>NC_084490.1:58288043-58601131 GCF_030035675.1 Rhineura floridana
TGCTGCCCTGAGCGAAGGGACAGGAGAGAGAGAGAGAGAGAGAGACAGACAGACAGACAGACAGACAGACACACACACACACACACACACACACACACACATGAGAGACAGAGAGAGAGAGAGAGAGAGAGCGCTACTTGTTAAGCAGGCCATATAACAGAGGCATGAAGAAAGGAGCTAGGCCTTGCAACAAACCAAGATGCCAACTTTATCCTCATATCTTCCCAGATAACACTATTAGAGGACCTAACAATATCTGTGGTTCATTCACATGCTCATCTTCCAAAGTTATATTTGCCAACTTCTGCACTGCCCTTCTGCATTCTATATAGGACAAACAGGTCCATATCTATGCAAAATAATAAAAGGACTTAAATGTGATATCAGAAGTGGCAGTATCCAGAAATTGATAGAACACTTCATTCTACCAGAATATTCTGTAACTGACCTTAAGATGATCATCCTTGAACAAGGAACTTCAAAGAGAAACTACAGTGCGAATCTTTGGCAGGATATTTGTGTTTTCACCAACAGTGCTTTGTTAAACTTTTAGGCAAAAATTGTTTCCCTTTATTCTTTCTGCATTTCATTTCCCTCTTACCTCACATTTACCCTCCCCCAGCTATTACTTGCCAATTTAGTTACACCATGCAACTGATGAAGTGGGCTGTGGTCCACAAATGCTTATATTTTTCTTAGTCTTGATATTATTGTTTTGATTTATTAACCCCACCCCTTTACCCTCAGGTCGCAGGGCAAGTCACAACAACATTGAAAACAGTTTAAAATAAATCTAAGGTGCCATAAAACTTGTTGAATCTTGCTCTAAGGCCTGACTAGCATGGGTCCCGAAAATCTGTCTAATAATCTAAGAATTTCTGGAGCTGTTGCACACACTAACTCCTAGGTTACATTTGTCACAGACCTGTAACTGTTCAGACAACCAGGGTCAAAGGAGGGCTTTTAGAATGGATGACTTATAGCTCCCTTTTAAAGTACCAGGAAACTTTATTTATCAAGTCTGCTAAATGCTGAGAAGGTCTCACAAACCAAGTTGGACAATGAGGGAACAAGTGTCCACCCTCAGAACTCCAAGAATCTTGTCCATAGCTTTGTGTAACGGTACAATATTGTCAAGAACTCGTCAAGTTTTTCATATCAGTTTACTAGGAACGCTTGTTTCAATAGGCAGATCTTCCAGATCATCTAGAAACCAATTGGCTCTTTTGAGAACTCAGGTGTTGGAGTGCCTGTCACCTTCTTGTTTTTGGCTTACCACTCATTGTTTCTTTGGGCAAAACAAAGCATGAGCCCTGGTTTGCATTTATCTGTAAGCTAGTCTCTGGTTTGTTTCCTTTCAACATTGCAAAGACAGCAACACATAAGGAATGAAGTAAACACTAATAAGCAATATGCATGAGGACACTGCTTGTTCATGTCAGATAATAGTTTATTTTTATCTATGGTTTAATGTTACATGCGAATCAACTTGGAGATAGAAGGTTTTAAAGCTGTGGCTAAGAACATTTATTTATTATTTATTAATGATATTTATTAGTTGCTTTTTTCCAAAATGAAACTCAGAGTGACTTACAAAAAGAATATCTCAAAAACGTATACAGAATAAAGATAACAGTACAAAAGCATACCAAGCAAAACTTCAATACAATAAATAGAACAATACAATTTAAAACTGCAACACATAATACAACTCAAATATAGGTTTTCTACTACCCCCCTCCTGTCCCCAAAACTCAGAACCTACTAGTTCAGCCATCGTAGCCAAGAACATTTGAGACATGGAATGTTAGGGTGTGAGTTGAAAGAACAGCATTTAAAATATTATCCTTACAATGTGGATAGTCTGCCTTAAATAGTTATACTTACCTGGATTTGTTCTATCACCATCCTTTCTTGAAGTCGAAGATGAAATTGTGACAAGCCATTTATAAAAACTGTTTTAATGAAGAATTCAAATGTATATGAATTACTGTGAATGTCAATCCATGGGGGGTGAGGGGAGGGAGGGGGTTTAATAAAGTGGGTTAAGTAAAGTGGTTTATTTTATGTATAGTATGAAAAGTTTAATAAAAAGTTAAAGTTAAAAAAAAAAAAGAAGAAAGGAAAATGGAGGTTGGGGGAAAGGGGAAATTGGCTTGCTCAAACCCCTTGAAAGCTTTGTAGTCAAAAGTCAATCAAACATTTTATTGTGCCAACCATAGTTCATTGCAATTCCCTCAAGGGGAAAGTATTGGTATCCAATGGGGAAAAGAGGCATATTGTTAAAGGACCCGCTTTATAATATACTGTTATTTCCAAAATAAATAATGGCCATCGCTCTCATAATCTTATTTCTAAGACTGTCAGCAGCTTTAACAATCATGGCAGTTTTATTTGTAAACACACATATGTCTGTGAGAAGATACCAGATTTTCTGAACCTCTGTGAAGTCTGGTAGTTTAGTTATAACATCTTCAGTAAATTTCTCCATTGGTCTTTATAAAGTTAACAACAAAGTACGTCGTCTACTTTTTCTCCACAAATACAGAAGTCCTCATTCTATAGAATATTCTTATATTTTCCATCTATAAATGCTAAGTGCATCGCTTAGAAAAGTAATCTGAATCCTCCACCCCCTTTTAACTAAGATCAAATAGATATCTTTGCTGATAGGGATCCCTTTTGTAACAATTGTACTAACATGAGAAAGCTGTAATTTATATCTTTTCCAAGCTGACAGCAAAGATCTTTCCCATCATTCATTTTTTGATCTTATCGTTAGTAGATGAGCTTATCAGATCTGGTGACAAATTATACTCCATCATTAGCTTCTCACATGCACAGCCCAATAATATATATCTGTTTGTTCTAAAGCACACTTTGTATTATATTGAGAAACTGGATAATTTTGTAGCTTCTGTTAGAAGAAAATCAATCTTTTTTCTTAGCTTTCATTTCCAATTAAAGTGGACCTACCTTTGCTGCTATAATTGGAGCTTGCATGTCACAAGGAGGAGCAGAGTTTTATGGAATTGGTTTCTGTAAAGTCTCAACAAGATGTAAAACACTGATTCCCCACATTTTTTCACCCTGCAGTAATTGAGGAGGCCTTGATAATTGGAATAACTTAAGTCATCACCTTTCTTCCATGAGAATTTGAGAAGAGCCTTGCTTGAGTTGCAGACTGCTTCTGTGGGATTTTTGAAGACTTTAATTGCAGAAGAGGCCCATAATTTTGATTCGGATCTCTCACGACCCTATCCATTATCCATTTGTGATGGTAAAGTTGCCTAAATACCATGTCTGGATTTCTTACAAGTAATAGTGAGCAATTCCTGTTTATAATGCATCCTAAATTACTTTAAAAGCCTTTTCAGACCTACCTGTGTCAGTGATATTAAGGTCATATCGTGTATATGAAAGAGTGCACTTCACGTGAATGGATGGATGGGGGGGAGGGAAGCTGGATCTTTTATATCTTTTATAACAAGGGGCACCAACCTTTTTGGACCAGTGGACACATCTCGAATTTTGAGAGTGCTGTGCGCACCAGTCACAAAATGGCTGTTGTGGGTAGGGCATGGCATGCTTGCCATTTGGGTCATGGCATAACACAAAATTTGAGAGAATATTATCTTGGTGAAACTTCCCCCATAATTGTATTTTCATACTAGAAAAGGCTTAACCTGCCTGCTGTATAGCTGTTAAAGGCACAAGAACCCTGTTTCCCCCCAATATCAATGCTAAACCAAAGCCCAGGCTGCCATCCTGTACCCACTTACCTGGGAGTAAGCCCCATTAAATACAAATAGATGTATTTCTGAGTAGACATGTATACATTGTACTGTAAGTTAACTATACAGTAGGGCCCTGCTTATATGGCAGGTTCTGTTCTGGACCGCCGCCGTAAAGCTGAACGCATTGACTAACATTGTCTAAAATGGTGCCCGATGCCCAAAAAACACCGTAAAAGTGGAACAAGTGCTGCAGGAGCGGGGCCTTTCTGAAATTGACAACCGCTGTATTGGTGGAACGCTACAAAGCGGAGTGCCGCAAAGCAGGGCCCTACTGTACAGCAAATTCTTAATGAGTATCTGATTTTCAGCACCTGCGCAGTAGGAGACATGTCCAAAACTCTTTGCAAAGTTTTCACATTTGCCTTTTGGGGGAAGGGGTATAACTTAACATCCACCCACACTTATTGTATAGTAGTATTTGCAGAAAATTTACTTACAGGGACTACCTGATCTCATACAAACAAGGTGACCTATGTGCTGCACGGTGACGGTGAGGGCACTCAGGAGTGATTGTGTCGATGGCTGTATGCAGATGGTAAGATTACCATTGCACAGTGAGACAAGAGCCTCGACAGGAGCACCAGGAATCCATCAGATTCCATAGGTCTCCGAGAGTGGATAATCTAAGTGGGTCCCCCATCCTTGCAGAGTGGAGTAGCTAAACACATTGGTTTCTGTTTCTTGTTTATACTTGTTCAGAACTTGATATGAGACTGTGATTGCACCCTCCTTTGGGTCCTGCACCACCTAGGGGAGGGAGATCTGGCCACAACAAAGTGTACCTGTCTAGCTGCCCCCTTTCCCCACTTAAAAGCTTGCTGCCACTTGATAAAGGGACATTTGTCTATAAGGTTGGCCTTTATCATTTAGCCTATAAACTTTCCTCCTGTGTCTCCTTGAAACCTCTTAAGGTGATGTTTATGGCTTCTAGGTGTAGGGGTGTCTAAAGCAGGTTTATGCACATTTTGGAGGAGAGCCTGGCTGGGAGCCCAGAGTCTGTGAGTTCAAATCCCCGCTGGTGTCTCCTGGGTGTCAAGGGCCAGCTCAAGATCATTCCCACAGTGAGTGGCTCAGGGGTTACGTGCCCTGCCACCGGTGCAGCTGTGGGCAAGCTGCATAGTCCCAAGAAGCCCAGTTGCCCCCCAGCTGGCAGTTGCGGACAAGGAAAGGGCTGCCTTATGCAGCTGTGGCAAGCTGAGCAGGCCCTAGCCAGCTGGGGAGGACTAGCCTCAGAGGGAGGCAATGGTACACCCCCTCTGAATTACCATGAAATCCCTATCCATTTCCATGAAACAAAAAAAATTACTAGGATAAAAAATAAAAACTTTTTACTAAAACTCCTTATGTGTAAGTTACAGAAAACAGCTTACTCCCCAATGAAGCAAAAGAACAAAAACACAATCCTCTGTCCCTGGGTCTGATGACATAACCTGCAGCTTTATCATATTTTCCTTTGTTATCCTCCCTAGGAAATCCCTCCCCGTTCTAATTGCTGACTGGCATACAAAAGCTTTTGATGTCTCTTGAGTTCCTTCTTGAACTGCCCGCCCTCAAGCTAGCTACTTGCATATACAATCTTTGTTTACCTGCCCCCCCCCCGCCAATCCCAGGCTCCACCCAGCAGTTTACAGGCACCAGAAAGTTTGTACCTTTTCATTTTCCTGCCTTCAGACAAGAGACATGCCATCTTACATATGCAACAGAGTTACTGCCTTCTCATTTGAGTCCAAGGGCAGGACAGGAATAGCATGTTAACCCTGTAATCCCCAAATGAACAGACAAGTAAGAGATGCATTTCCATTTAATACACAACAGTTCATAAATGCAAGGTCCATACACATAGTCTATTTCAGCAAAGTCTAATTCCTTCACAGGGACAAACATGAATTCAGGGTGCTTGTCTCTGTCTGGAAGCAAGTAATTATCTGTCCTGACTCCCTCAGGCCAGTAATTTCCCCAACAGATATTGAGCATAAAGTTTGGCAGCCACACCAAGGAACTTCATAAGTCTGTAGTTCCTTGGATCTTTCCTACATATTTATATATATTTATTTATTTGTTAGATTTTTATACCGCCCGACTAGCATAGCTCTCTGGGTGGTTTACAGCAAAATACAGATACATACAATAAGAACCCATAATAATACTACAAGAGCACATATAAGAAAATGAAAAGTCTAAAATCAATTATAGCAAATTTAAAACTAAATTAAAATTAAAATTAGATTAAAATGCCTTAGAAAAGAGGAAGGTTTTAACTTGGCGCCGAAAAGATAGCAAAGTCGGCGCCAAGCGCACCTCATCGGGGAGACTATTCCACAGTTCAGGGGCCACCACCGAGAAGGCCCTAGTTCTTGTTACCACCCTCCGAGCCTCTCTCTGAGTCGGAACTCGGAGGAGGGCCTTCGATGTAGAACGCAGTGTACGGGCAGGTTCATATCGGGAGAGGCGTTCCAACAGATATTGTGGTCCCGCACCGTGTAAGGCTTTATAAGTCAAAACCAACACTTTGAATCTGGCCCGGAAGCATATTGGCAGCCAGTGCAAGCGAGCCAGAACAGGTGTTATGTGTACATGCTTATTTGTATATAAAGAACCATAACACTGGCCTCTTACCCCTTTGATAAGTGGCCTGTTTGCTCAGATTGGATTCCACGGAGATGCGTTGTTTGTGGAGAGATCTGTAGGAAGCATGTCTTTTTTAGGAGTCTTCTCTTGATAGAGAATTTATTAGTTTTAGTTCTTTTCAGTAACTGAGGGCCATATTTGTGTATGTTCTGATTCAGGAGAGTGGGAATAAGTTGTTATTTTTTTAAAAAATGGTTTGTATCCAACTAAGTCATACTTGGAGGAGGCACATATGCAAGTGTTAAGGTTAGGGCCAAAGTGTAAAAGTGGACGCAGCCAATTTTTTTAAAAGGAAAAATGGGAGGGTCACAAAAACCTTTTGACATCACAATCATAGCAGGGGCAGAGGTCAGTGAAAACATTTATTTTTGAAACATTTTTTTTATCAAAAATTGGTCTTGGAGGGCCACAAACCCATTAGCATCACAATATTGTAGTGGGGGACCTATAGGAACAATCAGTATTTTTTTCAAAAAAATGATTAACAAAAATAAAGATAAAAATGCAGAGGGACCTGGGAGCCCTCAAAAATCTTTTAGTATCATGACATCACAGCAGGGGACCCAATTTAGTTTTTTTGAAATAACAAAAATGGGAGAGTATCTTGTGGAGCAACAAAAAAAACTGTGGGGAGGGGTGGATTTGCCCCCTGACCAAATGGGGCAAATAGATCCTTCCGGGAAAAAGGTAGCCAGACATGTATCGTGATCCCAATCTGAACCCTGGTCCCTTGCAGTTTCTTGTCTAAATTTAAAGAGATGGGAGATTTAGTCATGGATTTCTATTGCTTCATCTAGTTCAATCCATCATCAAATATTAGAACGTTAAACTTGCTGCTGATATTACCTTGGTTTATGATTAAATCTGTAGGTACTCTGCTATCAAGGTATCCCAATTCTTGCAATTCTACACCACTGTACTTATTTGCTTACTTTACATAATTCTATTTCGGCTTGTCATATAAAAGAGTAAGAACCGATGCAGGGGCACCAAACTTGTACCCCCTGAAAATGTTACTCAGCCACTCTGACTTGTGTTTTGCCTTTGTATACCAGTTGCTGGGAATCACAAGGGGTGGGGGTGGGAAGTGCTGTTGCACTCAGATGCTGCTTGTGGGCTTCCCATAGGCCTCTGCTTGGCCACTATGAGAACAGGATGCTAGACTAGAAAGGCCTTTGGTCTGATCCAGCAGAGCTCTTCTTACATTCTTACCTGGCACTGCTCCTACTCTTTCAAACTTACATTAGCATCTAAAAGACCTGGGAGAATGAGAGGTGAATTCTGTACATGACTCAACACTTTTTGGGTTTTCTGAGTTTTCACCCAGTCCCTGGTGCAATCTTGTAGAAATCTTTATATAGTTCACTATCCTTGGTAAGATGGTGCTATACGAGTCAACTAGATAGATAATGGGAGTCACTGAATATCTGTGTAAATAAATTCACTCTCTCAATATCATGAGCCTGTTCCACTAGTATATCTTGGTGGATCTTTCATACCTGGTCTGTTTCCTATTTATATAGGTTTGGTGCTCTCGACTGACTTTGCAAGACATGGCCTTTCTGCAGTAAAATTCTGGATTCTACATTGTTACCAACATGGGGGCTACTTTGCAAATATTACCCAATTTGCAGAACCCAATCATGGCAGCATTTTTTCCCAAACTATTAAACAGGTGAGGCAGAATAGAATCCTGAAATATGTACTGATCATAGTCAGTCTCTGGAAGAATAGAAAATTTGTAATAGAAGATTAGCACGTTATTGAAGAGTTGTGAGACTTTTTTTGGTATGTTTCTTTTCCTACAAAGAGCCAATTCAAATGTTGCATTATTAATACATATAGCAATTGTAACGATCGCTTGTGTCTTTACATTATTTCTTGCTGCTAATGATCAATAAATTGGTAATGGATGCATTTTATTTTTATATTTATACAGTTTTTGGGGCGTGCTGATTAGACCAGAACCACCATGTTTCGGAACAGTCTCAAGATGCTTCTTACGGGTGGGAAATCAAACCGCAAAAACAGATCCAGTGGTAAGTGAAGGAAGGAATATCTTAAAGCAGTGCAGTCATCTCAATCCAGTAAATGAGATTTGCATGTATAAACTTGCTGCAAGGTGGGGTGAAGTACTGTCACACTGGCAACATAGTGATCCCAAGTGGAGTTCCTGTGGATTTCAAAGTGCTACACTAAGTGTTGTGTTTTCACACATACATCTGAATATATACAGCCTTCTGCTGTTCTCTCTTTCTCTGAATTGAAGTCCCACATCCCTAGATCCACAGTTTACAAGTTGATTGGTTTGCTAATCTCAACTTGAGTCCCAACTAGTGGGTTCACTCCTCCCCACAGTGCCAAGATCCCAGACTACTCAGAGTTGATGCTGTTGCTGTATCTGCGACCACAGTTACTTTGTCACCCCTTAACATAATGATAACTATCAAACCAGTTTCATGCCAGGTGGGCTGAAAATACTTGATGAGAGGGGAAAAGGAGATGAATAATTTGTGTGATTGCTGGACAACCATAAAAACTTCCTCTGTTTCTTCTAGATCTTGATTCAGTAATGGCAAATTAAAAATTCATATCTAAATGGGTGTGGATGTAATCCTATGCATCAGCAGAAGGGAACCTTGGGGCCACAGGCCTAATTAGGCATGACAAAGGTCTTAATTGGCTCGCAAGACTGCTTACTCCAAACCATGCGCACTTGCTCCATACATGACATGATATGTGATGTCAGATGTGGGGCAGGCAAAGATGCGGCTACAAAGGAACAATGGAGTCTTTAATGCAGTTGTTTGTTGGCAAGCAGAGCTTGTACTGAGCACCTTTAAAATCTGGCGCCAAATGAAAATCCTGCTGGGATTGGTTCCACTTGGGAGCTACTAACTGGAATACAGCCGATTCATGCTGAAGACAGGCTTTTAATCTAGTATTGATTGGTGGTGACTTTGGGTAGGAATTTTCATTTGCAGTCAGCTTGAGTTCAAGCTGAGCTGCCACGAAAAAAAATAATCAGGAGCACACTTAGTATGCTCTCCTGATTCTTTTCCTTTTCTCTGAAAGAGGCGGTGATCTGACTGCTCCTGAAAAAGCCCACCCTGGATCCATTGGTCTGCGACAATTACTGACCGGTCGCAAACATCCCCTTTTTAGGGAAGGTGATTGAGAGGGTTGCGGCACAGCAATTGCAAGTACTCTTGCATGAAACAGATTATCTTGACCCATTCCACTCTGGGTTCAGGCCTGGTTATGGGACTGAATCAGCCTTGGTTGCCCTGATGGATGACCGTTATCAAGAGAAGGACAGGGGGAGTGCGACCCTGTTACTTGATCTCTCAGCGGCTTTTGATAGCATTGACCATGGTATCCTTCTGGGCCGATTTGGTGAGATGGGTATTGGAGGCACTGTTTTACTGTGTTTCCGATCCTATCTCCAGGGTCGTTTTCAGAGAATAGCATTGGGTGATTGTCTTTCAGCCCCCTGGCAGTTGTGCTGTGGGGTGCTGCAGGGTAGCACCTTGTCCCCTATGCTGTTTAACATCTATATGAAGCCCTTGGGAGCGGTCATCAGGAAATTTGGGGAAAGGTGTCAGCAGTATGCTGATGATACCCAGCTCTATTTCTCTGTAACATCTGAATTAGGACATGCCGTGCAAGCCCTGGACCGCTGCCTGGACTTGGTGGTGGGCTGGTTGAGAGCCAATAAACTGACTCTCAGTCCTACCAAGACAGAGACGCTGTGGTTTGGTGGTTCCCGAGTTCAGATAATTGGTCAGTTGCCTGCTTTGAATGGGCTCATATTTCCTCTGAAAGAGCAGGTCCGTAGTCTGGGAGTGCTCCTGGATCCATCTCTGTTAATCGAGGCCCAGGGGACCTCCGTGGCTAGGAGTGCCTTTCAGCAGCTTCAGCTGGTAAGACAGCTGTGGCTGTTTCTGGACTGGGATAGCTTGACCACTGGTAACCTCGAGGCTGGATTACTGTAATGTGCTCTATGCGGGGCTGCTCTTGAGGTTGGTCTGGAAGCTGCAGCTGGTGCAAAATGTGGCAGTGAGACTGCTCACTGGGGCAGGGTATCGTCAACATGTCATCCCGCTGCTGAAAGAATTGCATTTGCTGCCCATTTACTACTGGGCCATGTTTAAGTTTCAAGCCCTGTATAGCTTGGGACCAGGATACCGGAGAGACCATCTTATCCTTGTGCAGGTGAGGCCCTCCTGCAGTTACCATCTTATGAGGAGGTCTGTTCTGCACAACATAGGAAATGGAGTGTGGCGGCACCTACCCTGTAGAATTCCCTCCCCTTAAATACTAGACAGGCGCCATCTCTGTTATCTTTTCAGCACCTATTGAAGATCTTCCTCTTTCAACAAGCCTTTTAAGTCAAGACCTATGCCAGTCTGCTTCTGTGTTGGAATTGCTTTTTAATACGTTTTTAAACTTTTTTTAAAACAATATGTTTTTAAACCTTTTTTTTAAAAGAAATGTCTTCAAAGATTTGTTTAAAAATGTTTTTAAGGTTGTTTTTTAAAAATGTATTTTAATGCCTGTTTTTATGATATTTTAAAGTGTTTTTAGTGCTTTGTTTGCTGCCCTGGGCTCCTGCTGGGAGAAACGGCGGGATCTAAATCATATAATAAATAAATAAATAAACAAATAATTTGGGTCCCCTGACATCATGATCATGTTGGATGATTGACAGGTGCGTGGCACATCCACCCATCAAAGTGGCCCATGGGAGTTGGGGGAGTTCAGGATCTGACTAGTAGGCCAAATGCCATTCCGCATCCCTGCTACGCACACTGATTTGGTAATAGGACACACTGAATTCAGTACGACTTGATTTTGAGTAAATATTCATAGGATAGGACTGTAAGCGAACTAAAGATTTTTTTTGATTGAAAGCTATTGTGTTTTAAGTTTTATAATGTTTCTGCTATAATATAATATAATAATAATAGCCTTATGTCTGAACTTTGTATCATGGTTTGTTGCATTTAAGTGAATCATGATTGGTAAGTCAAGAACAAATCTTGGCTTAAGATCATGGTTTGGAGTGAAACAAATAACGATCCTTGGTTTGGATGTAATACATGTACATGGTGCCCCATTTTTCCTGCCCCTTCAAATCCTTCCTTAAAACCCACCTTTTCATTTTCAGCTGTAACCAAGCTTAAATTCATGGAGCTGTATTTGCTCTGATTAATTCTTTGCAATTGTGTCTTCTCACTCCCTTCCCTGTTATTGTTCCCCATTGTTGCTTACCAGCAGGGGTCTTTTTTATTAATAGAATTCTATAATGTACCATGCAGAATGATTAACATTTTATTTATTTAGCACCATCAATGCACATGACACTTCTCACAGTAACAGGATGGCAGATTCCTACCTCAAGAAGCTGACAAGGTCATGGAGAAGATTAGGATAAGGAGTTTGTCCTAGATCCAGGAGTGGACTGTTGTCTTTCCTTTCTTGCAGTTCCAACTATAATAACATTAGTCCACTATACCTGGCACCTTAAATGCTTTCTTTGTTATTAGCTGATCTGAATTGCTCGCTGCTGTTCCCTCCTTGTGGTGAGCTCTTGCACAAGCTAAATACTGGAATTTCTACAGAAACTCTTCTCCACCTTCAGAGCTTCCAGAATATTCTCTCAGATGGCAAGATACTCCACCACAATGGCATCAGGATTACTAGCTCAAAGCACTTCAGCAGTAGGTCCACTCAGGCTCTCCAATGTTATTTTCCTTTTCCCTTGCTCAGTACAAGTCTATTCTGTCATGAGATAACCAGTCTTTTAAATTCTTCTTTATCTGTTGGAATAGGCATTGTCCTCAAAAAAAACATGTGAGTTTCTGATAACTCCCCTGTCCATTCCCTACCAATGGTTCAGTGATCTGGGTAATTCCCCATAGGAAAATGTTTTCTGTCAAAAGGAAAATAATAAGTGCTGTACCAAGCCTTTATGTATCCTTTTCACTTCTTCCTGTTCTGTGTAGCAGTTAATGTAGCTGTTGTTGTAAATCTTTCCCTTAGAGTTGGGGTTTCAGTAAATATAATAGCAACTGCTTGCAATGTCCATGTAGTGCCACTTTCATGCAGAACCATATCTATAGGTTCAGTATATGCATCAAACTTTGAGGATCTAGAACATAAGACATCTCTTAATTAGTTTGACCATGATAAGTAACATGCTGTGTAATATCCATAGTTCTTGTAGCCTGAATAATCTAGGTTTGGGAAGTACTATTATGAACGTCTCCTACAATTATGATTCATCATGGATCCGTTTCCTTCCCCCTCACAGTGCTCTAGTGGTCATCCCTGTCTTAATGGTGTATAAAAAAATAAGTAAGGTAACTTGGGATTCCAGTGTCTCTGGGGGCTTTCCCTCAATTGTCCAATTGGTATTCAGTCATATTCCAGAGTAAAAGAAAAGACAGTCAGCTTTTTCTTCCTCTCCCTATATTAGGTCTGGGGATCAATGGGACATTTAGTCATTGGGAGGGTAGGCAACAAACTCAAAATCAAGGCAATCATGATTTGAATCCTCCATTCCACCCAGCAGCCTTTATTTGAAGAAACATACTGGATGTTTTCCACTGTGGGGCAAATAGCAGCTTTGAAGGGTGTTGGGGAAAAGGTTAAATGTTCCCTCCCGAGCACCACTTTCCCTAGTCCAATCTCTCCTCCCCCCTCTCCCTGTGGTTGCTTTGTAATTAAAAACGATTCAACAAAAAGCTAGCTATAGTTTTCTTAACAGCTGTTTAGTGTGGCCATTAATTTAACGTTATTTTAGCTGGGTATGTTGCTCTGAACTACTGAAATGAGGGGAAGTACAACTGCGCCCCAGTCATTGGCCACAGACCAATATTTACAACCCTTCTTTCTTACTAGAGCGCGTCTCAAAACAGCTAATTAATGTCTGAATTACCACCATAGGGCATTGGCTATTGGAGATAGGGCTCCTGGAATATTAAGATAAATCCTACTTCTTGTCACCCTCCGTTTCTTATAAGTGTAAACTTTAATTATCCATGTGTGCCACTCAGAGCTTTAGTGATGGAATAAAATATAAATGAAATATGTAACTGCTATTTAGGGTGCAGTAGTGATTTGAATGAGTTGACATAATGTAAAGGTCATATAATGGTAGATTTCTATATGTCATAGTCCTATTTGTTATCCCCAATCCAGACTGGATCAATACCTGCCTGTAATTATACCTAAATGAAATACGTTATATGCGATTTGCTTGTAACTATGTGGAGTGAATGTTCCAAAGTTTGAAAGGCCAATAAGAATTTTTTACTTTATTTATTAAATTTATATCCTGGCCTTCCTCCCAAAGGAGCCCAGGGCAATTTTTAAGCCCATTTTTGCCTACTTTTCATCAGTGAAACTTGATTGCTGTGCTGGCTGATGTTCTGGTAAATTTATAGTATCGAACTATGTATCGGTGAGGAAGCAGTAGACGAACTACATGCTTCTTCTACTCTTTCAGTAACGTGCTGACTTGTTTTGTTGCTCTTCTGTTTGCATGGATCTTTTCTAGTCAATCTAGGGGTACTTTATTCTTTCTATCACTTTTTTCATAAGTATGTTGAGCTTGGATAATGTGACTGTGATAAATGTGACTGTTCCATTTTCTTTTGCAAGGGAGCTTATGAGGAATGAAGTTGGGGCAGTGACAATACCACTTGAACTCTATTTCTCCAGAAGAGTAGGAAGTGGTGCAGAAAGCATCATGTAGCCATTTTATTTGAATTTTATAAAGGAAAAATCGGTAAGAGCATTACCAAAACAGTTTTGGAGGGTGACTCCCCCACAGGGTACTATCTAGCACACAAATGATTTCACATGTCTACTAGGGTTTGTAGCAGCAGCCCCCCCCAATCTGTTGCAAAGTCACTTTGAAGTTTCACTTGGATTAGAAGACAGTTTGTGGGGTGCTGTGAGGGGTGGGGGAGATAAAAGCCTTTCTGGGTTGATGGAACTAGTTTTCTGGTTCTTTGAATTGTGGCTTTATGTTTGCTGTTGGGAAGCACACATGGTTTTGTGATAACACCATATCAAGATTGGATTGGAAATAACATGGGTACCTGGTTACCTTCAGAATAAATATTTTTGAAACTGAATTATTTGCAAAGGAGGAACTAATAGTTAAATGTCTTTTTTGAACATATTGGCTGGCTTTATTTAAAAACAACAATAAAGGCAAGCCAATCCATTCCTGATGGACTCCTTGAGAGCCCTAGCAGTTGTATTAAGTGCAAAGCATACTAAGTCGTATCTAAACCTGAGCAGAAAGGGCTTTCTGTTCATGGAAGGGCTGTTTCTGACCTAGCAGAAGAGCATTATGGGGAAAATGAAAAATTGCTCTTCTGCATGTGCAAGCTCTTTGCATAAGCTATCTTTCAAGACTGTTTTTTTACAGATGGTTTTAATCACACCTTTCCAACGTTACAAATGTGGGACCCACAACGAACATCTTCTGGAGTCCATACATTACAATTCATGGTTGAAATCTCTATGCCAGGGCTTTGACTGTCAAGATAGGCCTTGCCACCTGTCAGTCATGTAGCATCATTATGATATCACATGATTGGCAGGTGAGTGACCCTGCACACCTGTTAAAATCCCTTGTGGGGTGGGGGTTGCCAAGTGCCAGCTGCCTTTCACTGCCAGTGGCAGTGGCAAGGGGGGGAGGACGAAGAAGAGAGAGAGTTTTTTCTCTCTTTTTATCCTCCCACCCCCTGCCATTGCAATGCTGGAAGAGAAAGAAGGAAGCCAGTGCTTTCTGCTGATGCTTGGGAACTTTGCTACCAGTGGCAGTGGCAAGAAGGGGGGATGAAGAAGAGAAATAGTTTTTTTCTCTCCTTTATCCTCTCACCCCCTGCCATTACACCACCTGAAGGAAGAGAAAGAAAGACGTTTCCATGCCCCCCCTCCCTTATTAAGTTCCCAACATTGGGGACCTGAAGGGGAAGGGGGGTACTTTGAAAAGGCTTCCCACTTTAAGTTCCTGACATTGTGGACTTGAAGGAGGAAGGAAGGAGAGTCACAAAAGCTTTTCCAAATTCTTCCTCCCCCTTTGTCTCCAGTATCGGTGAGTTAATGGGAGAAGTGGGGAGGCTTTTGTAAAAACGTCAAGATACACCTCAGTCTCCCATTTGAGCAAACGGGTGCAGGAGGTGTCTTAAAGCCTTTGCAAACGCATGTTTGAAGTTGTTTGTGTGCATGCACAAGCTGCTTCAAAGGGTGCTTTTGTGCAGAATATACGTTTCTAAGACTAATTTACATAAGGGGGAAAAACCCTTCTGCTTAGTCACTGTATTTATGTGCAGAACTGAATGAGTACTAAAATGACAATTAAACATGGCTTGGTAGAGTCCAGTGCATGAAACTATGGATACCAGCTCCCAGTGAGATTAAATATGACTTTGTTACACTAATCAATTACCTGTCATAACAGTCGACAGTTATATAGGATATCATGCCAAGCTACTGTTACATGCAGAATAGAATAAGAAACACAATCTGAATTCTCCATATCCTGTTCTAAACATCCCTACAGAGTGATAAGGTCACTATTAAGGACAGATGGCCTCTCTTGTCCCTTCTATTCCTCATTGCCTATGACTTCTCCAGCTGTGGCAGAGGTTCTATCTTTGGATCTCTGATCTTTTACTGGAATTAAACAATCTCCTCCTTCTGCAGGCAGCTCCCAGCTCCTATTCCTTTGTGACCTCTCCTCCCCCCCTTTTTTGTGATCTATCTGAAATTGCAGCAAAAATGATAAATCTCTAATGATTATTCAATACTGATTACCTGGAGAAGGCAATTTTCTTATCACAGATAAACAGATGCAGAAATTTACCCATCATATGTTTTCCCACACACACTTGCAGAACAGCTGCTTTAAATCCCTAAAGCCAAAGAACAAATCACCTCCTAATTGCAAGAACATGGGAAGTTCCTAATGGCAGAAAAAAGTAAGAGAGAAAATGTATGTGATTACATTTTATAACATATGCATAGGCACAGCTCAGTGGCAGGGCACATTCTTTGCATGCAGAAGGTCTGAGGTTCAACCCACAGCATCTCAGGTTAGAAAAACAACAATCCAACAGGTAGCAGGTGATGTGATAGACTTCTGCATGAGACCCTGGAAAGTCACTGCCAGTCAAAACAAGACTGTACTGGGCTGAATGGAAAAATAGTCTGACTTGGTACAAGGCAGATTCTTTTATTCTGTGTACAAACTTTGATTTGGTTGTGTTTCCGTACAGCATTCTCCCTTCTTTCTCAAATTTAAATATAGGTACTTGAAACTTAATAGAAACCCTCCTGACTCTAAAGCAGTGGTTCTCAATCTTTTTTGGTTTGCGGCGCACTGTAAAACATATAAAAATTTTCTGGCGCACTTCGTGTACAAAATTAAAAAATATATTAATATATTTTAAACTATGAATAAAAATAACTTAATAATAATATACTTTCATAATATTCGCGGCACATCTAGCCACCTCTTGTGGCGTACCAGTGTGCCCCGGCGCACCGTTTGAGAATCACTGCTCTAAAGGATGACTGCCTAAGTTGCCTTCCAAGAGCTATGAATATAGTAATGTGGTCTGTTAGGGGCTGAACTCTTGCCACAGCTGCATCACATCTTTGACTGTCTTTGACAATCCCTTGCCGTGGAGAGCCTCTTGTATGAGGGCCCAGTACACTGTGGCCTTTTAGAGCAGTTGCGCATCAATAAAAGGCATAAATGGCATCAAGATGTGTCATGACTGCTTATTCCCAAACCAGACCATAAGGAGCCGTTTTGTGAGTGATGGTCAGAGATCACATGTATCCAGGTTATGGAGACTTTATATGCAAGCATATACCCAATTTCTTGGAAGACTCCTTCATTATAGCAGCAATTAGCATATTGTACTGTCATATATAAGAAATTGTATAATTATGTTGGGTATACAGTAGGGCCCCGCTTTTCGGCGTTCCATTTCTCGGCATTCCGCTAATATGGCAGTTTTCTATTACAGTAGGGCCCTACTCATACAGCACTTGTTCAGCTTTTTCAGCGTTTTTTGGCATGACGTGCTCCAAGAAGGGTGTCGGGTGCCATTTTATTGTCAGTGTTCCACTTTTCGGCAATTTTCGCTTTTCGGTGGGGGTCTGGAACCTAACCCGACGTATGAGTGGGACCCTACTGTATATTGTTGCAATTTTAATATTTTTTTTAACATTTTTTTCTAAACAATATGTTCTTTTAACCTTTTTATTTAAGATGTTTTTAAAGCTTTTTTAAAAGAATGTTTTTAAAGTTGTTTTGTTTTAATGTATTTTAAGGTCTATTTTTATGATGTTTTAAAGTGTTTTTACTGCTGTGCTTGCTACCCTGGGCTCTTACTGGGAGGAAGGGTGGGATATAAATGAAATAATAAACAAACAAATAAATAAATTTTAATTCATCATCACCTCTAATTAAGAAGCAAGTCTGAAGGGTAACAGGGCCACCATTGGCTTTGCTGAGAAGACAGTTCTCTCAGGCTGTTTCCTTATCATCTATCACTTGGCAACATCCATTCCATTGGGCTATAGCAGAGGGAGAAAAGGGAACCAAGACCATTCCATAGTGGAGATCACCAACTTTTAGTGCCTCCTCTGCTTGAACTGTTTCCATTCCACATGGTTAAGAACTTGGTAACTAAGAACTAGTGTCTGAGTTACTTTCCCCCCTCTTTCCTGCTGTGTTGTGTCTTTCAGATTGTGTAGCTTAAGCCTCAGGGTACTGACAGTTGTATTGATCTTTGAATGTAAGGCATTCTGGGTCTTTTTAAAAATAATAAATAATATAAATAACGAAATATATTGTTAATGTATCTTCTGCCTCTTTCCTTCCATGCTGGTAATATCAGTCACTGCTTCCTTTACAGGTTGTGGCAGGAAATGCTGAGCTGCCAAATTGTGAAGCAGTGGATATGCAAGTTCTAGCTTTACTATCTTAGCAGACCTGAATATATATCTGCCAGTGCGGTGAATGATGTGGTAATATGTCTTCCAATGTGTGTTCAGTCCTCCTATGTAAACAATTGTAGGCAAACTCAGCAGATATCCATTTTTTAAATGGAGTCATTTAAATTGCTCAATCCGACCAAAGGGATATCTAGTCTAGCATACTATTCTCACAGTGGCCAGTCAGATGCCTGTGGAAAGCCTGCAAACAGGGCTTGAGTGCAACAACACTTTTCTCACTTGTGCTCCCCAGCAATGGGTATATAAAGGCATACTGCCTCTGACACTTGTGATTAATAGCCGTATGCTCCATGAACTTGTGTAATCTTTTAAGCCATTTAGGTTCGTGGCTATCCCTTCTTGTGGGGTGAATTCTATCATTTTGATGTGTGTTGCTTGAAGAAGTTCCTCCTTTGCCTGTCCTGAATCTTCCAAAATTCATTTTCATTGAATGGCCCTGGGTTCTAGTATTATGAGAAAGGGAGAAAAACTTCTCTATCTGTTTTCTGTACCCTGTGCATAATCTTATACACCTCTGTCATGTCTCTCTTTACTTGTCTTTTTGTCTAAAGCCCCAAATGATGTTGTTTTCAATCTCTTTTCTAATGATCCCCAACATAGAATTCATGTTCTTCGTAGCTGTTGTGCACTGGATTTACATCTTCAAGCTATTCACTATATCACCAAGGTCTTGTTTCTGGTCAGTCATCACCAATTGAGACCCCATTGCCATACGTGAAATTAGGGGAGGGGGTCAGTTTACACTTGCTTTGATTAAATTGCATCTATTTATTTATTACATTTGTTAGTCACATTTCTACACATATATGTGCACTTAAAGCGACTTACAGTTAATAAAAATTAAAAAGATTGTTGTTATGTGCCTCCAAGTCGACTATGACTTATGGCGACCCTATGAATCAGCAACCTCCAAGAGCATCTGTCGTGAACCACCCTGTTCAGATCTTGTAAGTTCAGTTCTGTGGCTTCCTTTATGGAATCAATCCATCTCTTGTTTGGCCTTCCTCTTTTTCTACTCCCTTCTGTTTTTCCCAGCATTATTATCTTTTCTAATGACTCATGTCTTCTCATTATGTGTCCAAAGTATGATAACCTTAGTTTCCTCATTTTAGCTTCTAGTGATAGTTCTGGTTTAATTTGTTCTAACACCCAATTATTTGTCTTTTTCACAGTCCATGGTATGCTCAAACCTCTCTTCCAACACCACATTTCAAATGAGTTTATTTCTCTCTTACCTGCTTTTTTCACTGTCCAACTTTCACATCCATACATAGAGATCGGGAATATCATGGTCTGAATGATCCTGACTTTAGTGTTCAGTGATACATCTTTGCATTTGAGGACCTGTTCTAGTTCTCTCACAGCTGCCCTCCCCAGTTTTAGCCTTCTTCTGATTTCTGATCTTTTAAAAGATTAAAAAAATATAAAAAGTTAAAAACAAAAACATAAGGTGGCGAAGCAACCTTTCTTAGGAAGGCTACACAGCAGAAACCCACAAAAAGCCTTCCAAAGTTAAGAACCAAATGCCAGGAAGAAGAGAAATGTTTTTGCCTGATGCCTAAAGGTGCCTAAATGATTTGCTGTAATGCTATCTGAAGCCCGTAAAGGTGTGACAGGCTGGAGCTATTTCAACAGTGGGCAGTAAGCAGGGAAGCATATACTGGTCCTGAAAAGGACTGAATTGGACAGAGCGAGCTGCAACTCACCTTGAGGATCTCAAAAGGCACATTGAAGGCTTCGTTGTGTGTCTTGGTATCGCTGTGGTAACCAGGAAGACCTCGGAGTACATCAGTGTCTAGGTTCAGCCACTTGGGTATGCAGATAGAGGTTTATATGGCTGAGTAGGGATAGAACTTTTTGATTATAACAGTAAGACTGTGTAAGCATTTTTAATATAAATAAAAACAAAGTAAGATAATTCAGTCTACATTAGTGACTAAAACTATGGAGACTACACCAATAAAAAAGGAAGGAATATGAACAGGAGCATTTAATAACATTGGGTGATACTAAAGAAGTTCTTGTATCTGATTTAAAATAAGGAAAATATATGCAAGAGGCTAGATGCATCTGAGCAATATATTGAAAAGAACCTCCCATCAAATAACATTAGTATTGTAGTGATTTATATTTTAATCTTAAGCACATATCTTATTTTTTTTAACCAATCCAGAGGAGATTGGTGATGGGGAGGACATATGGTGCATCTGTAGTTCCTGTGCAGGGTGAGAGCCTGTGCAGTGAACTCAACGATAGGAGAAAGTTGCCAGATGCTTTCAGAGTGAGAGTCTGCAACTGGCAGAAGGCTGGCCCCTTCCTTGGTGTGAGACAAGGCAGAGTAGATGTGCCCTATTGAGTGGGTGTGACTGTTCCCAATTATCTCAGACACCTACTGGGATAACTGGTTCAGGTAGGTTTTGTTGGTGGGCTCTTGTTGGGTCCATATCAGGTGCTTAGGAGGAGTCTTATTAAGGAAGAACATGGGTGATGCCACCCCAGTTTCAGTGATCATGGTTAGAGGGAGGTATAGCCATGTGGAGGTGGTGAATCACCATAGAAGACAAGGGCAATGCTATCTACGCCTTGTTCCTTGCTCCTACTCCTCTCATGGACGGGTTCCTCATTGCTCATCTGCTGTGCCCACTGGCCTGTGTGTGTTGTTGTTTAACACCAGATTGGTACACAATAAGACCATACTCATCCATGATTTGATCATGGATGAAGGTGCCGATTTGATGTGCACTACTGAGACCTAGGTGGGTGAGCTGGGACGAGTTGATCTGACCCAGCTTTGCTCACGCTTACCATGAAAACCCTATTCATAGGGTCACCATAAGTCAGAATCGACTTGAAGGGAGTCCATTTCCATTTTCACACCAGTGAGCTAAGGGCAATGAAACATGCTGGATGGTGACTAGAATGCAAGTGGTGAAAGACATGCTGTGAGGCTGATCAGGCACAAGTAAAACAACATAACCGTGCCTACTGTGCGGCAGTGAGGGTGGCGAAGAAGGCCCACTTCTCTGCCACCATGGCATGCTCAAGTAGTCATCCAGTGGAGCTTTTCCATATTGTTAGGGATCTGTTGACATCAACTGCAGGAAATGGAGTTTTAAAACCTTCAGAAGCCCACTGTGAATTGTTTGCAAGCCACTTTGAGGGTAAAGTTGCTTGCCTCTGTAGCTATCTTGATGCCTCATCCACCTCTACTGTAGTCCCCAGAAAGGTGTCCAGTGCGACGTCTGCTGCAACTTCTGAGGAACAGTTTCAGTTGATATGGCCTGATGACGTGGACAAGGTGCTTGTGACAATGTGGCCAGTAGCGTGTCCTCTTGACCCTTGTCCTTCTTGGATTACTAAAGCTTGCCAAGGCGGTTTGACTGAGTGAATCCAGGGTGTGGTCAATGCATTGTTGTGGGAGGGAGTGGTTGCAACCACCCTGAAAGAGGCAGTGATCCAACCACTTTTGAAAAAGCCCACCCTGGATCCATTGGTTTGCGACAACTACCGCCCGATCACAAATACCCCCTTCTTAGGGAATGTGATTGAGAGGGTTGTGGCACAGCAATTGCAGGTACTCTTAGATGAAACAGATTATCTTGACCCATTCCAGTTGAGTTCAGGCCTGGTTATGGGACTGAATCAGCCTTGGTCGCCCTGATGGATGACCTTTATCAGAAGAAGGACAGTGGGAGTGTGACCCTGTTATTCTTACTTGATCTCTCCGCGGCTTTTGTTGTCCTTGCACTGGTAACCTCCAGGCTGGATTACTGAAATGTGCTGTATGTGGGGTTACCCTTGAGGTTTGTCTGGAAGCTGCAACTGGTGCAAAATGTGGTGGCAAGACTGCTCACTGGAGCAGGATATTGCCAACATGTCACCCTTCTGCTGAAATGATTGCACTGGCTACCTGTTAGCTATATGGCTAAGTTCAAGGTTCTAGTTTTGGTATACAAAGCCCTGTATAGCTTGGGACCAGGATACCTGAAAGATTGTCTTATCCCTCATATACCCAGTCGATCAATGCACTTTGCAGGTGAAGGCCTCCTGCAGATACTATCAGGAGGTCCGTTCTGCACAACATAGGAAATGGACCTTTAGTGTAGTGGCACCTACCTTTTGGAATTCCCTCCCCTTATGTGTTAGACAGGTGCCATCTCTTGTTAACTTTTCGGCACCTACTGAAGACCTTCCTCTTTCAACAAGCCTTTTAAGTAGAGACCTTATCCCAGTATGCATCTGTGTTGAAATTGCTTTTTAATACGTTTTTAAACCTTTTTTTTTAAAAAAATGTTTTTTTAAAGATGTTTTGTTTTAATATATAATATATAAAGTGTGTTTTTATGATATTTTAAGGTGTTTTTTGTGCTTTTGTTCACTGCTCTGGGCTCCTACTGAGAGGAAGGGCAGGATATAAATCAAATAATAAATAAATAAATATTTACAAAGTTGTACTGGGGAGTAAACGTATTGATCACAGTGGGGAGTTAACCTTTGAGGAAGGATTCATAGGACTATGCTGTAAGAGTGAATATTGGGAAGAGAAAATACAATGGAAATGAGGAATAATAATAATAACAATTAGAACTAGATAGTTTAGCATTAGTTATTCATGCTTTGGTAATCTTCAGGTTACTGATTATGATGTGTTGTATATAGATTTGCTTTTTGAATATTGTTTGGAAACTGCAGTGTGTTCAAAATGCAGCAGGCAGGCTGCTAATTGGTACTGGGCGTTGGAAACACTCCTGGTCTGTTTGTAGAGCAAGTTCAAAGTACTGGTACTCACAGGTCTGACTGTACATTAAGATGATACAGCTTTTCAGCGCCCCACTTTTTGGCGTTCCGCTACTACGGTGCCAGCGAGGTGATCAGCTGTAGTGCGGGGAGCTTTAAGGGCCAAGCGCTGTCAGCTGGAGTGTGGCGGCTGGAGCTCCCTGCGCTGCAGCTGATCAGCTGTAGCATGGGGAGCTTCAGGGACCAAGTGCTGCAAGCGGCTGGAGCTCCCCACACTACAGCTGATCACTCGCTCCAGCTGCCACGCTCCAGCTGATAGTGATCAATTGTGCTGTACAGCTGATTGCCCTGGAGCAGCAGCAGGGTTCGGGCTATGATCCACTTTCCGGCAATTTTTGCTTTTTGGCGGGGGTCTGGAACGTAACCTGCCCTGTGAGTGGGGCCCTACTGTATTTGAAGTCATTTCTTTCAGTGGTGTCACCACTGAATTATGGCAGGTGATAATTGGGGAAAGGGCTTTCTCAGTAGTGGTGCTCCATTTGTAAAATATTCTCCCCAGGGATGCTCACTTGGCACCTACTTCGAAGTTATTTTGACATCAGGCTCAGAGGTCCCCCCAGCTGATAATTCCCTCTTGTGTTATGGCTGCTGTTATTTATTTATTTATTTAATATATTATTATTTTTATTTATTATTTGATTTATATCCTGCCCTTCATCCCAGCAGGAGCTATGTGTTATGGCTGCTTGGCTATGTAAATGACAGTCAGTTATAATATAATATAATTTGAAGTTAAAAGCCTTGGCAGGATATTTAAAAACTTTGCTAAAAGTTTAATCTTTTAGTTGATTACGCTTGTAGAATACCATGTAAACTAAACCTAACCTTGCATTCTAATTGGTATATGAGGCTAAGATTGAAAATGACACATACAGAACATGCTCCCATTGTACTATTTTGGATGAATGCAGGTGATGTTTTGTCTAAATAAAGGTGATTAAAATTTATTGCAGTAATAAGGAATTGATGAATTGATTTTCATCTTCCTACATCTTCTGAAGTAACCTAGCCTACTGTTTGGTATGTGAGGAAAACATGTATTAGGAATATCTTTCCTAAGACGGTAGCCGAAATGAAAAATAAAACTTATTTACAAGAACAACAATTAGATCAAATAACAAGGTTAGAGAGAGAGAATACAAACTTAGAGAAGCTCAGGTACATGAAAAGCTGGAGTGGGTAAGGAAACAGCTAGAATTTATAAACTAATAAAGAAACAGAAAAGCTTTGAGTTTGAGTTTGGCCTATCAACAAAGGAAGAATTTGGTTCCTCCCATCTTAAGTAATAGCAACTATGCAAGAGAAATATATAATCAATTTAAGTCCTTTAGGGATCATAAATGAGAAGGTCCCTCAGAGGAATTAATTGAGAAAGAAGTAAACTTGAAATAATCAAACTATCTTGATGATACTAATAACTTGGAGGCACAAGGAACGATGTACAAACCGAGGACAGCAATTAGAAATTTTCCTAATAACAAAGCTCCAGGAACTAAATAAATGTCCAGGAATGAATGATTTTATCCTGACATTTTGTAAAACATTCCTTGACAAGATATAAAAACCTTTAGTGAATACTGTTAATGAAATTTTACATTTGAGGGTGGTAACCAAATGTAAACCAAATTTTAAGAAGAAGCAAAGATTATGATCTGAAAACCAGGTAAAGATAAAAGTTCTCATAGGTCAGACTTCTGAATCAATACTTCAAAATTTGAATCTCAGTAATAGCATCAAGGTTGAATTATATTGGCTTATATTAAATATTATCAAACTGAACTAATTAAATGTGGTTTAATAGACAAAATCAATCCAGGAAATGAGTCAAAACAGAAGTGTGTATTGTTGATTTTGATGCTGAAGAAGCATTCAGCTGTGTACAGTGACAATATCTGTGTTAAAAATAATTCAGTCTTGGAAGACTGGGTGCAGTTGATATATGCAAATTCAACAGTTCAAATTCTGGTTATAGATACCTTTCAGAATTATATTCCTTATGAAGAGAAATGAGGCAGGGATGCCTATTTGTTCTACTTTTGTTCTGTTTATTACATTGGTGGATGGTGCCTACTAGAACTGGTGGGACAACTAAGATGTCCTGAGGGCACGGCCAATGAGAGGTCACAGTAGCATGGCCAGGTTCTGGTTTCCTCTCCATCTTCCTTCCTTGCAAAGATACTTTAAACACTTAAAGTGTTCCTGTTTTACAAATAGTTAACACCTAATTAAACTGAAAATGGCTTATTTTGGTTCAGAAAGGGTGCCTGCTGTCACAGTTGCTTCTCTGCTGGGAGAAAAGTTGTGTGGTCCACAACTGTTCTGGTTCTTTCCATATCCTCCTCCTTTGCAAAGAAACGGTGAACACTGCAGTTTTATTAATAATGTTGGTTCAGAAGGGGTCCCTGGTGCCACAATTTCTAGTGTGGATTTATGCCAGAATAAATGCACATTACTCAGAAGTAAGCCCCTATTGAATTCCTGTATAGGATTGCTGCCTGGATTGATTAGTCTTAAAGGTGCCACACAGGACTGTTAACAAGAGAACCCATACATTTCAAGGTCTGTGGGGGTATAGTATTTTCCCCATCCCACAGATTATTCATTTCCACATCTTTTTTCTAGAATGTGGAATAAAATGCAGGGAAATAAAGTGGACTACTGTTAAAATCACCACTCAGCCAGGAAACCCACTGTGTGAACCTTGGCCTGTCACTGTCTTTCAACCTAACATAGCCCACAGAGTTGTGAAGATAACATGGAGAAAAGGAGACCCTTGAATACTGCCTTGAGTTCCTTGCCTTGGAGGAAGGATAGAGTGAATAGCAACCTGAATGGCATTCTACTTCTGACTAAATGTGCAGAGCATAATCTTGTTATTACAAACACACTCTTTCATCAGAAAAATAAATTTAAAACATAATAGAAGCACCCTTGGTCAAAACACTGGTGTCTCCTGGATTACGTAATCGTCTGTGCCAGAGATCGTCATGATGTACTCCTCTCTAGGGCCATGACGAGTGCTGATGACTGCTGGACAGATCACCGATTAATTCGATCCACTATGGCCATTAATATTGTTCCTCAACATAGGCTCCAAGGAAGAAAACCAAGGTGTAAAATGAATATCCATGCCCTTCAAGATCCTATTAAGCGAGCCTGCTTTCAAACAACTCTCAAGAAACATCTACCGATGGAACTCCCTGAAAATGTTGAGGAACGCTGGATTAAACTGAAGACATCCATTATTGCAGCATGTGAACAAACTATTGGATACCAAACTAAGAAACATCAGGATTGGTTTGATGAGAATGATAGTGAGATTAAACATATCATTGACAAGAAAAGGAAAGGAAAGCCTTCCAGATATGGCAGAAAGACATTGACTGTGCTGCTAAGAAAAGAAATCTATGCCAGTGCAAAGGCTGAGGTCCAAAGAAGAACTAGAGAACTTAAGAACGCCTGGTGCATAAAGAAAGCTCAAGAAATCCAGCACTTTGCAGATGCTCACGATGCACGGGGCTTTTTTTAATGCCACAAAGGCCATCTATGGACCAACAAATTACAGTACAAATCCCTTACGTTCAGTGGATGGTACTGTCATAAGAATGACTTATGGTCCTTCCAGGCGAAGACAATAACCACTTGACATGGGTATATCGAGTCCAAGACATTATAATTTATTGCAATAAAGGCTAACCATTCCCATCACACAAGGGGTGATGCATGAGAGAGCCCTGAGCCCCCCAAAACAGGGATTTTTATACCCTCTACAAAACAAGCTGGTTAATTTTACACCCATGTTAGTTATGTTCTGCTTCATAAGTAGTCTAGTTAATCTTTTCCCAAGGGTTCAACAGTTTAATCCTTACTTTCCCAAACTCAAGTTTAAACAGTGAGTCACAGTCTGCTGACCATGCCTTAAGCTTTTAAACAAACAAACAAATACAAGCAGTATCTGACCCTTTGTCATGCTGTTTATGCTATTTGCATTTCTTGCACACATCTTATGGTTATACTTTACCGGCTTTACAAGGCAAACAGGAGACAGATAGTTAGCTAAACATCTTGAGCCAAATTCCTTAAATCATTAGGACTTTACACATCTTAAGGCATCTAGGCTTTACTTTAACAAATAGTATTCCCAAACAGGTACTTTGGACTACCAAGGGCTAAAATTTTCTTTTAACATTCCCCCGTTTTTAACATTTACTCCTTAATGTTAAACTCTAAGAATCCTAGCATTCTGCTTTTATAGACTCTTTTTAAAGAACAATGGAATTCACTGTAAGCGGGGGGAAATCTGCCAAAGAATAAGATAACATTTATGTAGAACATTTATGCAGTAGCATTTTTTTAAAAAAATTTCTGTCCTTGTTTTTCTTTGCACAAACCCTCTGGAACGTATCACCAGCCATACCATAAGGTGAGGGTGTGTGAGAGTGGGGGTGGGAGTTATAGCTCTTGGCCTTGCACCTCCTGGATTCCACTTGAACCAAAATGGGGTTTAGCCAAGCCGTAACACTCCCCCCTGTTGAAAGGCATACTTATACAGATGTCCCTTCACACCTCAATCACGGTCTTGCCTCCCAGGCTCTAATGCTGACTTCCATTTGGTGTAAGTGTGCCATTTGAGATTGGATCCATATTACAAGGGTCATTAAGACAAAGACCAGAATTATTTGAAACATCAAAATCATCACAATGGGGTGCATTATAAAGGTTAAATCTCCTTTGGCATTCTTTCCCCAGCCAGACAGGGAATCTAACCACCCTCTGCTACCATCTTTGTATCTGAAGTGTAGTTTGCTCTCCTAGGTATTTCACTACTTTTAACTCTTTCTATAACAGGGTGAGAAAGTAAATAAAATAGGCGAGAAAATAACTATGCAGTGGTTCAAAATAAAAAATAAAGATCAAAGGCTATTAGGCTATAAAGGTCCAAGATTCTACACTGGCAAATCTCATATCTTAAAACAAATAGCCAAATTTTGTAAACCCCTTGTTATGAAATCACTCAGAGGGATTTGAAAAATAAAAACATCCTATAAACAAGACATTCTTAACACTTAAATTATATAAGGAAAAATAGCAATAGTTAAATAATCACATCCTTAAAATACAATGCATGAGTATTCAATTACATTCAATATTACAATGAAATAGAAAACAATATTTGTGATCTTCAAACATACTGCAGGGTGGCTTGTACATACTTCATCCTCAGGAGACTTAGCTGAACTGTCTATGATTTGCTGATGCTCACCAGAAACTTGAATAATGAAAAGAATAATCAACTCCCTCCCCCCAAGTGACTATGATAAAAGTTGCAAGCTTGCACAATATAGAACATCTTGCCAGAAAAAATATTGGTGTCCACTACAGGATGATGGCCAAAGTAGACTTGTCACTTTCTGTAGTTGGGGAAGAATGAAGCAGGCATCTTCACTGTTATTGCAGCAATGCAGGAAAATGGCATGCCAGTAGCATATCTGTGTCCTGTTCCTGGAGCAATTCAAGGATCCAGTCAAAAATATCTTAAATAAAATCTTCTGTGATGAACACATAACAGTACAACACATTCTAAACTTTTGAGTTTCCCTAGCCTCTGGCCATGTACAGAGCTTTGCACTTTAAAAGTAGCCATGAAATTCTTTTATTATTGCATTCCAAAGTGGGACAAGGAAGATAATATAAGATTAAGAATTACACAAAATGATCTTAAATTCATGAAAAGCATTTTCATAATCAATAAAAGGAGCAGCTTTAGCATAACCCACAAGATCAGTTCAAGTTGCACCAGAAACATTGACAAAATAAGGAAATGGAGAGGCCTGTTAGGACCAAGAGACGGGGGATGTAAAGAAAACCAGGATGTATGGGCATCTGTAACATTCTCTCAAATTATAAGACCCAATATAAAATCAATCATTATTTCGAATGAGGTATGGGAACATGTGTATGATTTGTGCATGTTCT
This sequence comes from Rhineura floridana, assembly GCF_030035675.1. Taxonomy (NCBI): domain Eukaryota; kingdom Metazoa; phylum Chordata; class Lepidosauria; order Squamata; family Rhineuridae; genus Rhineura; species Rhineura floridana. The sequence continues at coordinate 58,317,296 of NC_084490.1, forward strand.
CACGTAAACAACCAAACACTAAGTTGCAATGTTATTTTTCCATTGAATTTTTGCACATATCTATACGTACCATATAACCATACATGTCTACCCACCCACCTTTTTTTATGGCAAAACAGCATACTTAAGCACAAAAAGTCATAAGAAACATACACATACACGAAAAGAACAATATTGATTTAAAGCCAATATTCATGGTAATCTGCCACCTTCCAGATGGCCAAACACCACAATTTTTCCCTTGCTGAATGTATTTGGCAAAGATATTAGCACTGGGGATGGTCCTAGAGGAGAATGTTCTCCCCTTTTTGTTTTCCAGGGCCAAAGTTCACTATGCTATCCTAAGAGTGCTGATTTGTTGTTCCTGAATCTTCCTGAGACAACAAACTTCAAAAGGGGAGGGTTGTCTTAGCCTTTTCCTTTTCTCTGTGCACTCTATGAATGCATGTTTTCTCTTTAACACTGGTCCAGTGCCTATAACCATTGGACTCTCCTGTCTTAACAAAGACTTTTGTTAGTGCTGTGCTTGGAGAAAAAGGATTTATACCTCTTACTATGAATGCAAAACAAAGAAATGTTAGTGGCACAAATAGATTAAGTTCTGTTCCAAATCAGCAGGGAGTTCCAATGGTGCTCATCCTGTACGTAGAACAGTTGCTCTAAGTGCCTGTCAAGGAATAAATGCACTAACGTGTTAGAATTAGGAACATCATTTTAAAAGGAAAAAGTTCATTAGTAATAGTGTGATTTATATGCACAAGGTATGACAACGAGGAAAGCATTTCCCTGTTGAAAGTCCTGGTCCATTTTCATTCAAAGAGCATCTGGGGATGAGTTTCTGTTTTAGAAGCAAAGTAACATTAATTCCCAATGTGAATTCTAATATGTGGTAGACAATTGCTGTGGCTGGAAGCTCTGCATTTTAGTCCTCTTTTTGGAAAAAAATTGTTTGTAGGCAAAAAAAAACTTTCTTGGGGAGGGAAAATATTCATTAAACTACGCCTTGAAGGATCTAAAAAACAACAATTAAATCAAGCTTCAAACTATCCTTTCTCTACCATCAAAATAACTTATTTCCTAGATTCCTTCATATTGCATTCCTACCTTTTCTTTCCTACAACTTTTCAGTCCTTCATTTCACTTACAACCTTTATATGTTAATTCATGCATATCTTTTCCCTTTTAAAAAGTGTGTGTGTGGGGGGGAGGAAAACATCTCTACCCACAAGGCACTACATACAAATTTACATTTGCCTCCCTTTATATACAGGTAAATGGGTAGAGTAATTCCAAAAGTCATTTTATTGTTTCTTTATTTTGTCCCTTTGGCCACTGACAGAAAAAACTAACTGTGCCAGGCTTTTATCTACAAGCAACAGCCAAAGGTTCAGGTCTAATCTAAACAAAAGGAACTCTAGTATCTTCTCCTGATTTCAAGATGTATGCTTAATACGTTTGTGCTAGATCTAGAGAACAAGGGGGGGAACCAATCTCTTTCCCTTTTCTGCAATTCTGGCTCAATAGGCAGTAACAAAAACCAGAACCACTTCAAAAAGAAGTTTAACATTTACAAAATAAAAAAATAGATAAACAAATGACTGACAAATAATGAAAAGCAAAACTTATTCTAGACAAATATCCCCCTCTGTGAACATCTGCTATTGCATCTGCACCTTTCCTATTAGTATAGCCAAAAGGGCTAATGTAGGTTGGAGGTGGAGTACATTCATATCTTCTCCCATATCTCTAAGTGCTTGCCAAATCTGAATCCTTACTGGATCCCTGAAATCTATTTCTGTCCTCCCTAGGATTAGCTGTACTTTGATTAAAAGCAGCCCATGGGGCACCAGTTCTTCCACTTCTATTCCCAAAGTTCCATTCTTTCCTAGCCCGAATGGGCAAATGAATGCAATTGGGGGGGGGGGGAGCTACTAGATTTTCTGACTCAGTGATTAAATTCTTTAAATTCTGTGAAAAACAAGGGCAGCAAGCAGAAATAGTAGCAAGGACAGCACAGCCAATCCAAGCAGCAAAAAACATGTTTTGGGAAGTGACAGCAAAGGGAGGGAAAATTCACAGTTCCCTTATATCATTCACACAGAAAACTCTCACACAGACACTCAAAGAAACTTTCACACTGCCTCACATATAACTTTCACACAAGAAAGGGTAGGGAAAAAGGATTCACTCACACTCACTAAACTGCTGGATTAGTAATTATAACCAATTCACACTTGAGTACTCAAATCATACATTTCTATTCAAGCAAGATCATTCACTAATACCACTCTTATTTCCTGGGAAAATACTACAAACTTTACACACATGGGACTTGAACCCTATTATACACATGATATTACAAATACAGTTGCCTAGGTCTTTTGCTTTATTTCTTTTTCTTTTCAGGTGGGATCTCATTGTGTGTGGGTGTGCAAGCCTATACCTGCCTTGCCGTGCAAGGACTTATCAGGGAGCGCTACCCTCTATGTGGAACCTTTACCAACAAACAATCACACGTCTCGTACTTCTACGTCCAGCAGGTCTGGGAGCAGTTTGCCGCTGAGGGGCTATGCTACCCACTTTTGCAAAGGACGGGCTCAATCAAGCCGGGCGTGCTACACCGTGCAAGGGTTATAACGGGGTTTCCCCCTCGCCAGGCACGAGAGTCGTCTTCCAGCCACAAACACAAATTCACCAACCAAACACACAGGTTCCCCTTTCCCAGACACATCCCAACCTATCTCTACTTTCCTCCCAAGCGCATCTCTCTATTTCTCAGTCCCGGGACATACTCACTAGCGCTGGCATTTTGCGTTGAAGTCGACCTACCCGTTTCTTCTGCAGGCTCCTTTATCGCCCGGGGAGCCACTTGTCTCCTCTCGGTCCAGGATCCCACCAAAACTGGGCGGTGAGCTCGTGATCACAGGACAAGAGATGGAGAAAAAGGATCCCCAGCACGACCTGGGAGCCCACCCAGGGATGCCATAAACTGTCATAAGAATGACTTATGGTCCTTCCAGGCGAAGACAATAACCACTTGACATGGGTATATCGAGTCCAAGACATTATAATTTATTGCAATAAAGGCTAACCATTCCCATCACACAAGGGGTGATGCATGAGAGAGCCCTGAGCCCCCCAAAACAGGGATTTTTATACCCTCTACAAAACAAGCTGGTTAATTTTACACCCATGTTTGTTATGCTCTGCTTCATAAGTAGTCTAGTTAATCTTTTCCCAAGGGTTCAACAGTTTAATCCTTACTTTCCCAAACTCAAGTTTAAACAGTGAGTCACAGTCTGCTGACCATGCCTTAAGCTTTTAAACAAACAAACAAATACAAGCAGTATCTGACCCTTTGTCATGCTGTTTATGCTATTTGCATTTCTTGCACACATCTTATGGTTATACTTTACCGGCTTTACAAGGCAAACAGGAGACAGATAGTTAGCTAAATATCTTGAGCCAAATTCCTTAAATCATTAGGACTTTACACATCTTAAGGCATCTAGGCTTTACTTTAACAAATAGTATTCCCAAACAGGTACTTTGGACTACCAAGGGCTAAAATTTTCTTTTAACAGTACCAAACTTCTTAAGGATAAAGAGTCTATTGCACTGCGCTGGAAAGAGCATTACCATGACCTCCTTAATCGTAACTCTATTGTGGCTGATGAGGTCTTCTTGCAAATTCCACAACAAACTAGAGATGATCTTGCAGTATCCCCTAATTTGGATGAAGTCAGTAAAGCCATCAATCAAATGAAGAACAACAAAGCTAGTGGACCTGATGGGATTCCTGCTGAAGTCTTTAAAGAAGGTGGGTCTGAACTTACACAACAACTTCATGAGCTCATCGAAAAAATCTGGATGAGGGAGGAGATCCCGGACGACTTTAGGGACACCATAATTATCACTCTTTTAAAGAAGGGTGATAGAACAGATTGCGAGAACTATCGAGGTATCTCTCTTCTTGCTACTGTAGGTAAAATCCTTGCAAGGATCCTCGCAAATCACCTCCTGCCGATCTCAGAGTATGTCCTCCCCAAATCTCAAAATGGTTTCCATCCTTCCAGGGGGACAGTGCACATTATCTTCACTGCATGACAGCATTAAGAAAAATGCTGGGAGCAGAATCGACCTTTATATATGGTGTTTATTGATCTGACTAAGGCCTTTGATACTGTGAATCGAACTGCACTCTGGACCATCCTTCTGAAAACTGGATGCCCTGATAAATTTGTGAATATTTTGCAACTCCTTCATGACAACATGACAGCAACAGTTTTGGATAACAATGGCTTTCAGAGCGATCCATTCAGAGTCGGATCAGACGTAAAACAGGGATGCATCATTGCTCCTACCTTATTTGCTATCTTCATTGCTATGATTGTACACCTTATTGAGGGGAAACTTCCTACTGGTGTGGAAATCATATATCGAACAGATGGAAAGCTTTTTAATCTCAGTAGGCTGAAAGCAAAAAGTAAGGTAATGTCAGCCTCTGTCATAGAACTTCAATATGCCGATGATAATGTAGTCTCTGCACATTCAGAGAAAGATCTTCAAACTATCCTAAATGTCTTTGCAGAAGCGTATGGAAAGCTTGGGCTCTCACGTAATATTAAAAAATCCAAAGTGCTTCATCAACAGGTGCAAACTAGTTCCTCTGTAGCACCATCAATCCAGCTTAATGGTGTGACGTTGGAGAACATTGATCACTTCCCCTATCTCGGCAGCCATCTCTCTGTAAAAGCTGACATCGATGCTGAAATTCAGCATCATCTGAGCTCTGCGAGTGCCGCATTCCCCCCAATGAAGTGTAGAGCGTTTGAGGATTGGGATATTCGCAGGGAGACCAAAATGCTTATTTACAAAGCCATTGTACTACTGACCTTACTGTATGCCTGTGAAACATGGACCATTTATAAACGCCACCCCCAACTTCTTGAAAGATTCCACCAACGCTGCCTCCAGAAAATTCTGCAAATTACTTGGGAAGACAGATGGACTCATGTTAGCGTTTTGGAAGAAGCAAAGACAACCAGTGTTGAAACAATGATCCTTCAACATCAACTTTGCTGGACTGGCTATGTTGTTGGAATGCCTGATCACCGTCTTCCAAAGCAGCTACTTTACTCCCAACTTAAGGATGGAAAATGGAGTATGAGTGGACAGCAAAAGAGGTTTAAAGATGTTCTTAAAGCAAATCTAAAAAAATGTAACATGAACATTGAGAACTGCGAAGTCTTGGCCCATGAACGTCCCAAATGGAGGTTGGCTATTATCAAAGGTGCTGTGGACTTTGAAGAAGTGCGAATACAGGGCGAACAGGACAGATGAGCTAAGTGGAAGGCATGTCAAACAAATCCTCATCGTGACCATCTTCCATCTGGAAACCTATGTCCTCACTGTGGGAAGCTGTGTGGATCCAGAATTGGCCTCCACAGTCACTTATGGACCCACTGTTAAAGACCTTATCTTGGGAGACAATCTTACTTGGCCACGAGTGATCGCCAATGAATGAATGAATGAATACTGATAAATAAGGAATACTCAAAATAAAACAACAAAATCCCATCTCCAGCATGCCTGTCCCTGATTTTGAATTGGGGGAGGGGATGCAGGTTTGGAACAATAAAAAAGCAACAAAGGAAATAAAATAAAAGCAACAAGAACCTGGAACAAAACCAAGATATTCAGAATTATAGCCACTGACCTTTAAATGTAGGTCCTCAGGAAATCCAGTGTATAGCTGCTTGCTGGAACAGGCTTGTGTGTGTGGGTATGTGCAGGCAGGTTGTAATCCATGCTCTCATGCTACACATAGACTCTGCACACTGCATTCTGATCTGAAACCTTCCGCACAGCTTCCTACTTTTTGTAATAGCATTTTAAATTTGCCAAAGTGTTTTATAGTTTTTTATCCCCAAACTACCATGTAAAGTAGGTCACAGTACAATTTTATCAAAACAGCAGAACAATACTACTATCTTGAAGACTAAAGAATATATTGTGGCTTACTGGGCTAGAGTCCAGTTCATAAGATGCGCCATTCTTGGTAATCCGTGAAGTTTATGTAACAATCAAGGCAAGATTAGTGCAGGGTCTAAACCGGGACTCCCTTCTCCAAGAAAGGAACATGGAATAAGGTACCACAATATAGGTCTTGTGCTATCTTCAAGGCTAATGAATTTATTATGTCATACGTTTTGTGACTACAAAAAATACTCTTGAGGATACAGTAGGGCCCTGATTCTTGGCACTCCACTTTTCGACGTTCTGTTAATATGGCGCCAGCGGGGCGATCAGCTGGAGGGGGGGGCTGGTGCTCCCTGTGCTCCAGCTGATCTCACCGGAGGAGGGGAAGATCAGCTGTAGAGTGCTACAGCTGATCTCCTCCTCTTCTGGCGCAATAAGACTCCCCCGCTCGAGCTGATCACGCCGGAGGAGGGGAAGGTCAGCTGTAGAGCGCTACAGCTGATCTCTTCTGGCGCGAGCTTGAGCTCGGGCAATCACACTCCCGCACTCCAGCTGATCTTGCTAGACGAGGGGAAGATCAGCTGTAGCATGCTACAACTGATCTTCCCTTCCTCCAGCGCGATCAGACTCCTGCACTCCAGCTGATCGCGCCGGAGGAGGGGAAGGTCAGCTGTAGCACGCTACAGCTGATCTCTTCTGGCGTGATCAGACTCCTGCTTGAGCTGATCGTGGTGGAGGAGGGGGAGATCAGCTGTAGCATGCTACAGCTGATCTTCTCTTCTGGCGCGATCAGACTCCTGCTTGAGCTGATCGTGGTGGAGGAGGGGAAGGTCAGCTGTAGCACGCTACAGCTGATCTCTTCTGGCGTGATCAGACTCCTGCTTGAGCTGATTGTGGTGGAGGAGGGGGAGATCAGCTGTAGCATGCTACAGCTGATCTTCTCTTCTGGCGCGATCAGACTCCTGCTTGAGCTGATCGTGGTGGAGGAGGGGGAGATCAGCTGTAGCATGCTACAGCTGATCTTCTCTTCTGGCGCGATCAGACTCCTGCTTGAGCTGATCGTGGTGGAGGAGGGGAAGGTCAGCTGTAGCACGCTACAGCTGATCTCTTCTGGCGTGATCAGACTCCTGCTTGAGCTGATCGTGGTGGAGGAGGGGGAGATCAGCTGTAGCATGCTACAGCTGATCTTCTCTTCTGGCGCGATCAGACTCCTGCTTGAGCTGATCGTGGTGGAGGAGGGGAAGGTCAGCTGTAGCATGCTACAGCTGATCTTCTCTTCTGGCGCGATCAGACTCCTGCTTGAGCTGATCGTGGTGGAGGAGGGGAAGGTCAGCTGTAGCACGCTACAGCTGATCTCTTCTGGCGTGATCAGACTCCTGCTTGAGCTGATCGTGGTGGAGGAGGGGGAGATCAGCTGTAGCATGCTACAGCTGATCTTCTCTTCTGGCGCGATCAACGGGTTAGGTTCCAGACCCTCGTGCGCTACAGCTGATCCGCTTTTTGGCGGGGGTCTGGAACCTAACCTGCTGTATGAGTGTGGCCCTACTGTATGTATTTTCACAATTCTCGGCAAAGCACAAACAAAATACTTTGTCAAAATTGATAAACAGAAAATACTCTGAGCATATGCAGTTTTACATTTTAAACTCACTTTAACTCATTGTTTTTGCTTACTTCTTTATTTAGTTATTACATTTATATTCTACATTTTCCCCAAAGAGTTCAAGGTGGTGTACATGGTTCTCTCCCTCCCTGTTTTGTCCTAACAACAACTCTGTGAGGTAGGTTAGGCTGAGAGCCTGTGACTAGAGCTCACCCAGTGAGTTTCATGGCTGAGCGGATATTTGAACCATGGTTTCCTAGGTCCTAGTCGATAACACTCTAACCACCATTCCACGCTGGCTCTCACACTGGCCTTTGAGCCAGTTACCAGCTCTCACCCTAACCTACCTCACATGGCTGTTGTGGAGATATAGGAGGAATAAAATGCAAAAGGGGACTATATCATTAGTATCACATTTTGGTTCCTTTTATCAGAATGAAGCATCACTGTATAATAAAGGGCCATGTAGTTCTCCCCCCCACCTGCAAATTAGTGCAGCTCCAAGGCTTCAGCCAATCTTAATATACAACCTACTATTGTATATTATAGATGCATAAATTCTATTTGTGTTCAGCTGATTTTACTCCCAGGTTAGTGTGCATAGGGGATTGATTCCAAAGAGGAGTTATCTTAGGCTTGCAGCCACTGGGGGTGGGGATCTGTAGAAAGTGGAGTGATTTGCTTTGATTTTTTAAATGATTTAAAAAAAGTTTACTATTTTACTTTTACAGATAAATAGCAAGGAAAAATGTTTTGTGGGCTTTCAGAATAGAAAATTGGTGGGATATTAGGAGAGTGGAGACTTACTGCAACATCTTGCTCCCAACTTTCCAAAAGCTTTTGGGAGCAAACACATTTGCACAAGAGGAGGACAATTGCCAAGTACATGGAGGGTGAGCATGTGAGAGAATTGGTAAATACCTTCACCAGTTACCCTCTCCCAACAGTCCATCAGATGTGGGGACACATACTACAGTCCTCCAGCTCATTCACAAAAATAATGCAAATAGTTTTAAAAGTAAAAAAAAAAAGGGGGGGGAATGAAGATAATTTTTTATTATAGAAAGAGACTCACGCTGTCCACTGTGGCTGGTCGCTCTATTAACAAATGCTAAGAAAAAACCCCCAAGCTGCTCAAACTAACTACCACTCACTTCTCCAGCCTGCCTGCAAAGATCCTGCTTCAAACTGTTTAGCATGTGGCTTTGAAGCTCTGAGCATGCTCAGAACATATCAAGGGTCTACTCAAAAAATAGCCTACTTGTTGGATACTGACAACGGGGGATAATAACATCAGAAAGCAGGTGAAAAGAGCACCACCAGGGCAAATAAACAAGTAGCACTAGTAAGGTAAAAAAATATTTACACATATTTTTTCTGCCTAAAAACAAATGAGTGGGATCTCCTGGCCATAGCAATCCTTTTGGAATGAGATTGGTTGAGTGGTGCCGAGAACTGATTGGCCAGAAAATGGGAGATTGACAGAAAAGTATTCACCCCCCGCTGAATGTACTGGATGTTGGATGCTGAGATCAAGAGGGGGTGTTGTTTTTCGGTCTTGCATATGGACTATCACCCACGCTGGTCTTTGTGCAAGGGTGGGAAGACTCACATCACGAGTTTCCATCTGAAGGCGCACATTTTGGACTATACAGATGAGAAGCCTTACTGTAACTGAATTAGTTTTTATGTTTATTGTTTAGCTTTCTCGCTTAGTGTTTGGTGTTTTTGATGTTTTAAATTTTTTTGCTTTGTACGTCGCTCAGAGTGGCTGGGTAGCCAGCCAGATGAGCGACTAAGAAATCGAATAAATAAATAAATAAATAAATAAATAAATAAAATAAGACTCTCTCTGCATTGAAATGGAATGTGTAAGAATGTGTGGGCAGGAGCATGGTTTTGAGATTTTTAGGAAAACTTAAAAAAAAATTGCTGGGCATTTCACTCGGTAGGGCGTAGCCCTGGTTAGGGTTGCCAGCTCAGAAGCATCCCAAACCCTGAGATTTCAGGGGCGGGCCCTAGTGATGTCATTAAGCATGATATATTAAGCATCAACCACAGTTGCTTGGAGCATACCACTTAAAAAAACATCTGATTGGAAATTAAGATACAAATCTTAGCTAAATGAAGGTGTTCTCAGGCCCAGCTGAAATGATGGGATCATTTCTTCTCACCTGCTTAGAGAGCCAGGATAGGGAACATTTAATCTAGCCTACTTGCTTTTGGCAAGAAGAGTTTAGGTTCCCTCAGGCTAGGCCAGTCACCAGAAGGCCATTGTAGGAAAAAGGGAGCCTAGGGTACTCAGGAATAAAGATGGCTGCTCCTGAAGGCTGCAATTCTAAGCACATTTACTAAGGGACTAAGCCCCATAGAACTCAACAGGACTTACTTCTGAGCAGATATAGTTAGAATTGTGCTATTGGTAAGGCTTGACTAGGGATTCTCTACAAAGATACCGCGCCCAGCCGTTTCGCCACTATTTCACCCTTGGCTCCGATTGTTGGACCTCAGCATTCTGGCAATAAACAAAGCAGATCCGTCAAGCCGGAAGCCTGTCCATGCCCGGTCAAAAAGCCCCCCCCCAGCTGCTGGACAGCACAGATGTCTGGGAGGAGCAGAAATGGGGTAGGGTGACTTGAGGAGAGTAACGGCGGTAGTATCAACCACAAACGGATCTGCTTGGGCTGATAATACAGGGTAACCTAGATTATAAAGTCCAATTTAATTCACTGGGACTTTCGCTCTTGGTAAGCGTGGTTGCTGCCTCAGTGTAGCCCAGTGGTAATTGCCTTTGGGTCAATGGAGCCAGGGGCTAAGGGTTTGGACTTTAGTGCCGAAGGGCTTAAGGAGTTTCCGCGGCTCTTTTCTCAATGAACATTGGATGGCCTTGGAGAGGTCACCGGCTGTCCGCCTCAGTTAATCCATGAAATGGGCATACTCCCCGCCTGGCTGGGAGTGAAGAGCCAAAGATTGAAAAAAGAAACAGAAAACTTGGGCTGCCTTCAGCTAAGTCATACTAAGAGGAGACCCCCTGAAATGAATTAACCCTAAGTGAGTCATGCTCATTCACTTCAATGCGTCTACCCTGAGTAGGACCAGCGTGGTCCTATGTATCGGGCTTGGTTTCCCCCGGGCACCTGGTTGGCCACTGTGAGAACAGGATGCTGGACTAGATGGGCCACTGGCCTGATCCAGCAGGCTCTTCTTATGTTCTTTTGATATCAAAGCAACCCGGGAATCTCCTGCCTGGAAAGCCCTACCTGCCTTTTAATGTGGCTGCTCCAAACTTCTTTACAGACTTGACCCTTCACTGCAGAGAGAGGTTTGAGAAATGAGTAAGAGGTAAGAAGATCCTCTACCCTTTTCTGCCTACCTTATGGGCTGCTATAAACTCACTCTGATAGCCAACCCAATTCCAGTGAGTAATAATTGACAGAAACACACATGGTTTGGTCTGCCTTCATGGGCAGTAGCTTGGAAACAACAGCAATTAAAGCCACACTTCCCAGTATGTGAATTCTTTTTTACCACTATTGGGCAAGAAACAAACCATCATACAGCCAACAAGGTGCATCAGTGGGTTTAAGGGGGGTTGAGCTGATTGCATGGAACCACTGTTGTTGCTTCTATGGATGTAAGGGAGTGAGGCCAGAGGTAAATGAAATGTAAATAGAAAAACAAAAACAAAAGACAGTTATGATTTCCTAAATGCAATGCCGTACCAACCACATCAAGATTCCTATGAGTAAGGCAGAAAACTCAGCATTACACAACCAGTCAGGGTTCCTAACCAAAACTAAAAAAATCCTGGCAGCCAGTCAGCCAAGGTCACAGACATCTCCATGCAGCACAACCTGACCCGGTGGCTACAGTTAGTGCAGAATGCTGATGAGTGAGACCCTATCAGCACATAATACCTCTGCTCTGAAATATGTACTGGTGGCTGATTTGCTACCAGGCCAAGCTGTGTTTTCCATGTTACAGGTTCTGCATAGTACTTGTTCTGCTCTTGTAAGAAATTGATCCTTCAGTGTGGCAGCACCTATGCTTTGGATCTCCCTTGGATTTTGGACCTTTGCCTGAAAAGTATGTGCCCTACCACTGAGCTACATCCCTTCTGTTTAAAAGATGGAAAAAATGCAAATCTTTAACAACTTTGCTTTCCCCTTTTCTTGCTGTTGAGAAAGCTAATGCCAAACAGCTTTCATTGTTACATTTGTGGGGCAGGGAGTGCAATTAGTTTCTAAAATACAGTTTCAACAAATGTAATAGCTTTTGCTTTAAATTGGAGGCAAAATCAGTGTTGATATATTGGCTGTAGGTAATACAAAAACAGTTCATGGAATAACTTCTAGCACATTTTCATTACCAAGAAAAGAGTTGATAACAAAGGAGTCCTATTGGGTCAGGCAGAAGGCTACTTTAGTCCAACATTCTGTTCTCACAGTGGCCAACCTGATGCCTATTGGAAATCTGCAAGTAGAACCTGATTGCAATAGCAGCTCAGCAACTGGTAAACAAAGACACACTGCAGTGGAGGTAGAACATATCAGTGGCTACTAGCCATGATGTCTAGCCTTTATCCCCCATGAATATGTCTAGCTTCTTCTAAAGTTATCCAAATTGACAGCCATCGCCATATCATGTGGGAGCAGATTCCATAGTTTAACTATGCATTGTGTGAAGAAGTGCCTCCTTTTCTCTGTCCTGAATCTTCCGGCATCAGCCTTCAGGTGTTAAGATGAGCAGAGGGGGAACCTCTTGGTAGTTCCCCCATCTTCAGAAGCTCAGGAGGGGAGCAGCCCAGGAAAGGGCATTCTCTGTGGTAGCCCCTAATTTGTGGTATTCACTCCCCATAGAGGTGCTTCTTGCAACTTCATTCTACTGTTTTATTGAATGCTGAATACGTACCTTTTTACCCTGGTCTTTGACACTATAGATGTTTGTTTTAAACTGTTTTTAATGTTGTATTTTTAATTGTTGAAATGCACCTTGGGACCTTAGGGTGGAGGGCAGAGCAATCCAACTTGCCGGAGCCCTGTGGAGCTGGTGGAAGGGGCTGCTACATCCAGCTGCTGCTTGGAGGCCTCTTGGAGGGGAGAATGCTGTCTGTGCTGGCAGGACATGGCAGAAGGAAACAAAATACATGTTTCCTTCCACCACCCCTTTTCCCTGTGCACTGGTTGCTGGGACAGAGGGAATGGGACCTAGATATTGTGTAAGTCCCCCCCTCAGCCTCTCCTCTGACATGCCCCTGGAATGCCCCTTTCTCAGGCCCTCCACTGGTTCCCCTTCTGCTGAGCTTGGCTTGTCTGATGTGCTTCTGGCTGAGCCGGGATGAGGGACTTATACTGGCATGTCTGGCTGAGCCGGGACCCAGCCAGTTTAGTCGGTGGCCTGTCATATCCAACTCCCCGCAGCCTGGCGTAAACAGCACTTGGATTGCACCCTAATAAATCATAGTACTACTACTACTAGTAATAATACTTAGTCTATGTTTACACTGTTAGAAACACAGACTTGATGTGGACTTGTGTTATTGCCAGATTTAGTATTAATGTGACAGTCTGGTGATTAGTAAAAAAAGAAAGAAAGATAAAATGCAGACCACTGTCATGTTTCCTGATGATAATTAGGCCAGCTATGTTTCTCTAAAGCACACATGTTGAATTAGCATCAGCAATCTATATTTAAGTGTGCTATACTGAGTGAAAAGCCAGCTTTTTATTTTTCTGCCACTGTTGCATCAATAATTATGACATTTAATTAAATTATTTGATTTCTCCCTCTGCACTTTTCTGACTCATACTTAAGTGCATGACTCATCTGATCATATGACAAATCCTAAATGAATTCTATGATGTTCACGGTTGATTCTCATACTGATCACTGCTCTGTCAGTGTTGTTATAATTACATGCAGGGGAAAGATAGAAAGCCTTCTAAGCTCAACTGGAAGCTTAAATTTATATTCATGGAGAGTTTGTGAGCTGTATTAAAAATCATCTTAAGAATCCTCCTTTCCTACCCTAAATAAAATGTGATATCAAATCAGATCCTTCCATTGATAGTCATTTCAAGTTTTTTGGTGGAATGCTAAATTCAGAGATTTAGTCTGTATGTTGAGGTATGAAGTACTGCATGAACTATCAGGTATCTTGGACCAAATTTTGGCTGTAGTTTTATAGTAGAGATCTCTAAATGCTTTCTCCACACTAGGAGTAGTTAATATTAGGCAGGTACTTTCACTATACTGATTTCGATGCCTGCTAAACACTGTTTATTTCAGCAAGCCTATCTAGACATAGAATTTAGTTATGTATATCTGTTTTTAAAATTTGTTGATTTTATCTGAGTATTATTGATTATTTTATATCAAAAATTAAAGGGCAAATAAAGTGCATTTTAAATTCTACAGTGGAAGGGACTATTAAACTTAATTGAGTTCTAACTCTGTTCTAGCCATCAAGCTATCCAGCACTTCCCCAAAATTCCCAAGAGTCATGATGTCTTAGAGTCTACTTACCAAAATTGCTGCATAGGTTCACAGACTTCCTCTGGATTGTCTTTTTAGCAAGCTGTTGTTCCTTGACAAGGGAAAAAGATGGGTGTATGTCCAGGAAACCTCATCAAATGAAGAAGGAAACTGTTTTTACCAATATTTAGCTCAAAAGGAGCCACAGTGGACACTGTTATGGTGGAATAAGAGATCAAATATCTTTCTACTACCCATAGGTCACTTGTGCTTCACTGATTGGTATTTTGTATCCCTCCATGGTGCCGCCACATGTTTGGTAGGATGAAGTTCTGATTGCTTGTCTCTTAAAGGATATAATAAAGCTAGGTAGAGAGTACTGAAAAGGGTAACTAAAATGCTGGCAGGGTTGGAGGATTGTCTTTTGGAAGAAATAGGGACAATAGGGATTTTTAGATTAAAGGGGGGGAATTACAGAAAGGGTCAAGATACAGGTTTATAAACCACGTAGAGGTTTTTTTAATTGAGTAAGTGGTACACAAATTTTGTTACATAAAATAATACCGAACAGTGTAGGGAGTGTAAAACTAACTGAACTGATCCTTACAAATTGATTGATCCTTGCAGGTGGTAATAATGAAGTTTGCAGCAATGGAATGCATTGCTTCCAATATGTTTTCCCTGTTCCATTTGCTATACTTACTCATCTCTCATTTTTTAAAAAGTTGGAAACTGGAAGTTTCCTTCCTCAGAGGCAGGTCTTTGACTTGCTCTCTCCTGGAATTGACAGCTGCTTTTCGCTTTAGGTGGTACTGATGAAGGCAGTAGCTGATGGAGTGTGTTGCTTCCATGAATATTCCCTGTGCCACACACTGTGCTTGGGCATTGCTCAGCCTTAAAAGGAAGGACACTTAAGATCCCCCTCCTATGCAGCAGATTCTCAGCCTGGTTTGGTTCCTTTAGGGATATCAGCTGCTTTTCCCTGCAGGTGGTAGTGGTGGAGGCAGCAACTAATGGAGTATGTTGCTCCTGCATCATTCTCCCTGTCCATAAGAACATAAGAACATAAGAAGAGCCTGCTGGATCAGGCCAGTGGCCCATCTAGTCCAGCATCCTGTTCTCACAGTGGCCAACCAGGTGCCTGGGGGAAGCCCGCAAGCAGGACCCGAGTGCAAGAACACTCTCCCCTCCTGAGGCTTCCGGCAACTGGTTTTCAGAAGCATGCTGCCTCTGACTAGGGTGGCAGAGCACAGCCATCACAGCTAGTAGCCATTGCTATGCTTATTTGCTTTTCAGTCTTAGAAAGGGGAGAAACAGGAAGTTCCCCTCCTGAAGTATAATCATGATCTTAAAGTATGGGCACACCAGAGGAGTGAGTCCCTCTGACTGTACTCTTCTGATGGTGCCATGGTGGTGGAGCACTGTACAGCACTCATAGTTGGAATTTATACCTTGGGATACAGGTTCTCCTTCACAAATTAAAGCTTATGGAGAAAAATAAGTCTCTTGTCGCAGTCTATTCCCATAACACAGGTTGCTTCCCAAGATCCCATTGATTTTGGTGGCAGCAGCAAGGAGAAAAAGAAAATTAAAATAGATGTGGTATTGAGATAGGTGTAAGGATTTAACCCTCTCCACCCAGTCCATGCTCTGAAGTGGATGCAGTTTGCCCCATCATCACATTGACCATTTGATGATTGGGGTGGGGTGATATGCATGAATCAGTTGAGATGTGTGTCTTGTATGTTCATGTGAGGTGGCATGTGGCCCTTGGAAGGTTATCCAAGAGTGAGCGTGGCCCTCAGGCCAAAACAGATTTGCTACCCCTTGTGTTCCATGTGTCTACATGATTTAATCTTCCTATGTACAGTAAATTGTGAGGCCTATCTTGCTGTCTCCAGGGAGACTAAAATGATCAGTTACTAGTTTCTTAAGTGTTCTTGCTCTGTATATCTAATTTGCGACCATCCATTCTTTGCTGATGAACATTTGAAACATGAAATTAAGTACACTATATTGCTAGACATGCAGGTGTAAATTCCAGTGGATGGGATGGATGGTACTACTGGATCCACATAGGGTTGATTAGAGAGCATAGTTGACATTTAGGTCTGTTAACAAGATTTTGTTCATACGCTAGGCTAGATGCATTTGTCATTGGTAAGTAGTATTCAGGTTAGATGGCTGTCTGTATTCCAGCAGTGGTCTGTTTCCTGTAGCTTCTTTGAAACTGGATCGATCTTGAGAATGGGTTGCAATTTCCTTATGATGCTTCTTAGCCCCTGCAGTTGTGAGCTGTACATAATAATCAGGAGAAGATTTCTCTTTTTGCTTGTGGTGTTTTTATATTGAAGTAGTTGTACTCTGAGAATAGAACTGCCCCTTGGAATTTAGTAATCAACAGTGCTGTGGAGGTATTTTTAAAAAGCTTATTTCAAATAGTTCAGCTGGTTGTCACAATTAGGTGGCTTTGTACACATGCAGGTGTAATGTAAGTCTTGGTTGTATATAGTGTATGCAATAGGTTTTTATTATGTGGTCAGAATGGAGGTATATGTAATGGTCAGTTGACTTATTATATAAGCGGTTTTGAAGGTGCCCCCTTTTAAACAAACAGTGGTATCAAGGAAATTAATGTCTGTGGTGGAGTAGATAATGCTCAGATTGATGGTGGGATGGAAAGAATTGAAGGTGGGATGGAATGAGTGACTATTCAAAGTGGGTCCAAATTAGTCATAGTTGGTTTATTTATATACTGCATTTTCTACTGATATGTGCTCAAATTGGTTAATTAGGCAAATATCATTGACTTATGTAAGGTATAATAGTGGAGCTTCATAATAACCAGCTGGGAAATTTTCTAAGTTTGGGGGGGGGGAAGGTTAGTGTAATAAGGGGTCATACATATCTATTGCCATACCACAGTTCTGGAGGTATAATTTCTCATGAATTTAAAGAAGTGTGTTTGTATTTTCTGAAATATGTGGACTTGCAGAACGTCTGTAGACCATGTGGGTCATTGTCTTTTATAACAGTTTCCTATGCTGTTACATAGATGATAATTATAAACCAATATGAAATTTATTTTTTTAAAAGAGAGATGGTGTTTTAGCATTCTTTTTCCTCCCCACCCCCAAACTTCATTTTTATTTTAAAAAGTGTCACCTGAAGGTTTGTGTCCAAAAAGATTCTTGGTGGGAAAAGTTAGAAGAATATCTCTTTTGCTATTGAAGCTGACTCAGGCTGCACGTACATGGATGCCAGTTATCTGTTTGTTTATAGCCTGCCCTTCATTGGTGGTGGTCCTCCTCCTCCTCCTTGTTATTGTTTAATTATATTTATATCCCACCCTTCCTCCCAAAGGAATTCAGGCGGCAAACAACAAGTGATAAAATAATAAAAACATATTAAAAACATACAGATGCAGACTTGGGAAAATGCAAAGAAAAGAGTTCAACAGAAGAAGACTAAAACAGTGACTGATTAAAAACCTAAAACAGGTGAATAAACAGGTACATCTTCACTTGGTGCTGAAATGACAACAGTGTCACTGCCTGACATACCTGTAAAGGGTACCACAATTGAGGCACTGCCACTGAGAAGGCACTATTCCATGTCATCACTGAACAAGTCTCCCTTAGCAGTGGAACATGAGGAATTCCCTCTCCTGTTCTTAAAGAACAGGCAGGCTGATATAGGGAGAGGCACGCCTTCTGGTATTCTGTTCCCAAGCAGGTTAGGGCTCCAGAACCTAATTTTTTTTTTATCATTAATTTTTATTCAAAGTTTCAAAAAACAAAACAAAACAAAATAAAACAAAACAAACAAATTAATAACTAATACAATAAAATAAAATGTTGACTTCCGATTTGTCGCAGATCAGTTATAGGTCTATAATATATAACAAACCTGTCTCTTAATATATTACAAAATCACTTTCCTCCAGTAGTTATCTTAATTAATCATCAAATCTCATTAACATCACTTTATTCTTTCCGCAAAAAGTCAAAGAGAGGTTTCCATTCCTTGAGAAATATATCCCATCGATTTTTCTCCAAATAAACATGTCGATTAATCCATCTCATCAAGTCTGCTAGGTCCAGTAATTTCAATAGCCATTCTTCCATTATCAGTGTTAGTTCCATCTTCCATCTTCCATCCTTGCATCCATAATAATCTTGCTGTCATAGTCATAATCATATAATAAGAGTCTGATGGGAATTTCCTTCCTCACAAATATTTCCTTGCCATCAATTCTGAATGTGTTACTGAAATGTTGTTGTAAAGTTTTATCTCTGTTCTTTTTTACAAAATGCACTAGCACATCTCTTGAGAGTTTTTCCATTGTCACATATCTGTAATTAATTCTATAAATTTTCTCTATTTCAAGCTCCATCACATCAGTCCAGTCCAGAATTTTTTTCGAAACATTGATAGCTTTATCTCTGATATCTTCATCAATTTCTTCAGGGACAACGCTGAATTCCAAACAGTAATCTTTATCTCTAAGGTCCATAAACTCCAAATCTTTTTCCAGTTCCACATTTGATATATCTATTCCAATCTCCAGGACTTGCATCTTCCCTTTAATTTTTCTTTCTTCTTCTGTTGCTTGTCTAGTTATATCTTTGATCTCATCAACCTCCTCTCTCATAAAATCCCCTATTTCTTTCAGCTCCTGCTTCATTTTGCCAAATTCAATTTTCATCTCTTGTTTGCCATGTCTCAGTTCTTGTTTCGTTATCTCAATCTCATCCATTATTTTCTGAAACATATTTACATCCAGGGTCTCAGCCACTTTCTTAATTGTCATTTTTAAAACCAAGAAGAAAAGAAACCCTTCAATTTCCAATATAGCACTATTCTCAAGCAAAGAGCAATTTATTTCTTTTTCCAGCAACAAAGGAGTTAATATTCCAAACCTGATGACATCATAATGTAGACATGACAGTACCAATTCTTCAATTTGGGCACACATACCTGGCCAATATACAGCTTCTTGTGCCCGCTTTTTACATAATTCAACACCCAGATGACTCTCATGTATAATATTCAATATCTCTTTCCTCAAATCTTGTGGTACTACGATTGTCACTTTTAAAAATGAGTCCATCATGAACACTTAATTCCTCTCTGTAATTCCAATAAACACGTATACACTCTGGAACTTCTACTCTTCTATCTGGCCACCCCTGCAAAATGGCATTTTTCAGGATTTGCAAAATGCTATCATTTTCAGTAGCCACCTGAAATTCTTTCAGTTTTGATTCAGAGATTGGTAAATAAGATAACATGAGGTTAACAGCAACCTCAGCTTCTTCAGAACTTATTCCTTCACCCTGTTCAGGATATGCCCTGGACAAGGTATCAGCAATTATTAATTCTTTGCCTGGTCTATAGTGCACTTATAATTGATATTTCTGCAGTGTTAACTGCCATCTTTGGATTCATGGAGGTGCATTATGCAAAGGTTTTCTGAAAATTGCCTCCAATGGTTTGTGGTCTGTTTCCACAGTCACTTTTTTGCCATAGAGAAATTGATGGAATCTTGTGCATCCAAACACTATTGCCAACATTTCCTTTTCTATTTGAGCATAGTTCTGTTGGGCCGCAGTCATTGCTTTAGAAGCATATGCAACAGGTGCACCTCTTTGCAACAGTACAGCACCTAAGCCTGTAGAACTAGTGTCCACTGACAGAGTTACAGGTTCTTTCAAATTATAATATTTCAAAACAGCAGTTTTTGTTAATAGTTCTTTCAACTGTGTGAATGCTGTTTCATGAACTGACATCCAGCAAAATTCAACATCTTGGGCCAACAGCTGTCTTAAAGGGGTTGTTACTGTTGACAAATTTGGGATAAACCTTGCTAGGTAAGTCACCATTCCTAGAAATCTTTGAAGATCAGCTTTGTTACTTGGACTGGGCATATCAGTGATGGCCTCTATTTTAGATGAATCAGGTTTTAGTCCTTCTTTGGTTAAGATGTGTTCTAGATATTTTATTTCAGTCATGGCAAATTTGCATTTCACTTTGTTCAGTTTCAGATTCCTCTCTTGGCACCTGTCCAGAACTCTTTTCAGTCTCTCATCATGTTCCTGTTTGGTCTTTCCCCAAACCAGGATATCATCTATGTAGCATGTGACCCCATCAATACCCTCAAATGTCTGTTGGATCATCCTCTGACAGACCTCAGGAGCTGAAGAGATACCAAATGGCATTCTTGTAAATCGGTACCTGCCAAAAGGTGTATTAAATGTGCATAGCCTGGAACTGTTGTCATCTAGCTGAATTTGCCAGAATCCACTACTGGCATCGAGAACCGTAAACAATTCTGCTTCTGCTAGCTTACTGGTAATTTCTTCTACAGTAGGCAATTGAAAATGTTCTCTTAGGCCATTATTGGAAGAAAGCAGCTCAGTGTTGCAGAGATGTTAGATGGGAGCACAGATGGATGCCCCTGAAGGCAACAACTGTAAACATGCTTATTAAGGAACTAAGCCCCATAGAACTCAATAGGACTTACTTCTGAGTAGATATGGTTGCAGCCATGTTAAGGACAATGGAGGGCATTCTAGGCAAGCAGTTGGCAACTGCCTGTCAGCATTGTGCTGTTGCTAAGACTTGACTGGGGATCATCCACAAAGTTATCCATAAGGCACTGCAACTTTATGTGTTGGCTGGCTACTGCAGTGGGTGTCCCCTAATATTTATGGCCATACAAGCAGGGTGAGTGTAGGCAGCAATTGCCTGTCTACTTTACGAGGCCTTATATAGGACCGAAAGGCAGCAGGAGAGAGGGGAGGACCAGAAAAAGAACAAAAATAAAAATAAAGGAAGAGAGCGCCTCCTCCTAAGCAATAAGCATGTGCACTGTGCAGAGCGCCTGCCTCCGTTTCCCCCCGAAGCCGCTCCACCCAGCCTCGACGCCAGCACCTTCTGGGCCAGGCAACCTTGGTGATCTCTGGGCCGCTTCAGCCCCGGCACCTCTCTGCCCTCCCCCCCCTGAGAAAAATGAACTCATTTGAAATGTGGTGTTGGTGGAGAGCTTTGCGGATACCATGGTCTGCAAAACAGACAAATAATTGGGTGTCAGAACAAATTAAACCAGAACTATCACTAGAAGCTAAAATGATGAAACTGACGTTATCATACTTTGGACACATAATGAGAAGACAGGATTCACTAGAAAATATAATAATGCTGGGAAAAACAGAAGGAAGTAGAAAAAGAGGAAGGCCAAACAAGAGATGGATTGATGCCATAAAGGAAGCCACAGACCTGAACTTACAAGATCTGAACAGGGTGGTTCATGACAGATGCTCTTGGAGGTCACTGATTCGTAGGGTCGCCATAAATCGTAGTCAACTTGGAGACACTTAACAACAACAAATAGCTCCCAAATAGCTCCCAAATATGTCCCTTGCTTCTGATTGCATGGGACAAGAGAGTATGTGACCTATAGCTGTTCATTCACACAATATGCCACCATGGTTTAGCATTACATCTGAACATAACTACTCTGTCTTCAACAGCAGCCAAACAAATTACTTCAAATGCCCATAAGCAAATCAGGATGTGCCAACCAGAAGTATACAGCTCCTGAATGTAGATTCCATTTGCAGCCATGTTAAGGACAAGGGAGGGCCTTCTAGGCAAAACAGACAAATAATTGGGTGTCAGAACAAATTAAACCAGAACTATCACTAGAAGCTAAAATGATGAAACTGAGGTTATCATAATTTGGACACATAATGAGAAGACATGAGTCATTAGAAAAGATAATAATGCTTGGAAAAACAGAAGGGAGTAGAAAAAGAGGAAGGCCAAACAAGAGATGGATTGATTCCATAAAGGAAGCCACAGACCTGAACTTACAGGATCTGGACAGGGTGGTTCATGACAGATGCTCTTGGAGGTCACTGATTCATAGGGTCACCATAAGTTATAATCGACTTGAAGGCACATAACAACAACAACAAACCTCCCTGATAGACTGTGGGAATGCTGTGGACACAATATATTTCAACTTTAGCAAAGCTTTTGACAAAATGCCACATGATATTCTGATTAGCAAGCTAGCTGAATGTGGACTGGATGGAACAGCTACTGGGTGGATCCACAGTTGGCTACACAATCATATTCAGAGTGCTAATCAATGGTTCCTTCTCAACCTGGGGGGGGTAACTAGCTGGCTACTATAGGGCTTGGTCTTGGACCCAGTGCTCTTCAACATTTTTATTAATGACTTGGATGAGGAGGGGCAGAGAATGCTTATCAAACGTGTAGATGATGCAAAATTGGGAGGAATACCTAATTCCCTGGAAGACAGAAACAAAATTCAAAGGGATCTTAATAGGCTGGAGCATTGGGCTAAAAACAGCAGAATGAAATTTAACAGGGATAAGTGCAAAGTTCTACACCTAGGAAAAAGAAACCAAATGCAGTTATTAAGATGGGGGATACTTGGCTCAGCAATACTACATGCAAGAAGGATCTTGGGATTGTTGTTGATCACAAACTGAATATGAGCCAACAGTGTGATGTGGCTGCAAAAAAAGCAAATGCTATTTTAGGCTGCATTAACAAAGTGAGTGAAGTACTAGTTCTCTTTTATTCAGCACTGGTTAGGCTTCATCTTGAGTACTGCGTCCAGTTCTTGACACCACACTTTAAGAAAGATACAGCAAACTAGAATGGGTTCAGAGGAGCGTAACGAGGATAATCAGGAGACAGGAAACAAAGTCCTATGAGGAGAGACTGAAAGAACTGGGCATGTTTAGCCTGGAGAAGAGCAGACTAAGGGGAGATATGATAGCACTCTTCAAATACATGAAAGGTTGTCACACAGAGTAGGGCCGGGGTCTCTTCTTGATCGTCTCAGAGCGCAGGACATGGTATAATGGGCTCAATAATGCTGGAAGCCAGATTTCGACTAAACATCAGTGCATTAAATTGAGGGAGAGACAGTGACTGGCACAAAATCACTAAGAAACTTTTATAGCAGTGTGAAGCTTTGAACAAAAATCATCCTGGTTACTGTCCAAATACTTTCTAGCTGATACAAGTACAGTGGCTATTTATTGTCCTGGTTCTACCCTACAGATCCTCCACCTGCCTTTCATTTCCTCTAACCTCCATAGTCTCTCCAGTCAATCCCCCTTTTTAAAAGGTCTTGTTCCTTCCCACTCTATTTTCTATATTTTGGTACATGCATTTTCTTTACTGCTTGCCTTTTTAAAAAAACCAGCACCACTGGTTTGGACTGAGGAAAAGGTGTGTGGCTTTGCTCTAACTCCCGTCTCAATAATAATAAACGGGCAGGCAACCTGTCAATTAGTACAGGCTCCATCTACGCAAAACAGGAACGTGTAACGATTATTTTCTTCCGCTGGCTTTTCTTGCTAGGTTACTCACTGCTCCCCCAAATCGCCCCCGTTCCCATTTCTCCCAGGTAGGGAGGAAAGAGCGCGCTGAGTCTCCTACCCGCCTGCTGGGAAGCCTCAGCTGAGGCGTCGTGTGATCTGGAAAAGCACCGGAAGTGCCCTCTCACTGACGGGAAAAATCGCCAAAATAAAATAACGTTTGATATTGTTTTTAAAATAAATAACTTCGTTTACGCTAGGCAGGATTTCATTTCTTTTTTTTAAAAAAGCAAAACGTTAAACATGTAAAAGTGAGCTATTTTACTTTTAAACCATTTAGGAGGGCAGGTGGGGGGGGAGAGAATGGGGGTGGGGGCAGGTAGAGTGAGCAATCTGATCTCTTTTAAACCATTTAGGAGGGCAGGCGGGGGGAGAGAATGGGGTGGGGGCAGGGAGAGTGAGCGATCTGATCTCTTACTTTTAAACCATTTAGGAGGGCAGGCGGGGGGAGAGAATGGGGTGGGGGCAGGGAGAGTGAGCGATCTGATCTCTTACTTTTAAACCATTTAGGAGGGCAGGCGGGGGGAGAGAATGGGGTGGGGGCAGGGAGAGTGAGCGATCTGATCTCTTACTTTTAAACCATTTAGGAGGGCAGGCGGGGGGAGAGAATGGGGTGGGGGCAGGGAGAGTGAGCGATCTGATCTCTTACTTTTAAACCATTTAGGAGGGCAGGTGGGGGGAGAGAATGGGGTGGGGGCAGGGAGAGTGAGCGATCTGATCTCTTACTTTTAAACCATTTAGGAGGGCAGGCGGGGGGAGAGAATGGGGGTGGGGGCAGGTAGAGTGAGCGATCTGATCTCTTACTTTTAAACCATTTAGGAGGGCAGGCGGGGGGAGAGAATGGGGTGGGGGCAGGGAGAGTGAGCGATCTGATCTCTTACTTTTAAACCATTTAGGAGGGCAGGCGGGGGGAGAGAATGGGGTGGGGGCAGGGAGAGTGAGCGAACTGATCTCTTACTTTTAAACCATTTAGGAGGGCAGGCGGGGGGAGAGAATGGGGTGGGGGCAGGGAGAGTGAGCGATCTGATCTCTTTTAAACCATTTAGGAGGGCAGGCGGGGGGAGGGAATGGGGGTGAGGGCAGGGAGAGTGAGCGATCTTACTTTTAAACCATTTAGGAGGGCAGGCAGGGGTAAGGAATGGGGGTGGGGGCAGGGAGAGTGAGCGATCTTACTTTTTACTGCTGGGGGGGTCCCTGCAGGGGCGGCGGCTGCTCAAGTCCTCCTGTCTGTCTGCACTGCAGTCCCTGCTGCCTGACTAAGAAAGAGCGGGAAGGCGGCCAGCTACAGCCCAACAGTATGCGTGTGTCAATCACGCATATGTGGCTGAGGGGGCCAATGAAAAGCCGGAGATCCTACAGTTTAAACAAAATATTGCCGGAGGCCGGAGACGGCCCCCTTTTGCTGGAGACTCCGGCAGAAAACCGGAGACCTGGCAACCCTAATATTGGTCTATACTTTCTCCTTCACTCTGTATTCTTTCTTCTGAGCACACAATATGCTTCAAATTTATTCATCAAAACTTGAATTTTATTTTTATCTGCATCATCATCTAACTGGAAAGTATTAAATACATCTCTTGCTTCTTCACCTGCCACATGCAGAAATAATGCTGACTGGAGTCTCTCATCTTTCTTATCTGCTCCACTTGCAGTGCCGTACAATTCAAACCCTTGCTTCCATCTTCTCCAGTTCTCTGCTGCATTTCCTTCAAACACCAACGTTCCTGGAGGCTTTTGCTGGTCCATTTTTCACTGTCTTATGTTTTTAGGTAGTCTTCTGACACCATGTAATATTTGCAGGAGTTGAAATGAATCACAAATGCTGGTTAGAAGGAACAAACTTTACTTCACAGTGTGTTGCTGCATAACCTAAAACTCTACTTTCGTTTTCCTACTGGTCCCACCCCCAACTGATTCCCCCATACAATTACTTCGAATTCACTTGAGTTCCTACTCACATTACACTATTCACCATTCTTATGGTATAGAAAACATCACTTTATTCAAAATATCAGAATTTGCTATCTGAAGTAAGACAGACACTCTATATATCCCCCCCAGCTGTTTTTTAGTCTGCTTGTTTCAGCTTATAATACACAAGATAACTGAACAAGTTTTCTCTGACAATATGACTTGCTCAGCTTCTGGTGTTTCCGGCTTCTGGTGTTTGCAGAATTTGAGCTAATAATCACAAATAACCGTAAAACAATAAAGTTTGCCTAAGCATCATCATTATCTCATCATTCTCTCAAGTTTGAGAGAAGGAAGCTTGTGTGTGTGCATGTGTGTGTGTGTAAAAGAATCACTACAGAGACTGCGGCAAGTAATTTTTGATTCTAGTGTGTGAGGGAGGGTAGGCTGACAGGCAATGGTTGAGCCAGGGTCATTTGTTGAGCTTTGTGCCAGAACAAAGATGTCAACTAAACTCTCTGTAATATACTTTTATAACTCTGTTCACTATGTATTGCACTGGTTTTTTTTATTCTGCTGTTTTGTCTGTATAGGAACAAAAGTTTATTATATAATAACTTTGTTTTCTCCCTTCATAAGTAGGAAGATATTTATTTTTGGAGTGTTAAAAATGCTGTACACAATGGGGGGGGGGGAAGAGGAGGAGACAAATCAAACCTTTTCTGCCTGAGTAACCCAGCAATTAATTGTCATTACCCAGACTGTTGGTAGCAACCAGAATACTGACCCAGAGGGAGAAGGGTACAAATACAGATTGCAGAGGAGCTGAATCAGGGCCCTGATACTGAGCCTTGTGAAATGATATTGCCAGGCTCCCAGAGGCCAAATGCTGCCCTCCACACTGCATGTAGCATACCCTGGTGAGAAGCAGAGCTTTTGTTGTGGGTTTAAGTAACCTCTAAGCTTCTTGGATAAATTTGACCATCTTGATTCCCCTTTTCAACTTCTTTTTATTGCTCCCCACCTTTTGAAATCAAATGTGATCATGTTTTACTTCTTTGGTAACTTTCCACTTTCATATATGTTAAGTTTAATAGCATTGTGGTAGCTGTTCAACAACACTTTCACCTTCTACCAAGTCACCATTCTGGGTTGTCCAGTAGACTGGGTGAAGTCATCCATTAGTATGTTGGAGAATTCTTCTTCTCCTTGGGATCTTTTGCTGGGGGTCCTTGAATAAAAATTGAAGACACAGGCTTGGGCAAAAAGGTAGGCCTTTATTCTTACAAGCACATGCAAGGTCAGCCTCCCAGGAACACCCAGGAGAGACTGCACTGAGGCACTGTGTGCAAGCTTCCTTTATAGAGTACAGTTACAGCATGTGACAATGATTTCACCAATCTTATGAGTCCTTGCCCACATAACATCGTTCCAAACCAATCAGAAAGCATTAGCTAACTACAGTGGTGATTCCAAGATTGTGTCCATATCATAAATGTTACCATTGTCCTACTGTCTCTTCAAGACTAATGAATTTTGGTTCTAGTTAGAACAGTTACTTCTGTGAATATGTTTTTCAGCATACCCAGTACATTCCGTATGCAATTGTTGCATTGTTTCTGATCAGTCAGGCTGACCCTGGTACACGTGGAAATATTTTGGACAAGTTCCCTGAGTTTAGTTTGGGAACTTAACTCAGGGTGTTTGTGAATGTATGAGCACCCCCAGTTCTATTCATTTGCCATAGGGGTTCTTATGTCCTTATACTTTCTCAGAAATCCCAGTTCCTTACTTATAAAATAGTTTAAAACCCCAGAGCTACATTGTAAAACCTCACAGACTAAGGAAAAAGCTGGATGACTCTGGCTAACTAATATCTTTTCAGCCTCAGAGATATATAGAGGCAGGCACATGCTCGAAACCCCAAAAGAGGTGGACTCCTCCACAGAATCATTGTGGGTGGTGATACCATGCCCCAGGAGGGATTTAATACTGGGAACAATCTATCGTCCCTCTGATCAAAATGCTCAGGGAGACCTTGAGATGAGATATGAAATTGAGGAAGCATCCAAACTAGGAAATGTGGTAGTAATGGGTGACTTCAAGTACCCGGAGATAGACTGGCCACATATGTGTTTCAGTCATGACAAAGAAGCAAAATTTCTAGATATTCTAAATGACTATGCCCTAGACCAGTTGGTCATGGAACCGACCAGAGGGACGGCAACCCTGGACTTAATCCTCAGTGGAGACCGGGACCTGGTGCGAGATGTAAGTGTTGTCGAACCGATTGGGAGCAGTGACCATAGTGCTATTAAATTAAACATACATGTAAATGGCCAATTGCCAAGAAAATCCAACACGGTCACATTTGACTTCAAAAGAGGAAACTTCACAAAAATGAGGGGATTGGTAAAAAGAAAGTTGAAAAACAAAGTCCAGAGGGTCACATCACTCGAAAATGCTTGGAAGTTGTTTAAAAATACTATATTAGAAGCTCAACTGGAGTGCATACCGCAGATCAGAAAAGGAACCGCCAGGGCCAAGAAGATGCCAGCATGGTTAACGAACAAAGTCAAGGAAGCTCTTAGAGGCAAAAAGTCTTCCTTCAGAAAATGGAAGTCTTGCCCGAATGAAGAAAATAAAAAAGAACACAAACTCTGGCAAAAGAAATGCAAGAAGACAATAAGGGATGCTAAAAAAGAATTTGAGGAGCACATTGCTAAGAACATAAAAACCAACAACAAAAAATTCTATAAATACATTCAAAGCAGGAGACCATCTAGGGAGGCGATTGGGCCCTTGGATAATAAGGGAGTCAAAGGTGTACAAAAGAACGATAAGGAGGTTGCAGAGAAGCTAAGTGAATTTTTTGCATCTGTCTTCACAGTGGAAGATATAGGGCAGATCCCTGAACCTGAACTAACATTTGCAGGAAGGGATTCTGAGGAACTGAGACAAATAGTGGTAACGACAGAGGAAGTTCTAGGCTTAATAGACAATATAAAAATTGACAAATCACTGGGCCCGGATGGCATCCACCCGAGAGTTGTCAAAGAACTGATCTGCTAACTAAAATATGTAACTTGTCCCTTGGGTCCTCCTCCGTGCCTGAGGACTGGAAAGTGGCAAATGTAACGCCAATCTTCAAAAAGGGATCCAGGGGGGATCCCAGAAATTACAGGCCAGTTAGCTTAACTTCTGTCCCTGGAAAACTGATAGAAAGTATTATTAAAGCTAGATTAACTAAGCACATAGAAGAACAAGCCTTGCTGAAGCAGAGCCAGCATGGCTTCTGCAAGGGAAAGTCCTGTCTCAGTAACCTATTAGAATTCTTTGAGAGTGTCAACAAGCATATAGATAGAGGTGATCCAGTGGACATAGTGTACTTAGTTTTTCAAAAAGCTTTTGACAAGGTACCTCACCAAAGACTTCTGAGGAAGCTTAGCAGTCATGGAATAAGAGGAGAGGTCCTCTTGTGGATAAGGAATTGGTTAAGAAGCAGAAAGCAGAGAGTAGGAATAAACGGACAGTTCTCCCAATGGAGGGCTATAGAAAGTGGAGTCCCTCAAGGATCGGTATTGGGACCTGTACTTTTCAACTTGTTCATTAATGACCTAGAATTAGGAGTGAGCAGTGAAGTGGCCAAGTTTGCTGACGATACTAAATTGTTCAGGGTTGTTAAAACAAAAAGGGATTGCGAAGAGCTCCAAAAAGATCTCTCCAAACTGCGTGAATGGGTGGGAAAATGGCAAATGCAATTCAATATAAACAAGTGTAAAATTATGCATATTGGGGCAAAAAATCTTAATTTCACATATACGCTCATGGGGTCTGAACTGGCGGTGACCGACCAGGAGAGAGACCTCGGGGTTGTAGTGGACAGCACGATGAAAATGTCGACCCAGTGTGCGGCAGCTGTGAAAAAGGCAAATTCCATGCTAGGGATAATTAGGAAAGATATTGAAAATAAAACAGCCGATATCATAATGCCATTGTATAAATCTATGGTGCGGCTGCATTTGGAATACTGTGTACAGTTCTGGTCGCCTCATCTCAAAAAGGCTATTATAGAGTTGGAAAAGGTTCAGAAGAGGGCAACCAGAATGATCAAGGGGATGGAGCGACTCCCTTACGAGGAAAGGTTGCAGCATTTGGGGCTTTTTAGTTTAGAGAAAAGGCGGGTCAGAGGAGACATGATAGAAGTGTATAAAATTATGCATGGCATTGAGAAAGTGGATAGAGAAAAGTTCTTCTCCCTCTCTCATAATACTAGAACTCGTGGACATTCAAAGAAGCTGAATGTTGGAAGATTCAGGACAGACAAAAGGAAGTACTTCTTTACTCAGCGCATAGTTAAACTATGGAATTTGCTCCCACAAGATGCAGTAATGGCCACCAGCTTGGATGGCTTTAAAAGAAGATTAGACAAATTCATGGAGGACAGGGCTATCAATGGCTACTAGCCGTGATGGCTGTGCTCTGCCACCCTAGTCAGGGGCAGCATGCTTCTGAAAACCAGTTGCCGGAAGCCTCAGGAGGGGAGAGTGTTCTTGCAGTCAGGTCCTGCTTGCGGGCTTCCCCCAGGCACCTGGTTGGCCACTGTGAGAACAGGATGCTGGACTAGATGGGCCACTGGCCTGATCCAGCAGGCTCTTGTTATGTTCTCATGTCCCTCCCTCCTCCGAGGTATATTGGTTCCAAAATCTCTCATCTCCTTTCTAGCAGTAAGCAAATAAGTAGGCTTGGGGAAGTGGTGGTTATAGAATTTAAGGCGCCTCCCCTCAGTTCTCAGCTTTCCTAGCTGCTGCTCTGCTTCAGCTTTTCTTTTGATAAAGATTTTTAATTGAATGTGAAAGTTGACTTGGGACCATGATATAGAGGAAAGTGGGACAGAAGTAGAATGAGTGAATGAATGAATGAATAAATTAAAAATAAACATAAGAACAAGTACCATAACAATAAGTAATAAGGGCAGCCCAAGGTCACCCTGAACTAGGAGCCAAATCCTGAAAGAACCTATATCTTAGGAGACAGATCCTAGGAGAAGGAAGCCCATAGAAAGCTAGTTTTCAACACCACCCTAGCAGGAAAGCTTCAGGGGACACTGTAAACAAGGCTAAATTCCAGTTGGAGAGAAGGGGGAAAGGGAAACTCCACCGACACATACAGGGAGAGAGTCAGCTCAGTCCTTGCTAAAAACGGGCAGCTTCAGCCTTCCTGAAACACAACCACAAGCTCTGTTTCCCTAGGTTAAAGAAAGGTCAGGCTGTTCTAGGTGGGAAAACAACAAACACAAAAGACTTGCCTGGAGGGCGCAGCCCCTTGATTAGATTAAAAGCAGCCAAAAGCTTAAACAGCCCCGCCCCTCGCTCAGGAAGGAAGGAAGCCTGAGAGAATACTAAAGTGTTAAGCCCCAGCTGATAGCCGTCAGCCTCAAGTAACACATCATTGGCTGGCAGCAGTAGCTGGGAGGAACCAGCCACACATATAAAGTCAGAGCACCCTAGCGAGGGAGCCTGCTCCAGGAGCTAGAGGGAGCCCCAGCTGACAAAGCGTCAAGGCGAGTTAAGCAGCAGAGCGAGTTCGGCAGCAGGGCGAGGAGGCCAGGGCCCCCCACTCTGCCCATCTGTTCCCTGACCTCAACTAAACCGCAGTCTCCAACCCATTGACATAATAAACCTTAAACAAAACTATGCAGGTAAGAAGCCAGCAGGGGTGTGGGGGCTTTCCAGTGTTTTGCACCGCCTGCAGCATGTACGACTATCTGCCTGTTGGACAGTAGTCGTGGGTGTGCTCTCGGTGCAATGAGCTCCTGGCTCTCCGGGAACGACTTCATTTCCTTGAGGCCAAGGTGGCGGACCTGGAAAAGCTGAGAGAGGCAGAGAGGTGTGTGGAGGAGGCCTTCAGGGACGTTATAGCTGTGTCCCACTCCAACGATGATAGCTCTCCTGCTATCATGGAGAACGATGGTCTTGGGGAAGGAGAGCATCCAGCTGAGGAAGAGGGAAATGATCCCTTAGAAGGGACCCATTCCTTGGGGGATGAGCAGCTATCCTCTCGTGCCGAGGATATATCTCCAGGGGGTGGAGGGATCCTTGTAGTGGGTGATTTGATCATTAGGAACATAGACAGTGGGGTGTGTGATGGGCGTGTAGACCGCAAGGTGTTTTGCCTGCCTGGTGCGAAGGTTGCGGATATCGCCCGTCGTTTAGATAGTTTGGTAGACAGTGCTGGGAAGGAGTCAGTGGTCGTGGTGCACGTTGGCACCAACGACATGGGGAAATGCAGCCGTGAGGTCCTGGAAGCAAAATTTAGGTTGCTAGGTAGGATGCTGAAAGCCAGGACCTCCAAGGTGGCTTTCTCTGAAATGCTACCGGTTCCACACGCAGGACCAGCCAGACAGGCCCAGCTTCGCAGTCTCAATGCGTGGATGAGACGATGGTGTCGGGTGGAAGGGTTCGGATTTGTTAGGCACTGGGGAACATTTTGGGACAAGCCGGGCCTGTACAAAAGGGACGGGCTCCACTTGAACCAGAATGGAACCAGACTGCTGGCACTTAAAATTAAAAAGGTAGCAGAGCAGCTTTTAAACTGACTGAGGGGGGAAACCCGACAGGAGCTGAGAAAGGTCTGGTTCGGAATAAACCTCCCCCCTGGGATAAAAACCAAAGAAATGATGAAATTTTAAAAGGGGTAGGCCTAGAAGTAGGCATTGTGAGAGCAGGGGCACAGGATATAAATTCAGAAGAGCAAAATTACCACAGGCCTAACCACAAGTGCCGAAGACACTTGAAGAGAGACACTGCTTACAAGTGCCTGTACGCTAATGCTAGGAGCCTCCGAACCAAGATGGGAGAACTGGAGTGCTTGGTCTTAGAGAAGAGCATTGATATAGTGAGCATAACGGAGACCTGGTGGAATGGAGAAAACCAGTGGGATACAGTTATCCCTGGATATAAACTATATCAGAAGGACAGGGAAGGACGTATTGGTGGCGGAGTCGCTCTATACGTGAAAGAAGGCATTGAATCCAGCAAGCTCGAAACCCCAAAAGAGGCAGACTCCTCCACAGAATCGTTGTGGGTGGTGATACCGTGCCCCAGGAGGGACTTAATACTGGGAACGATCTATCGTCCCCCTGATCAAAATGCTCAGGGAGACCTTGAGATGAGATATGAAATTGAGGAAGCATCCAAACTAGGAAATGTGGTAGTAATGGGTGACTTCAACTACCCGGACATAGACTGGCTGCATATGTGTTCCAGTCATGACAAAGAAGCAAAGTTTCTAGATATTCTAAATGACTATTCCCTAGATCAGTTGGTCATGGAACCGACCAGAGGGACGGCAACCCTGGACTTAATCCTCAGTGGGGACCGGGACCTGGTGCGAGATGTAAGTGTTGTTGAACCGATTGGGAGCAGTGACCACAGTGCTATTAAATTAAACATACATGTAACTGGCCAATTGCCAAGAAAATCCAACACGGTCACATTTGACTTCAAAAGAGGAAACTTCACAAAAATGAGGGGATTGGTAAAAAGAAAGCTGAAAAACAAAGTCCAGAGGGTCACATCACTCGAAAATGCTTGGAAGTTGTTTCAAAACACTATATTAGAAGCTCAACTGGAGTGCATACCGCAGATCAGAAAAGGTACCGCCAGGGCCAAGTAGATGC
Source organism: Rhineura floridana (assembly GCF_030035675.1). Classification (NCBI taxonomy): domain Eukaryota; kingdom Metazoa; phylum Chordata; class Lepidosauria; order Squamata; family Rhineuridae; genus Rhineura; species Rhineura floridana. The sequence goes on from NC_084490.1 coordinate 58,350,372, forward strand.
CAGCATGGTTAACAAGCAAAGTCAAGGAAGCTCTTAGAGGCAAAAAGTCTTCCTTCAGAAAATGGAAGTCTTGTCCGAATGAAGAAAATAAAAAAGAACACAAACTCTGGCAAAAGAAATGCAAGAAGACAATAAGGGATGCTAAAAAAGAATTTGAGGAGCACATTGCTAAGAACATAAAAACCAACAACAAAAAATTCTATAAATACATTCAAAGCAGAAGACCATCTAGGGAGACAATTGGACCCTTGGATGATAAGGGAGTCAAAGGTGTACTAAAGAACGATAAGGAGATTGCAGAGAAGCTAAATGAATTCTTTGCATCTGTCTTCACAGTGGAAGATATAGGGCAGATCCCTGAACCTGAACTAACATTTGCAGGAAGGGATTCTGAGGAACTAAGACAAATAGTGGTAACGAGAGAGGAAGTTCTAAGCTTAATGGACAATATAAAAACTGACAAATCACCGGGCCCGGATGGCATCCACCCGAGAGTTCTCAAAGAACTCAAATGTGAAATTGCTGATCTGCTAACTAAAATATGTAACTTGTCCCTCGGGTCCTCCTCCGTGCCTGAGGACTGGAAAGTGGCAAATGTAACGCCAATCTTCAAAAAGGGATCCAGAGGGGATCCTGGAAATTACAGGCCAGTTAGCTTAACTTCTGTCCCTGGAAAACTGGTAGAAAGTATTATTAAAGCTAGATTAACCAAGCACATAGAAGAACAAGCCTTGCTGAAGCAGAGCCAGCATGGCTTCTGCAAGGGAAAGTCCTGTCTCAGTAACCTATTAGAATTCTTTGAGAGTGTCAACAAGCATATAGATAGAGGTGATCCAGTGGACATAGTGTACTTAGACTTTCAAAAAGCGTTTGACAAGGTACCTCACCAAAGGCTTCTGAGGAAGCTTAGCAGTCATGGAATAAGAGGAGAGGTCCTCTTGTGGATAAGGAATTGGTTAAGAAGTAGAAAGCAGAGAGTAGGAATAAAAGGACAGTTCTCCCAATGGAGGGCTGTAGAAAGTGGAGTCCCTCAAGGATCGGTATTGGGACCTGTACTTTTCAACTTGTTCATTAATGACCTAGAATTAGGAGTGAGCAGTGAAGTGGCCAAGTTTGCTGACGACACTAAATTGTTCAGGGTTGTTAAAACAAAAAGGGATTGCGAAGAGCTCCAAAAAGACCTCTCCAAACTGAGTGAATGGGCGGAAAAATGGCAAATGCAATTCAATATAAACAAGTGTAAAATTATGCATATTGGAGCAAAAAATCTTAATTTCACATATACGCTCATGGGGTCTGAACTGGCGGTGACCGACCAGGAGAGAGACCTCGGGGTTGTAGTGGACAGCACGATGAAAACGTCGACCCAGTGTGCGGCAGCTGTGAAAAAGGCAAATTCCATGCTAGCAATAATTAGGAAAGTTATTGAAAATAAAACAGCCGATATCATAATGCCGTTGTATAAATCTATGGTGCGGCCGCATTTGGAATACTGTGTACAGTTCTGGTCGCCTCATCTCAAAAAGGATATTCTAGAGTTGGAAAAGGTTCAGAAGAGGGCAACCAGAATGATCAAGGGGATGGAGCGACTCCCTTACGAGGAAAGGTTGCAGCATTTGGGGCTTTTTAGTTTAGAGAAAAGGCGGGTCAGAGGAGACATGATAGAAGTGTATAAAATTATGCATGGCATTGAGAAAGTGGATAGAGAAAAGTTCTTCTCCCTCTCTCATAATACTAGAACTCGTGGACATTCAAAGAAGCTGAATGTTGGAAGATTCAGGACAGACAAAAGGAAGTACTTCTTTACTCAGCGCATAGTTAAACTATGGAATTTGCTCCCACAAGATGCAGTAATGGCCACCAGCTTGGATGGCTTTAAAAGAAGATTAGACAAATTCATGGAGGACAGGGCTATCAATGGCTACTAGCCATGATGGCTGTGCTCTGCCACCCTAGTCAGAGGCAGCATGCTTCTGAAAACCAGTTGCCGGAAGCCTCAGGAGGGGAGAGTGTTCTTGCACTCGGGTCCTGCTTGTGGGCTTCCCCCAGGCACCTGGTTGGCCACTGTGAGAACAGGATGCTGGACTAGATGGGCCACTGGCCTGATCCAGCAGGCTCTTCTTATGTTCTTATGTTCTTAGGGTTGCTAGGTCAGAAGTACCCCAGATTTCAGGGGTGGGCCCCAGTGATGTCACGGTCGCTCGCCTGAGTGATGTCACGGGGCAGGCCCTAGTGATGTCATTAAGTATGATACTTTAAGCATCAACCACAGTTGCTTGGCACATACAATTGAAACAAAAGCATTTCTCTGATTGGAAATTAAGATGGAAAACGTAGCTAAAAGATGGAGCCTGGGTAGGAAACATTTAATCTAGCCTACTTTTGTTCATTGCAAGAACACATTGTGGAGAATCTTGGTAGGAGAGAGAGCAGCACATTGTGTGACTTCAATGATTTTACTGTACCAAGCACTTTGCTAGATAACCTCCCACCACCATAAGGTTTTATAGCTTTTGCAGATGGTTTTGAACACTATTGTGAAAGATTTTGTGCCAGATTTTAAGTATATTACCCCACTGTCTAGTTTCTTACTCCTTTTGGTTAAAACAACATTTTGAACATTCAGCACTTAATGTAACCTATACAATTTCTGAACAGTTTAGATTGGATTCTTATCTTCATTATTATTGGAGAGGTCTTGATTCAAATATCAGCTCATCCACAAAAGCTCACAGGCTGACCATGTGCCAAACACTATCTTTCAACCGACTTGTAATATAGGCTTATTGTAAGGATAAAATGGAAGAGGGAGACATGGCCGAACCCCTTGGTTGAAAGGTAGGATGATTATTATAATTTTAGTTTGCCCTTCCTCCAAGAGGCATGCTCTCCCATTTTATCCTTACAGCAAATCTGTCATGTAGCAGAGACATAGTGACTGACATCTGTTATTTTTTGTGACCCGAGGTGGGATTTTAACCCAGTTGTCTCAGTCCAGCACTCTATTACATCTCCCTGGCTTTCAGAAATAATAAGGGGCAACCTTGGTCCAAAACCTGCTAGAAATTTAAATAATGAGAAGCAACATTATTTAAAGAACCACTTATTGCCTGCCTTATTGTGCATGTCTTGAAAAAGCAGGATGTAAATGAGTGACTGCCATGAGCTCCAGTGGAAAGGTGTGTAGCTGTGTACATTGTTCCTTTGTATGCAAAATCTAGTATCTATCCAGCTTCCACTGGGAGGATCCCATAGGGTGCATTATGCTCCCCCCCCCCCAGAACACCTAGAAGGTAATTGTATTATTTTGCAAGTATACACGCTTGGAGTATGGGAATTCCTCTGCCCTCTAGACAGGAATTTTGCAAGTGTATTGTAAAAACCAAAACTAAAAAATACAGGTTGGTGTAAATCAAAAAGCTAACATATGCCTTTAAAGCAACTTGTGCAGTAAGGTAAAATAAACGAAATCTATTTGCATACACAGTGATTGCAATTGTGTGGCCTTTGCTATTGGTTTAGATCTCAGGATATGTATTGCCATAAAGCTGCCTTAAGTTGAGATTTTGCCGTGAACATCCTTAGGGGGTGCTGATTTACCATCATGCAATGGGTTAATGAAGAATGAAAGTAGAGCACAGCCATTCTACTGAGAAAATGTAATGGTTTGCTTGCAGCTGTAGGGCTTTACGTAGGCACCTGTGGATTTCAGTGTGTTTAATGCACAGACTGCAGTATGAGGCTAGTACTGACATTTGCTGACTCCAGTATACTCCTTCGCCTGCTGCTCTGCCAGCTTCTGCACCATCCAGAAGACAAGCAAAATGGTGCAGTGTGTGTGAGGCTTCGTTAGGAAACAATCACCTTCAGTATGATGCAGAGGTAGGTTTGCAATGCTGTTGAGCTTCACAGAGAGGGAGAGAGAGCAAAAGACATTGTTCTAGGAAAATAAGGCTGTTAATACTAATTTATTTAATCCTGATTTTAAGTTACAAGTATTTAAATATTGCAAATAAAATACATTTGCATGCCAGTACATACTGATCGTTCATGTGTTTAGAAACACTTTCATTCTTTTATCAAGCTGTATTTTCTAGATAACATTACAGCAAGCTGTTTTTAGTCATAATTATTATTATTTAAGCAGGGCAGCCAGGCAGGAGAAATGAATAAAGTTTTATTTTATAATTGAGTACGTATGTGGAAGGTTCTTAATTGAGATGGCAGAGGAGGTAAAAACACACGCTGAAGAATGAATGCTACAGTTGCCGCTGTATCTTTTATTTATGAAGGCAATGCCCTGTTAGGTTTGTATTGCAAATAGTCAGCATTTAAAAATAGTGCCTTTGTCTGGCACTAGTTCAAATTGATCCTGTTTGAGACAGGGAGGGATATAAAAGAACTACAAAGAACCCAAGGAAATAAGCATATAAGAAGGTTTGCCTTTTCCTTTATATTATTTCCTTAGAACATTGGTGTGTTCAAGAGAGCTTTAGGTTATAAGATTAATATGAAGAAGAGACATCACTAGAAACAGTCTATTAAAATCTGATATGAATTGATTTCTAAATGTGACATATTTTGTGTTGGTTTTTAAAGCCGGATTTTATATTTGTTGTTGAGTTACCTACTTTAGCATGACTCACAAGCAATGGTCACTGGATGCTGGTGATTAGGGAGCATGATAAAAGGGTTAGATTAACCGGCCACAACTAGGCTTTTTTATTTTTTATTGTGGGGACGCATCTTTGTGGTATTGTAGGTTTATAATCTAAGTTTGCACACAGAAAATGGGAGTGAGAAACATTTTAAGCAGCACTTGTTATTATTAATGTTATTAACTGAGGGGAAAAATGTTAGTACAGATTGCTGTCCTTTAGTTATAGCAGTTAGAAAGCTTTTGCTTAAAATAATTGCTTCAGTCTATGTAACTAAAAAAACAACAACATATACATAAAATGTCTTGAATCATGATTCCGTGCAATTATTCAATGTTAAGATTGTGTTGATGGGATAAATTGGTTACACTTGAGAAGAATGGAAATTTAATGGCCATATAATTTAATGCAGTTTTGTAAATTAAGAAATAAAGGCAATTGGTCTGAATGTCACCTGTACTGAATATTTGTACAGGTTCAGTTTTATCCTCTTATTTTAAGCAGCGGAAGGCTCTTCTACTTCCTTATGTTTAAGTTGCATGTTGCTGTTGCTGACAGAGTTGTCACTGGTGTGCTGCAGTTGTACTAATGTTATTACTTGAAGGCAACAAATAATTTACCTGAGTTACATATGCTTGCTGTAATTACTTAGGCTTTAAAAGGTAAAGGTAAAGGTGTCCCTGCACTTGTAGTGCAAGTCGTTTCCCACTCTTAGGGTGACGTTTTGCGACGTTTACTAGGCAGACCGTATATATGGGGTGGGATTGCCAGTTCCTTCCCCGGCCTTTCTTGACCCCCCAGCATATGCTGGGTACTCATTTTACCGACCACGGATGGATGGAAGGCTGAGTGGACCTCGACCCCTTTTACTGGATACAGTAACAGTGGGAAGTGTAATTCCTATCTGCTTCAGCCTCACTTTCAGCATGTTGGTGAGAAACAAGTATTTCTGTTAATCTTTAAAGTAAAAATTAAGGATGAATTGCAGTGAGAGGTATCTTGAACTGTTTCCTTCAGAGTGCAGCATATTTTGGCTGGATCAAGAGGTATCCTGTTCTTTATTGTGTAGTGAATATGTTTAATATATTCATATTTTATGCCATGCTATTTGTGTCAGTTTATTTTGAAATATAGACAAATTATGGTTTATATTGATGTGTGTGTGTTATCTCTTAAAATATGGCATGTAAAATTTTACATTTGTGATAAATTAACTAAAGAGAAACATGGGCTTTCAGTTTTAAAATTATTTGAATTTATATTTATTAAAATTTGTAATTTTGGAGATCAGTGGTATGTCTTGTAATTGGCATTCCTACAGCAGGCTATTGCAGTCCAAGCAGGTAGAGAATTGCCTTCCTTTGACTGCTTATTAGGTCAGAGTAATAATGTATGCTGGCCTTGACATATTTATTGCTTATTTCAAGCTGATGCAGTGAAATAAATTTATTGCTGAATTAAATATATGACTATTTTCTTTTTAACTTAAAATATGTTAAAGGTTAATTGTACTCTGCAGCTTCATATTGCAAAAGATATCTGTTCTAAAAGAATTTAAGCCTTGTTTTTGGTTGTGTTTCAGTGGCTGCAGTATGTGGCTGTGCAGATAAGAGATGCAGATAAAATGGGATATAGTTGTCTTAGAAGCAAAATATATACATTATGTGATAAAATATTTGTTACCATATATTGGCTTAGCATTTATATTTCATGATAATCTGGTATGCTAATAGAGAAATAGAATAGAGACATCTGGTTGCTAGTCTTTCATGCTCAAAACAAAATGGCTGGTGATTCCTATTGCTACAAACTGCAGATGAAAAACTGAGTGCAATTAAAATATATTTTCAGTGAAAGGGGAAAGGATTATGATTTTGACTTGATGTTTGGTGCCAGTTGTCTGCGGAGAAGAGGGGTAAAACAGTAGCTTCTTATTAGAACAAATTTGCAAGCAAATAGTCTGGGCTATGATTTCTAAACAAAGTTTTAAATGCAAGATTACATGCCAGATGAATGTTCTTAGTTATGCCTTTATATGCTTTTATTGTCTTTTTCAGGGCAAAAAATGTTTCCATTTATATAAAATAAAACGCCATATAATTAATGCATACAAACCATCCCAAATAAAAATAAATTAGTTCGTTTCTGAATTTTTAGATCTTTAAATATATCTTAGGAGGGGAAAGGGCTTTTCACATGTATGTCAAAGCACTTTTAGGACACCAATTTATATTGGTTTCCATGTAAGAAGGAGATGTTCTAGAAAACAATTTCGAAGTTTCAGGGATACAAGGAATTGCCCTTCTAGTCTTTTTTTCCTCATAGAAGGACAATTTCAGATATCACTTAGTTTTCTTTTAGCTATTTATTAGATACAGATTCCCTCCTACATTAGAAGTCACTTCTCTGATGAAGCAAATGAAGTCTCTGTGTGGAAATGTGGCAGTGCCACACCCAACAAACTCACATAACCCTATGTGACAGTCTATGCACAATGTGACACAATTTATTTCTAGGCACAGCAACATGTGCAGAAGCTTCTGCTGCTCCGAGGACACTCATTCTCAAGGCTTAGCATATTTTGACAGTTGGCTAAAGAGATTCCCCCCTCCTCCTGATAGTTATTTTCCTGATGGTTGTCTGAACGGTATTAACAATCAGATTCAATCTACATAGAAGCAAAGAGCTTCATCATCACATATGTGACTGTGAGAGAGGCAGTCGTTCAGTGGTAGAGCACGTTGCATGCAGAAGATCACAGATTTTATTCCTGGCATCTCCAGTTAAAATGATTGCAGATACCACAGAAGCCACTCTGAATGGAGTGGAGGAGGTGGAGAGCAGGTATACCCATTCTTCACCGTGGAACAAAGATATTTTGGTCACGGTGGTCACTATTTCAAATCTTTATTTATTTATCAAATGTATATAGGCACTCATCAACATATTTCCAGAATAGCTTGTAACAAAACAATATTAAAATATAATATGTAATAATTATATTATTAGCAAATATTTGTTAATGGGTGCCTATATACATTTACAACAATAATTAAAAACAACAATGAACAAACAAACAATAGCCTGGATTTAAAACACAAAGAGCCTACGTGAATAAAAATGCCTTTACCTCATGCTGAAAAGACCAAGTGACTGAAAAGCATGTGTAAATGTAACAATAACTAGACTACAGGGTGAAGAATGATCAGAAGAGGCAAGGCACAAGTCCCTTGAGGACTCTGGGCTGCACTTGGAAGCAGTACAAGACTCTTGGATGCTGCTTTTCACCTGATTGGTGCCCTCTGTTGCCCTGTGTGAAATTGGAATGTGTCCCAGGATATTTTGCACCATTTTTAGAGGATTATAAGGCACATATTGAACTTTTCACAGGGCAGTGGCATCAGCCACAACTAGTGTGTACTACAATTTTGCATGCCCTGCCTCCTTCCAGCATATCGTGTCTTCCTGTCCACAGCATCTGTGTGCATTGAGAGAGGGAGGAAGTGATGGCAGCCACTGGAGAACTGAAGCTGAGATTTGTCCCCAAGTGTCAACTGCGAGCCTTAGAGTAAACAGCACTGGGTTGGATAGACCAGTATTCTTAATAATTATAAGACAGTTGATGTTCAGAATAATACTAAAAAAAAAAATCAGGAAAACATTGCCTTTATTTGAAGAGCTAAATTCAGCAAAGTGGATAATGTGCAGGGTTCGTACCTCTTGGTTCCAGTCTTTGGTCTATCATATAGCCTTTCTACATCATCTTAGGGAAGGGACTGTAGCTCAGTGGTAGAGCACGTGTTTTTGCATGCAGAGGGCCTCAGTTCATGAGATGCTTTGAGGTGTTATGCAAATGCATTGTTGTCAGGGCTGGCACCAGGCATGCCAGGGCCTTTGGGCACCCGCCGGCCCTGGCACCCGCAAGCACACCCCACCAACCTACCTTCCGTGGAAGGGAAATCAGCTCCTTAGGGAAACCTCGGCCACCATCTTGGTTGATGGCAGGCTTGTGCCCACAGCACAACTAGCATTTACATCAAGGGAGAGGTAGGTGGAGCATGCAGGCGGGCATTGTGGGCCTGCGTGGCAGTAGGGGGGTGTCTGGGAGCTCCCTCTCGTGATCCACGGCAGGGTTGGGATTCGACGCTGCCACAGAGCACTACCCACCCACCCTAAGGAGGGGCCCTTCAGGGGCCCTTGGCCAGGGCCTGCCCTGGCCACCCTCTGGCACCAGCCCTGGTTGTTGTAACATTTACTGCTGTTGTTGCTTTGTAGCTAATAGAAACATATTTGTGATGGCTATAGGCAACTTTTTCACAACAAGCTCCTGCCATATCAGTTTGTTTACATTATCTACTTTTGTAGACATGGGGATGGGGACCCAAAAAGCAGTGAGCTTATGCGAACTCAGGGGAATTGTTTTACTTCTTAGAATTGTTGATCTTCTCCTGACTCCCCTGCTACATCTGAGAAGCAATATTTAACTCCCCTCAGTATAAAAAGCAATGTGCCCTGCACTTCAGAACTCCTGTTTGCAGCAAAACAAGCCTAAGGCTACAATCTTATGTACACTAACCTGAGAGTAAGCTCCAAGGAATACAATAGATCTGAGTTAACATGCATAGGATTGTCCTGTAAAACAACCCTTTGACTGTTTGCCAAGTGAAAAAAGAATCAAAGGAGCGCATTTCCAAAATCATTAAGATAAATAGAAGCAGGAAACCAACCAGGGAAGCAGCTGGACCATGAGATTGCAGGTGGAAGAGGTTACAAAATAAAGATTGCAGAGAACTCAAATAAATTATTTCTGCTATTGAAGCTAACAGGAGGTCTCGCTCCATGCAGATAGTAGGTGTGTACCCTGTGGACCAGGAATACAACAGGGGCCAAAGGGCTAAAGCTCTCCTCCACCCCTTGTGTCAGAGTCTCACTTTGGATTGGGGTTCTGCACTGGCTATTTGTGAAACCAAAATCCTGCACTTTGAGGCAAACCACATAATTAATGTAACATTTATTTATTTAAAACATTTATATACTGCTTAATCATTTGCCTTTCTAAGCAGTAGAACGTGTAGCTTGGCCCTTAGATGCAAGAGACAGATGTAACTATTCTACTTGTTCAGGTTATTATGGAAACCTTTCAGCTTGGTGATGACATTGCAAGCTGCCTTGGGTGGGCTATGCCCCAAACGGCAACACATAAATAATTTTGTATAAAGAAATGTGCAGAGACTGCTTGGAGGATTGAGGCATATACTCTCTGTATACCCTTTACCTTGTCCTTCCTGGCTAATTAAAGCTGCCAGATCTGGCTTACATACATAGGGGCTGGAGGTGGCTAATGCCTCTCTGGGAGAAGATGTGGTTTGCATGGTCCTGAAAGAGATGCTGATTCATCCATTTAAAAATAACAACCCACCTGGGCAGTTTGAACAATTGTTGCCTAATCTCCAATCTGCCAATTTTAAGCAAAGTGTAAGAGTGGGTGGTGGCTTCGCAACTCCAGGTACTTGTAGATGAAACTTATTATTTAGTTCTTTTCTTGTCTGAGTACTGACCTGGTTTGGGGATAGAAATTGTCTTGCATAGAATAGAATAGTAGTCCCCTGGCACAACCCTGGTGGACTACCTGCACTGAGAGATGGACAGAGCTCATGCACACCTGTTGATTTTTACATACCTCTCAATAGCTTTTGATATCAGCAGCCATAGTATCTCTCCAGGTCACCTTGCCAGGGTGAAACTGAAAGATACTCTTTTACAGATGCTATAGTCCATGGGTTGCCAGCACAGCACCTGTAGGCACCCATGGGCCTGCAGAGGCCTTTCCTGGTGCCTGTGGGGTCCCAGCCCCCTGCCCCTCTCATTGCTGAAATTAGACTTCAGAGAAGCCTTTTTCAAGACTTTGATTGCCTGGGTGGGGGAAAAGTGTGCATATATGTGGTTATGGTGTTTCTGTGCATGTATGCAGTGTGTGCATGGTGCCGACAACAATTTTTCAGCTGTGTCCATTTGTGGAGGGATGATCCCAGATGGTTGTGCTTGGGGGACTGTTCTGTTCTGAGGTTGGTTTACTGAGCGCCACAAGAATCCATCTTGTACCTCATGCTGATTAACATCTACATGAAATGCTAACAGGTCATCCAAAGGTTGGGCTGAATGGTCACAAGTATGCTGATGACACCAATCTCTCTACCTCTTGTTTCAGCCATCTAATCTTAGGATGCTAAAAAGTCTGAACTCGTGTTTGATGGCAATTCTGGTCTGGATGACAGCAAACAAACATTATCCAGACAAAGCAGAGATAGCGTTGACTGTAAACTTAACTGGTTTGGTTGAAGTTTTCTGGTTTGTTTCCTGGCTGAAATTAAAGTACTGATAATGACATTTAAAGCCCTGAAAAGCCTGGGATCATATTATCTTAAGGACCATCTTCACCCATGTGAACCTGCCTGAGATTGTTGTTGGAGGTCCTGCTCTCCCAAAAACAGATTTTGTTGGATAACAGGGACAGGACCTTTTTGGTAGAGACTCTACAACTGAGGACCTCACTTCCCAGGGAAGTCTGACAGAACAAATAAAAATAAAGATAAAAATGTTACCTCCCTGGCAGGGCAAAAGTTGGCCTGAATAATAATAAAAACGTCTTTATTAGCTGATGGGAGATTTTTAAAGAGGTGCCATCCAACTTCATGGGGCAAAGCATTCCAAAGGTTGGGTGCCGCCATTGGGAAAGTCCTAATTCTTGTCACAGGCAGTGATGCTTCCACTGTAGGCAGGGCACAGAGGAGGGCCTCTCTACCAGGTCTTAGACATTAGGCAAGCTGATACTGGAGGAGCCAGGCCTTGGGCATTCCAGACCCAAGCCACTTAGGCACACTTTGAATTATTCCTGAATTTTTTGGGGGGGGAGTAGCTGTTACAGGATCAAAGTGATCTTATGGCTGAGTAGCCATTTTTGTCCTTGGCTGCTGCATTCTGAGTCCGTTGAAGCTTCCAAAAATTCTTCAGAAGGCATTGAAATAATCCCACCTAGTTGTAAGTAAGTTGCATGTGTTACCATAGCCAGATCCTTATTAATGGCTGGAGCTGGCATATCAGCCCACACTGGACAAAGAGACTCCTGGCCACTACTGCCATCTTTATTTAAGTATTTATTTGGAATATTTATAAACTGCTAAACATGATAAAATACCATATTTTCTACAAATAAAAATAACAGTAGACTATATTTTGTACACATATAAAATAAGAACAATAAAAATATAACAAATAAAAACAGTTTAAAAACACTTTCCCAAATTCTAATATTACTCGTGAATTAACTCATCCTTCTTGGAAAGCTGATAGAAATAGTTTTTTTAGCATCTGATGAAATGTGTACAATATTGGAGCCTGTCTAACTTCAGCAGGCAGTATGTTCCACAAGGCAGGTGCCATTGTGCAGAAGGACCTAGACCAAACTGCCATGGAACAAATCTCCAGCGTAAAGTCTAAAATAGGATATCAGGAGTTGTTTTCCTCCTTTGTGAAGAGATTTTTAAATCATGGAGGCAAAAAATAATAGTTCCAATTGGTGGTTACTCATCCCTAACAATAGTTGATTTAAAACAGCCCTCACTTTCTTGATAGTGCCTCTTTCCTAAGCATAATGGGATGGGGAGAATTATATTTATGCTGTGGAAACTCTTCGAGATCTAGGCTGTAAGAATTAGATTAATCTATACACCTGATCTCCCTCACCCTCCAAGACTGAAGCTTTAAAAAGTAATTGTAAATTGACACATTCAGATTACACCAAAGGAAACCAGACAGGCCACTCTGTAGATGCTTGAGCAATTTCTAGGGGGTACAGTCATCTTCCTAATCACTTTCCCCACATATGTTGATTGGATCACAAGACAGAGCCTCTTCCCTTCCTCTTTTCCACTTGCTCCTCACTAGATCAAGGGAATGGTATGCCAGCTGTTGTAGATTTATGGTGTTCAGGTGGAAGAGGGACAATGCAGCAGATACCAACTTTATGTAAAGGGTCGACCTTATGTAAAGACTTTATGTATGGGAAGGCTCGGGGGCAGGCTTCATGGATGGGGAAAGGGTGTGGAAGGAAGTGTAATGTCTTCTCCTAGGGGCCTTTGAATGTGAGCTGTGCAGACGGGAAGGGCACAGAGTGGGGAGAAAAGAGACTGGAATTGCACTCCCTCAAAGGGCCAGGTTTGCAGTTTGGGAGTGGTGCTTGATGCATGTTTGTCACTTGATCACTGGAGGTGTAGGTGGCCTCCATGCAGATATCGACATTTTCACTTGCCACACTCACTGTGGAAAATGTGCTGCTGCTGCTGTTCGGTGAGCATGATGAGCATCCAGCTTCCCACTCATGTTTGAGCTTGAATGAATGAATAAATTTATTTCGGTCCATGACCAGCAAAAGTACCACAATACAAAAGAATATAGCAAAAGTGACAACAAAATGTTAAAAGGGAAACAAAAAAATAAGGGTTAAAATTTAAATCAAGGTCACCGAGGTTAAGACAGTTAACAGCGCTAAAAGTTGATTACAAAGAGCTCATTATTTCCTTCCTGCGGGCCATGGCCGCAACACAAAACGAAGCAACCTTCGTGGTAATCCGGGGATCCAAGTCTGCCAATAGGCACTGCAAGAGAACCGCCTCCGAACCCGGGTGAAAATCATCCAAAACTGGGTAAATACATTTACGGCGAAGGTCTGAGTATAAAGTGCACTACAGCAGTACGTGCCGTATGGACTCCACCTTCTCAGCTCCACAAGGGCAAAAGTTGGCAGAGCTTGCAGAGGTGGGTAGACTGCAGACTGCGTGGCAGTTCCTGCCTCCTCCTGTGGCTCAGGAATTAGGAGGAAGGCTTGGGAATGTTACGGTGATTGGAGAGGAGACACAGGGTGCACCTTCCCAGTTAGCCTAGTGAATGCTCAAAGTACTTAGCTGCTTGGAAGGGAGCCATCTAGCATGCCCTGCCCTCCAAACTGGGAGGGAAGCTGTCTGGAGCGTTTCTTCAACTGTTTTGGAGTGAGCCAGCCTGCCAGCCATCACACCTCACCTCCAAATGGCCAATCTGCCCTGGATCACCTAAGCCACCATGCTCCCTGGGGAAGGCTCGGGGGCAGGCTTCATGGTTGGGGAAAGGGTGTGAAGGGAAGTGTAATGCCTTCTCTGTAATGCCTGTTGGAAGATTCAGGACAGACAAAAGGAAGTACTTCTCTACTCAGCGCATAGTTAAACTATGGCATTTGCTCCCACAAGATGCAGTAATGGCCACCAGCTTGGATGGCTTTAAAAGAAGATTAGACAAATTCATGGAGGACAGGGCTATCAATGGCTACTAGCCATGATGGCTGTGCTGTGCCACCCTAGTCAGAGGCAGCATGCTTCTGAAAACCAGTTGCCGGAAGCCTCAGGAGGGGAGAGTGTTCTTGCACTCGGGTCCTGCTTGCGGGCTTCCCCCAGGCACCTGGTTGGCCACTGTGAGAACAGGATGCTGGACTAGATGGGCCACTGGCCTGATCCAGCAGGCTCTTCTTATGTTCTCCCAGGGGCCTTTGAATGTGAACTGTGCAGAGGGGAAGGGCACACAATGGGGAGAAAAAACAGTGGTCAGTCAGTTCAAAAGGGGCTGTTGGAGTGGGGCTGCAAAAAGGAGAACAGGAAAGAAGAAAGGCTAGGGGAAGCAACAGAATGGAGAAGAAGCGGTAGAGAAACCTAATGAAGAAGAGAGAAAAGGAGGAAAAGGCAGATAGATGAGAGAGCAGAAAGAAAGAGCGGAGCTGGGTTTATTTGAGTTGTCTCCCAACTATATGATACAGTAATATATGTAAACTTTGTTCTTTGGCTATTACACTGTGTATTTGTAACGGAAAAACACACACAAATGTTTAAAAAAATTCTAAGCCAAACCTTAGCTTAGTGCAGTGTGGCATGGCAATAAAAAGGACCAAAGTGGCTGTGAGCTCCTTTCTGGGAGCCCACACATTTGCACAGTTTTACAAGTCATAATTTGGTTTGCCATGTCATGTGAACTAGTGCAGTCAGATTTTTGTTGTTTGTAGTCAGTGGCTATTACAATATAAATCACAAAATAAACAATTGAAGAATAAGTTTAAAATACATCAGTTTGCAGAACCTCAAAAAGTTTAAAATTATATTGTAAAGTTCCCCAAATGATTTATATTTATAAAAATGCCCTTGTCAGCTATTTTGGGTCAGAAAAGTACCCTGTAACTTTCTCACTGCTACCCTATAGGTAACAAACGTGTACATTGACCAGCAGTCATCTAATTTTGAAATAATCTGATATACCTTCTAGAAATTCTGAAATGACTAAGATAAATCTATCCTTAGGTGAATTGTATAAAGGGTAATAGAGAATATAGTGTACATTGTCTTTGATCTGGCAAAGGAAACACTGTTTGGCCTAGTAAATACTACTACTTGCTTCTGGAAAGTTCTGGACACTTACTGCCTGATTCTGTGCACATCTTCTCAAAAGTAGATCCTACTTTGTCCAGTTGGGTGGGTTTTTCAAAATAATTGCACAGCTTAATTTCTGGACTCTCAGCTTTCATTTAAAAAGACAAATTAAGTTTCTAGGTGGTCTGGTTCACGAGATATACAGCAAAATGTCAGCCGCCCCCCGCAACTTCTGTGAAATTATCTCTTAGCTGGCTGCTCTAACGCTGCTCTTTCAGGTTTGTAGCCAATAAGTGAAGTCAGGGTTGTGATTGACAAGGGATTTCTGGCCCTCCAGGCAGTACCTAGACCTCATTGCAAAGGTAGAAAATTGTTGTTTTTTCCTGTTTATCTGAAAATCTCATAAATTGAGTAAGTATATAGCTTTCGACAGTACCAAAAGTCTTTCTTTCTCTTGTGTGCAGGAGTCAAACAAGTTTAAATTTTCCTGGGCTGTTGAAGCCCAGGAATGTTTTCAAAACCTTCCAAATATAAAGCTTTAATCCAATACTTGCTTTTCTGGAAGTAAAGCTGCAAGGCTAATCCCACATACCTGAAGTAAACCCCATTGAATTCAATAGGACTTACTTTTGAGAAGACATGGTTAGGATTCTGCTGTAAATTAATGGGACTTTTGAATGAACATAGCAAAGGATTGTGCTTGTGTTGTAAATCTTTCTCTCCCCCCCCAGTCCTATTTTTTAAAGCAATTAGGCAGGGCTTACCTAGATATCACTGCTTTTATTATATAAGAAACTAATAGTAATCTTATTTTTTTAAAAAAGGTTTTGCAATGACCAACTGGTTTTGACAATAAACTATTATATAGGGGTCTGTGTATTTTTACATCTCCTCGTGTGTGTGTGTGTGTGTGTAGTCTTCCCAGCAACCCTGTGAGGTAGGATTGCCAATTGGAAACCAAGGCAGTTCACAACAAGAAATAAATCCCTTTTAAATCCAATAATAATAAAAAGTATAAACAGTTGCAAAACAGCTTAAAGTGGCATAGTTCTGAATTTTGGATTGGGTGAGTATTCCTTATCATTTGAAGCTGAAGTTCTGTGCACGTTTCCCTGTTTAAGTCCCATTGAATACATTCGGACTTGCTTCTGAATAAACAATTATAGGACTGCACTACAAATATCTTTACAGGTTGTGTAAATAATAAACATCTTTGACAGTCATTAGTATATAAATATTTCTTCATACTATGTCCCAATAAGTATTTGATTTCACACTATGGTTGTAAATTATCACTTCCACTACATTTTAAGCGTGCCCTTCTTCCTTTGGTGGTCATGGTTCCCCTCTGTTGTTTTCATCCTGAGGGGCAGATTAGGCTGAGAGATGGTGAGCAGCCGATAGTCACCCAGTAAACTTTATAGCTCATTTCCATTTTAAAAAATTAATTAAAATGATTTACATGCAGGCAATGTTTATGAAGTAGATCCACACAATACATTTAAAGCAGATCCAACTCGCATTTAAAGCGCATGACTTCCCCTAAAGAATCCTGGGAAGTGTAGTTTCCCCCTCCCAGTTATTGTTCGTACTACCCTTAACAAACTACATTTCCTGTGATTCTGTGGTGGGATTCATGTCCTTCAAAAGTGTGTGCTTTAAATGAATGATATGGATCTGCTCTAGGTATGCTGTGCATTCATTAGTGAATTGAAAATAACAATTTTAAAAGGTACTTTTTTGAACAGGGAAAGGGCTGTAGCTCAGTGGCAGGGCATATGCTTTGCATGCAAAGGTCCAAAATTCAATTTCTGGAAAAGATGATTGCCTTGAATCCTGGAGAATCAGTACTGAGCTAGATGGTATCAAATGGCCTGAGTCGGTATAAGGTAGATTCCTTTGTTCCTAAAAGTGGAAAGAGACCGAAGGGCCACAGTGACTCCAAAATTTATTTATGTATTTTATTTACAAAATTTATATACTGCTTTATTGTAAAAAATCTCAAAGCAGTTTACAGAAGGAATTAAAGCACTAAAATTATTGGGGAAAAAGAGTTAAAGACAGGTATTTAAAAACATTCAAAATAATAAAACCAACAGTGAGTTAAAAACAGATAAAAACACAATAGCTTCTACATGCCTGAGTTGGCTTGCCTAAACAAAAAAAATGTTTTTAGCAGGTGCTGAAAAGAGTACAATGAAGGTGTCTACCTAATGTCAATAGGCAGGGAGTTCCAAAGCATAGGTGCTGCCACAGTAAAGGACTGATTTCTTACAAGAGCAGAACAAGTACTATGTGGCAGCCATAACATGGAAAACACACCTTGAACTTGGCCTGGTAGCAAATTGGCAACCAGTTCAGAGATATTATGTGTTAATAGGGTCTCACTCTTGTCAGCAGTCGTGCCACAGCATTCTGCACTAACTGTAGCCCCCAGGTCAGGTTGTTCTACATGGGGATTTCTGTGACCTTGGCTGACTGGCTGCCAGGATTTTTTTAGTTTTGGTTTTTGGCTAGGAATCCTGACTGGTTGTGGGATGTTGAGTTTTCTGCCTTACTCACAGAAATATTGTTGTGGTTGGTATGGTATTGCATTTAGGAAATCATCACTGTGTTTTGCTCTCCCCCCTCCGGTTTGCATTTCATTTACCGGTAACCTCACTCCCTTACATCCCTAGAAGCAACAACAGTGGTTCCATGCTCTCAGTTCAACCCCCTTAAACCCACTGACGATGCAGCTTGTTGGTTGCATGATGGTTTGTTTCTTTCCCAATAGTGGTAAAAGAGAATTCACATACTGGGAAGTGTGGCTGTAATTTTTGTTACCCCATCCCACATAATCTTCATTTTTGTTGTTCCCAAGCTGCTGTCTGTGAAGGTAGATCTAACCATGTGTGTTTTTTCTCTGTCAATTATTACTCACTGGAATTGAGTTGGCTGTCAAAGTGAGTTTATAGCAGCCTACAAGGTAGACAGAAAAGGGTAGAGAATCTTCTTACTCTTACTCATTTCTTTCTGAAGTGAAGGGTCAAATCTGTAAAGAAGTTTGGAGCAACCATGTTAAAAGGTACAGGCAGGGCATTCCAGACAGGGGATTGCCAACCCTGCTTGGATACGGATATCTTTGCAGAGGATCCCTAGTCAAGCTTTACCAACAGCACAATCCAAACCATATCAACTCAGAAGTAAGTCCTATTGAGTTTTATGGGGCTTAGTAAGTGTGTTTAGAATTGCAGCCTTCAGGGGCATCCATCTTTACTCCTGAGTGCTCCTATCTAACATCTCTACAGCACTAGGCTCCCTTCTTCCTACAGTGGGCTTCTGTTGACTGGCCTGGCCTGAGGGCACTTCAACCCTTCTTGCCAGAAGCAAATAGGCTAGATTAAATGTTCTCTACCCAGGTTCCATCTTTTAGCTAAGATTTCCATCTTAATTTCCAATCAGATAAATGTTTTTGTTTGAATTGTATGCTCCAAGCAATTGTGGTTGATGCTTAATGTATCATGCTTAATGACATGCCTGGGGCCCACCTCTGTGACATCACTACAGCCTGACCCCATGACATCACCATGACCTGCCCCTGTGACACCACTAGTGCCTGCCCTTGAAATCTCAGGGTTTGTGATGCTTCTGACCTGGCAACCCTAATGGGCAGACATGTAGAGTATTGTACTGTAAATATTCTTGCATGTACACAGATACCCAAACAGAAATATGTTTCTTGTCTCAGGTTCTGTTGAATAAAAGGCTTGTGATCTGCATAATCAGAGGTTTGGGGCTTTGATGCTGTGTTGTGGAAAGGCTTTATTTAGAATGAGAGAGTCAGCACAATCTAGACTTAAATGTACAACAACCAGAAAACGGGAACTAAAAGTGCATGCAAGTAGATAACTTTTAGATGACAAAAGATGAGAAAAACCAAGCAACAAAATAGTAACACACAAACCCTTGCGCTATATTGCATTTCAAGCATTTAGAGAACATTGAACCCATTTTATAGCTGAGGAACACCAAGGCATAGTAATAAACGATTAGCTCTATGTTAGTAAACCATGGTATGGAATTCTTAAGCACAAATAATTAAGTAACAATAGATAATGTCTTTCAGTGTATAAAGACTGCTTCCTCTCAGCACTGAGAAATTGAAGCCACTTAGAATTTAGATGGGATTTAGAATGTAAATGGGAGCATATGACATCTGCTCCCGAAGTGACCATCAGCCATCTGAGAGAACTGTTGGTCACAGCCCCATCTTCCCTGGACTTGCTTAAGAAAGATGTGTACCCTGACGGAAGGCAGCAGCTAGTAAACAGCATTTATTTGTCTTAGAATTTTAAAATTGTATTCTGCCTTAGGTGCCTTGACAGAAAGGCAGTATGTAAAAGCAATAAACAAATGAAGAAACAGAGATTAGAGCATAGTGGCATGTCTCCAGCGTAGATTCAAGTTTGAGGAAGCACTAACTTTTCCTTCCTCGCCAGCAAAATATAACCAGAGAACACACATTTCTGTTCCCCCTTCACAGTAGTCCACTTCTAATTTTCTTTCCTCCTTCCAGCTGTTCTTCCAACCCCCATTTTTCCCTTTCCTGCATTCATGTTACATAGAATCATAGAATAGTAGAGTTGGAAGGGGCACAAGGCCATCAAGTCCAACCCCCTGCTCAGTGCAGGAATCCAAATCAAAGCGTTACCGACTGATGGCTGTCCAGCTGCCTGTTGAATGCCTCCAGTGTCGGAGAGCCCACTACCTCTCTTGGTAATTGGTTCCATTGTCGTATGGGTCTAACAGTTTAGGAAGTTTTTCCTGATATTACAGTTTTTGCCTACTCTCTCCCTTCCCATTACTTAATTATGTCAAGATCTCAACATGGTCAGTCCAGGAGTCTGTTTTCAGTGCTAGAATTGAGTCGTAGAATATGGAAAGAAAAGTACGTTTTAATCTGTGCAGGATGTCTTTCCATCACCACTAATAATAACGACTTCATTTCCTTGAGGCCAAGGTGGCGGACCTGGAAAAGCTGAGAGAGGCAGAGAGGTGTGTGGAGGAGGCCTTCAGGGACGTTATAGCTGTGTCCCACTCCAACGATGATAGCTCTCCTGCTATCATGGAGAACGATGGTCTCGGGGAAGGAGAGCATCCAGCTGAGGAAGAGGGAAACGATCCCTTAGAAGGGACCCATTCCTTGGGGGATGAGCAGCTATCCTCTCGTGCCGAGGATATATCTCCAGGGGGTGGAGGGATCCTTGTAGTGGGTGATTCGATCATTAGGAACATAGACAGTGGGGTGTGTGATAGGCGTGTAGACCGCAAGGTGTTTTGCCTGCCTGGTGCGAAGGTTGCGGATATCGCCCGTCGTTTAGATAGTTTGGTAGACAGTGCTGGGAAGGAGTCAGTGGTCGTGGTGCACGTTGGCACCAACGACATGGGGAAATGCAGCCGTGAGGTCCTGGAAGCAAAATTTAGGTTGCTAGGTAGGATGCTGAAAGCCAGGACCTCCAAGGTGGCTTTCTCTGAAATGCTACCGGTTCCACGCGCAGGACCAGCCAGACAGGCCCAGCTTCGCAGTCTCAATGCGTGGATGAGACGATGGTGTCGGGTGGAAGGGTTTGGATTTGTTAGGCACTGGGGAACATTTTGGGACTAGCTGGGCCTGTACAAAAGGGACGGGCTCCACTTGAACCAGAATGGAACCAGACTGCTGGCACTTAAAATTAAAAAGGTAGCAGAGCAGCTTTTAAACTGACTGAGGGGGGAAACCCGACAGGAGCTGAGAAAGGTCCGGTTCGGAATAAACCTCCCCCCTGGGATAAAAACCAAAGAAATGATGAAATTTTAAAAGGGGTAGGCCTAGAAGTAGGCATTGTGAGAGCAGGGGCACAGGATATAAATTCAGAAGAGCAAAATTACCACAGGCCTAACCACAAGTGCCAAAGACACTTGAAGAGAGACACTGCTTACAAGTGCCTGTACGCTAATGCTAGGAGCCTGCGAACCAAGATGGGAGAACTGGAGTGCTTGGTCTTAGAGAAGAGCATTGATATAGTGAGCATAACGGAGACCTGGTGGAATGGAGAAAACCAGTGGGATACGGTTATCCCTGGATATAAACTATATCGGAAGGACAGGGAAGGACGTATTGGTGGTGGAGTCGCTCTATACGTGAAAGAAGGCATTGAATCCAGCAAGCTCGAAACCCCAAAAGAGGCAGACTCCTCCACAGAATCGTTGTGGGTGGTGATACCGTGCCCCAGGAGGGACTTAATACTGGGAATGATCTATCGTCCCCCTGATCAAAATGCTCAGGGAGACCTTGAGATGAGATATGAAATTGAGGAAGCATCCAAACTAGGAAATGTGGTAGTAATGGGTGACTTCAACTACCCGGACATAGACTGGCTGCATATGTGTTCCAGTCATGACAAAGAAGCAAAGTTTCTAGATATTCTAAATGATTATTCCCTAGATCAGTTGGTCATGGAACCGACCAGAGGGACGGCAACCCTGGACTTAATCCTCAGTGGGGACCGGGACCTGGTGCGAGATGTAAGTGTTGTTGAACCGATTGGGAGCAGTGATCACAGTGCTATTAAATTAAACATACATGTAACTGGCCAATTGCCAAGAAAATCCAACACGGTCACATTTGACTTCAAAAGAGGAAACTTCACAAAAATGAGGGGATTGGTAAAAAGAAAGCTGAAAAACAAAGTCCAGAGGGTCACATCACTCGAAAATGCTTGGAAGTTGTTTCAAAACACTATATTAGAAGCTCAACTGGAGTGCATACCGCAGATCAGAAAAGGTACCGCCAGGGCCAAGAAGATACCAGCATGGTTAACGAGCAAAGTCAAGGAAGCTCTTAGAGGCAAAAAGTCTTCCTTCAGAAAATGGAAGTCTTGTCCGAATGAAGAAAATAAAAAAGAACACAAACTCTGGCAAAAGAAATGCAAGAAGACAATAAGGGATGCTAAAAAACAATTTGAGGAGCACATTGCTAAGAACATAAAAACCAACAACAAAAAATTCTATAAATACATTCAAAACAGGAGACCATCTTGGGAGACAATTGGACCCTTGGATGATAAGGGAGTCAAAGGTGTACTAAAGAACGATAAGGAGATTGCAGAGAAGCTAAATGAATTCTTTGCATCTGTCTTCACAGTGGAAGATATAGGGCAGATCCCTGAACCTGAACTAACATTTGCAGGAAGGGATTCTGAGGAACTAAGACAAATAGTGGTAACGAGAGAGGAAGTTCTAAGCTTAATGGATAATATAAAAACTGACAAATCACCGGGCCCGGATGGCATCCACCCGAGAGTTCTCAAAGAACTCAAATGTGAAATTGCTGATCTGCTAACTAAAATATGTAACTTGTCCCTCGGGTCCTCCTCCGTGCCTGAGGACTGGAAAGTGGCAAACGTAATGCCAATCTTCAAAAAGGGATCCAGGGGGGATCCCGGAAATTACAGGCCAGTTAGCTTAACTTCTGTCCCTGGAAAACTGGTAGAAAGTATTATTAAAGCTAGATTAACTAAGCACATAGAAGAACAAGCCTTGCTGAAGCAGAGCCAGCATGGCTTCTGCAAGGGAAAGTCCTGTCTCAGTAACCTATTAGAATTCTTTGAGAGTGTCAACAAGCATATAGATAGAGGTGATCCAGTGGACATAGTGTACTTAGACTTTCAAAAAGCTTTTGACAAGGTACCTCACCAAAGACTTCTGAGGAAGCTTAGCAGTCATGGAATAAGAGGAGAGGTCCTCTTGTGGATAAGGAATTGGTTAAGAAGCAGAAAGCAGAGAGTAGGAATAAACGGACAGTTCTCCCAATGGAGGGCTGTAGAAAGTGGAGTCCCTCAAGGATCGGTATTGGGACCTGTACTTTTCAACTTGTTCATTAATGACCTAGAATTAGGAGTGAGCAGTGAAGTGGCCAAGTTTGCTGACGATACTAAATTGTTCAGGGTTGTTAAAACAAAAAGGGATTGCGAAGAGCTCCAAAAAGACCTCTCCAAACTGAGTGAATGGGCGGAAAAATGGCAAATGCAATTCAATATAAACAAGTGTAAAATTATGCATATTGGAGCAAAAATTTAATTTCACATATACGCTCATGGGGTCTGAACTGGCGGTGACCGACCAGGAGAGAGACCTCGGGTTTGTGGTGGACAGCACGATGAAAATGTCGACCCAGTGTGCGGCAGCTGTGAAAAAGGCAAATTCCATGCTTGCAATAATTAGGAAAGGTATTGAAAATAAAACAGCCGATATCATAATGCCGTTGTATAAATCTATGGTGCGACCGCATTTGGAATACTGTGTACAGTTCTGGTCGCCTCATCTCAGAAAGGATATTATAGAGTTGGAAAAGGTTCAGAAGAGGGCAACCAGAATGATCAAGGGGATGGAGCGACTCCCTTACGAGGAAAGGTTGCAGCATTTGGGGCTTTTTAGTTTAGAGAAAAGGCAGGTCAGAGGAGACATGATAGAAGTGTATAAAATTATGCATGGCATTGAGAAAGTGGATAGAGAAAAGTTCTTCTCCCTCTCTCATAATACTAGAACTCGTGGACATTCAAAGAAGCTGAATGTTGGAAGATTCAGGACAGACAAAAGGAAGTACTTCTTTACTCAGCGCATAGTTAAACTATGGAATTTGCTCCCACAAGATGTAGTAATGGCCACCAGCTTGGATGGCTTTAAAAGAAGATTAGACAAATTCATGGAGGACAGGGCTATCAATGGCTACTAGCCATGATGGCTGTGCTCTGCCACCCTAGTCAGAGGCAGCATGCTTCTGAAAACCAGTTGCCGGAAGCCTCAGGAGGGGAGAGTGTTCTTGCACTCGGGTCCTGCTTGCGGGCTTCCCCCAGGCACCTGGTTGGCCACTGTGAGAACAGGATGCTGGACTAGATGGGCCACTGGCCTGATCCAGCAGGCTCTTCTTATGTTCTTATGTTCTTATGCATATATTAGGCATTCAGGAGCAGTTCTCAATGAGCTAACATTTTCAGTTTAAGGACTGAGCCCATAATCCTTTCACTCCACAAAAATCTACTCCCGGTTTTCTCTTCTCTCTCCTCCAGCCAATTCTCAAAATAAAGGCCGTCTTCTAAAAATTTTTTTTACCAGCCTAGTAAAACAAGGTACTTTTCATTTGAAATGTTTCATCTTGATGCTTTGTTAGTAAATTAAGGGTCAGAGTACAAAGCTGAAGAAAGCCCTTCCCTTGCTCTAATTTCATCTGCCTTCCCCTTCAAACTTCTATTGCATATGTGAGAAAAGCAGAATGAGCTCCACTAGCTGAAGAATGTCCCCCTCCAAATCTGTCACAGCCAATACTAAAAGCATTAATTTACATTAAATGCTAAAGATTGTAGAAGGAATTTGAGAAACAAAATATCAACAAGTGCATTAGATCAGATTGTACTTTTGGAATTGCCATTCCCCTCAGCACTAGTTGGTATGCAATTTATTTGTGGTTCCTACACTTGGCTTCAGCTTTATTTATCACCTGGGGATGTATAATTGTCACCTGATAATGGGATGGTGGGATGTTCCCTGGGACAGGGATTTGGAACGTGGCTGAATCAAGCCAGGTTTTTTTTTGGGGGGGGGAGTAAGTAGATAATATTGAATTCAGTAATCAAACTGCTTCTTGTTTCCTTATTATTCCATGTGAGAATAGTTCCATAATCGATATTCATAAAGCTGCATCTTCCTTAATTTTGTTCTTTTTTCCTTAGCAAGGGGGTGGCCAGGTTGGGCCCTGGTTGATGATCCCTGAGGGTTCCTTCCTTAGGGTGGGAGGGTAGCACTCCTGTTCTGTGATCCATGGCAGCGCTGGCTCCCAACTTTGTCGTGGATCGTGGAGAGGGAGCTCCCAGGCACCTCCCCCCAAATAGTCCGTGTGGACTTCAGTAAGCCTGCACGCACGCCCCAACTATCTTTCTCATCCCTGTGAATGCAGCACGCATGCCTGCCATCAACCAAGATGGTGGCAGAGGCTTCCCTAAGGGGCTGATG
The DNA here is from genome assembly GCF_030035675.1 of Rhineura floridana. Taxonomy (NCBI): domain Eukaryota; kingdom Metazoa; phylum Chordata; class Lepidosauria; order Squamata; family Rhineuridae; genus Rhineura; species Rhineura floridana. The sequence continues at coordinate 58,375,501 of NC_084490.1, forward strand.
CCCCCCACGATCTTGGTTGATGGTAGGCATGCATGCAAAGCACACACATGACTGCCATCAACTAAGATGGCAGCGAAGGCTTCCCTAAGGGGCTGCCACCATCTTGGTTGATGGCATGCATGCATGCATACACAGCGCTCATGTAATTTACAAGGACAATAAAGGTAGGTGGGACGTATGGTCGGGTTTATTAGCCTGCACTGTTTATATGGAGGGGTTGGGTATGGCTCCGTGGGCCCGGGGCAGGCTGGTGCCCAAGGGCTCAGGCATGCCCGGCACCGACCCTGGGAACATTTCATACAATAATCAACTGGTTTTCAACTACTGGTTTTATTTCAGATATTGTTAACCACTTCTTTAAATCATTTTATTTAAATGGGTTGGAACATATAATCTAATCTGTTTTGTAAAAAGAAATGATGGGCATTGTGATTTTGTTCAGATGTTTGCAAAGGCATTAAGAGAAGCTTAAAGCAGATATTTGTGGCCTTTAATTCAAGGAATAAAGAAAAAACCACTGAGTTTTTGCTGTTGGCCTACTTGCCTTCTCTTATAACCAAAAGAAAACCAGACAGCCTGCTAGCCTTTAAGAGATAGTGACGGTGGTGTTGGAAGAGAAGCTGCATCTGCCAGATCTATTTGCTGTGCTAATACACTTGTGCTGTTTTGGTTCTCCTGCAGATGGAGGAGGCGAAGAACCATCAGACCGAAGGCAGGCAAGCATAGATTACTGTCAGAGCCGTTCTGGGCAAGGTAAATAAAGAATGGATTTCCAGAGATTACATACATCTTGTAGAGTCTGTTTGTGATTTTTAATTTTAATGTATTTCAGTCTGCAGTGACAAACAAGCTTTTTAGAAACTCCTAATATTTAAAGAGAAAGATAAACTTGTAAATAGTGAGAAGCATTAGATCCTATTTCCATTTAATGTGATTTGGACAAAATAATGTGTTCTGTTTCCTTGGATTAGTAACCCACACTTCTTTTCTTGTAGTGAGCTTTATTGACTATCCCTGGGGAAAGTGCAAACAGATACACATGGCTGTGGGAGAATGGGATTTGATAACTTGCAGCAACTTTCTTCAGGAGAAATATCATGCTAGAACTCAGCCTATGTGAGCTGCTTTAAGAAACAGTGGGAGAACGATTCTGAGCACTCTCTTTCTTGCTGCAGTAAATCAACTCTGTGTCACCTGTTTGCATGCTTTCTCCTCTGCCCCTCCTCATACAGCTGAATGTAGATGGTTCTGATAAATAGTTCTGATAACTATCTTCACACCTCCTACATTATAGCATCTCTTCTCTATCTTACCTGTGACACACACATCAGATCTACTGTGGGAATGAAATCTCTATCCTACAAAAATTGGGAGCAGCCAGAAATACCAGGTCAGAAAGATGCTGGAGACTCTCTGAACTTTATGGCGGGTACCAACTTCCACACTTTATTTAGAAATATTTATAAACCACAATATTTAAAAATCTCCATGCAGACCCACTAGCACAACCACTGTGGAAGAGCTTACCAAATACATGCTGTCTGCTTGTGGAATCTTGTGCAAGATCTGCTTGTACAAGCTGACCCACTAATGGAATAATTTCAGTGTTAACTCTCTTTAATTTAGCACTATGTTGGAGACAGCCCCATGTTTATCCATTTTTGGTAAGTTGCTAATAAGGTGTCCAATCAAAAATACCCCTCTAAGATATAAGGGGACAGTCTGTTCATCTTTATTTGAATGGCTAAATAAACATCATTTATCAGTAGAGAAGAAGTAGAGGGCAAACAGTGAGAGAAGTAGATGGGCAATTGACACTACAGTACTTAGTATGCAAGGCTTGGATACCTATTTTACATATTTATATAGCGATTTATACCCTGTCCTTCTAATGCATACAACTTACTTAGGGTGGCTGACAATAGTTAAAACCACAGCTTCATAATACAATAACAGGCAATGTGAGATTAGATAGGGATAGACTCAACAGATAAAAATAATTGAATAACACATTTTCTACCACAGTGAGGCAAAAATATGCTGAAACAAAAATGTTGTACCAGCTATTGGAAGATGGGAAGAGAGGGTACCAGTTTAGCCTTATGGGGCAAGGAATTCCACAATTTGGGTGTGGCTCTTGTTCCAGTTAATTGTGCTTCCACCATAAGTGAGATGAAAAGAAGAACACCAAATCTTAAGAAGTGGGAAAGGAAGAGTGATCCGTAGGGTGTCTTGAATTCAAGCCATTTAGGGCTCTAAAAGTAATCACCATCACTTATGCCCAGAAACCGATTGGCAACCAGTGCAGTTATATGCAGTGCAGTGCAGTGCATATAACATATAGGTGTTATGTGGTCCCATGGGTGAGTGCCCACTGACATTCTTACTGATGCATTCTGGACCAACCTGTTTTTCTGTTCTTCAAAGGTAGCCCCATATAGAGTGGATTGTAAGAATCCAATCTAGATGTAGTTAAGGCATGTGTTGGTATGACTACCTCAGGAATGGGTGCAGTTAGTACCTCAGTCTAATCTAGGTATAAGCACTTCTGGCTGTAGCTGCCACCTGAGAATCCGGATGCTGAGCCAAATCTGGGAGTACCCCAGTACTGTGAACCTGGTTCTGCAAGGGGAGTACTACTTCACCAAAAGCAGATTGAATCCCAGTTTCAGAGTCTGTCTCTCTCCTGACCAAGAGCATCACTGTCTTGTCTGGATCAAGTTTCAGTTTATTAGCCCTCATCTAGCCCAATACTGCCTCCAGACACCAATTCAGAACATCAGCAGTTTCCCAGGTGTTGGATGAAAAGGAGAAACTGAGTTTTGTGTCATCTCTATTGTTGATGATCCTTAATCTTCCAGTGGTTCTATCCTGATGTTGAAGAAATGCGGGACAGAACCCTATGAGTTATTCCTTTCACATTCCTTCCACAAAGCACATGTGTGAGGCACTGTTCATCAGCTAATGCAGCACTTTGCACAGCCCTGTCATGGTCTTACAGTTTTCTGAACAAGATATCAGGTGAATTGTTTGTAATGTCTTGTTGAAGCCTTGTGGATGGCGTCCTATAACTTCTTTGCAAAAGAGCAAATACAAGGGCTTTGTTTTCTGTTATGGAAAGAAAGAAGATGAGAATACCATGTCAGGATCATAGGACCATTTCATATTCCTGCTTCTCTCAAGGCTGAAACAGTAGTATAGAGAATATAAAAGGGGTTAGAAACAGAATTGATGGCAAAAGCTATTATTAGTGCTTTCAACATTAAAGAAAGTGATTTGGATGTATTCAGTTCAGCTGTTCAGTATTTCTTATTAATTTGTATCTGTGGCCCAAATTGGTTGATTGATTGACTGCATTTGTATACCGCCCCATACCAATCTGGCCACTGCATTTTGCACAAGCTGCAGTTTCCAAAACGTCTTCAAAGGCAGCCACACATAGAGCGCATTGCAATAATCTAACTTGGAGGTTACCATAGCATGGACAACTGAAGCCAGGTTATCCCTGTCCAGATAGGGGCGTAGCTGGGGCACCAACCGAAGTTGGTAGAAGGCAGTCCGTGCCACTGAGGCTACCTGAGCCTCAAGTGACAGAGATGGTTCTAGGAGAACCGACAAGCTACGAACCTGCTCCTTCATTGACAGCCTCACCTGAAGAAGATGAAAAGGAGAAATAGGGCTGCGTGTCATCAGCATACTGATGGCAACACACTCCAAAGCTTCGGATGACCGCACCCAGCGGTTCCATGTAGATGTTGAACAGCATGGGGGACAGAACTGACCCCTGTGGAACTCCATACTGGAGAGTCCAGGGTGCCGAGCAATATTCCCCAAGCACCACTTTCTGGAACCAACCTGCCAAGTAGGAGTGGAACCACCGCCATGCAGTCCCTCCCACTCCCAACTCAGCCAGTCTTCCCAGAAGGATACCATGGTCGATGGTATCGAAAGCCGCTGAGAGATCAAGGAGAATCAACAGAGTCACACTCCCCCTGTCTCTCTCCCAACAGAGGTCATCATACAGGCCGACTAAGGCTGTTTCCGTGCCAAAGCCAGGCCTGAAACCCGACTGAAATGGATCCAGATAATCGGTCTCATCCAAGAGTGTCTGGAGCTGGCCTGTCACCACTCGTTCAAGGACCTTGCCCAGGAATGGAACATTTGCTACCGGCCTATAGTTATTAAGATTTTCTGGTTCCAGGGAGGGTCTCTTCAGGAGTGGTCTCACTACCGCCTCTTTCAGGTAGCCAGGGACCACCCCCTCTCGCAGAGAGGCATTAATCACTTCCCTGGCCCAGCCGGCTGTTCCATCCTTGCTAGCTTTTATTAGCCAAGAAGGGCAAGGATCCAGCACAGAAGTGGTTGCACGAACCTGTCCAAGCACCTTGTCAACGTCCTCAAGCTGTACCAACTGAAATTCATCCAAGAAATTGGGACAAGGCTGTGCCCTGGATATCCCGCTTGATTCACATGTTGTAACACTGGAGTCTAAGTCCTGGCAGATGCTAAAGATTTTATCCTGGAAGCGCCTAGCAAATTCATTACAGCGGGCCTCAGATGGTTCTACCATGTCCTTGGGGCCAGCGTGTAATAGCCCCCGGACAATTCTGAAGAGCTCTGCTGGGCGGCAGATTGATGATTTGATAGTGGCAGCAAAATATTGTTTTTTTGCTGCCCTCACTGCCCCTAAATACAGCTTACCATAGACAATTACCAGTGTGTAATTGCATCCACCAGGAGTTCGTCTCCATCTGCATTCAAGCCGTCTCCTGTATCGTTTCATTGCTCTCAGCTCTGGGGTATACCATGGAGCTGTACAAGCTCTACACAGGAGAGGGCGCTCAGGAGCAATCATGTCAACTGTCTGTGTCATTTCTGTATTCTACAGTTCAACCAGGGTTTCGACAGGAGCGCTAGCCCTATAAGCTGGAAAATTCCCCAGAGCACTTTGGAAACTATCCGGATCCATTAGTCTCTGGGGGCGGACCAACTTAATAGGTCCCCCACCCTTGCAGAGGGGAAAAGCCGCTGTAAGTCTAAACTTCAGCAAGCAGTGATCTGTCCATGACTGAGGGACTGATGTAAGGCCTTCCACATTCAGATCACCAACTCCATGTCCAGTTGCAAAAATCAAGTCTAGAGTATGCCCTGCTGTATGTGTTGGGCCAATGGCATATTGGGACAATCCCATGCTTGTCATGGAGAAAATGAAATCCTGAGCCGCCCCGGATAATGGCATTCATTTCAGGGACTGGGCACTGCTTCCGTTCTTCTGATTCGGGCAGTCCAGATATGTGGGTTGCTATGTGATGTGTTACGCATTGGTTGTGTAATTTACAAAACTGGCATCCCATGCTGAGCAAGGGGATGTCCTGAAGGAAAAGATACTTGGCTTCTCCTACCACAGAATTCACCTGAGAGCACAAGGCTTTCTTTATGGAACTAGTAAGATTTTACAGTTCTTGATAGCCTTACAACAACCTTTTTTGTTCTGTCAAGGACCGCATTCCCTCAGAGGAAATCTTTTTTTGGGGGGGGGGCATATTACATTACAGAGTCCGGAACGTAACCCGCCGTATGAGTGGGGCCCTACTGTATACGGAGGATTTAATTTTTTTTTTTGTACAACAGACCAATACAAATACTCTCTGAAAAGCAAGTAAAAGTAATTTCTTTCTTGGTTTAATGTGCAATATATAATATACATACATAAATGGCAGAAGCATAGTGGTTTGTTCTCAGAAATTGAGGGCGTGGGGGATAATTTTACCTTAAGCAATACAACTGGGGAAATCAAGTTATTTATATCAGATAAAATACTGTCTCTTCTAATTGTTCTGAGGGAGAGGGTAAGATGCTTTAAAAAGTCAGGAAGGAAGGAACTCTGATGGAATGGAAGAATGGGTCAGGTTAGGAGATGTTGGGGACCACATAAAACAGGAATGGCTTGCCTTGTAGAGTGGAGCCACAGCAATAGCTGTGTTGCTACTGAGAGAGGGCGGGGAAAGGTGGTGGTGCGGTAGGGGTTGCTCGGGTGTGCCAGAGGAGTCAATTTGGTGCTCCCACCAGTGTACTTGCACAGTCTTGGACCTTGACTCTTCCAAATAGCAGCAGCGGGACCCCTTCTGGGAGGCTATTGCTGGGAGTCCCTGTTGGGGCACTCTTTTAATAAAAAGAGGTCTGTGGGCCCTGGACTTCAGGTTGCCCACCTGTGGTTTAAATAAAGCAGATTGATACTTAGAAGAAATTGTCCTATTTCAATTTATGATACTGGGTAAAGGGTCACAGACACTTATCTATGAAATGATTTAAAACATGGGGGCAGTTAATGATATTTTATTTTATTGTTATATTTCTCTCAGGTGGCAGCTCCACAGAGAACGATTGTGCTTTTGAACCAGAGTATGCTATCCCAACACTCCCAGTGCCTGAAGGTATGCAGCACATTCGGATTATGGAAGGCATGTCCCGCTCTCTCCCATCCTCCCCATTACTAACACATCAGTCTATCAGTGTTCGGCTCCAGCCCATGAAGAAATTGACTGGTAAGGAACTTACACAAGTTTAGTGAGTTTGAAAAATTGAATAAAGATTGTTTCCCCCATCCCACCCAAAACTTCCACCAGCTTCTTTCCATAAAGCTCCATTGATAATCCCCCTTGCCTGATATGGTGCAAATTGAGCAAGTTTGGACTCTGTTCAGTATCCATTTTAGAAGCTTTCTATGAACAGAACAAAGGCTGTGAAATATTTTTCAAAATTTGCAAAAAGTGTGATAGAAATGCACATTTTTTCTCTCTGTTCCAGCAATCTATCATATTCTAGTGCGATCAAGAAAGAGAACAGGGCTAGCTTGGTTCTCAGTGGCTCCCACTGAGTTCTGTGGGATAAAGTAAATGAATTCTAATCTGGGACATACTTGAGGGTATAGCAGCTGTTTCTCACTCTAGGCAGTGGGACTTCCAGGCACACAAAATGGGCTTAGCCTCTCACAAGCGAGCTGTATCCCTGAATACATATCCTTTCTTTTCTCCCTTATAAGCAAGAAGCTGTCATTCCTTCCATGGTGAAAAATAGGGAACTTTTTTCCCAACAAGAACCAAGTTTCTGAGGTGGAAATTTTCCACCCTCAATATAGTTTCAGAGTTTGTGGGTGGAAAAGAACTCCTTATCTTCTGCTCAGGGTCTGGACTTAAGGTCATACTTTGTTTGTAGGGAACAGGGGCAAAGGCCAGGTTTGGGAAAGCAAACCTGGCCTCATCCTTAGCTTTGTCTAAGGCAGAGGTGGGGAACCTATGGCCCCCAAGATGTTGCTGAACTCCTAACTTCCATCAGCCCTAGCCAACATGGCCAGTGGTCAGGGATGATGAAAGTTGTAGTCCAACATCATCTGGAGGATTGCAGGTTCCCCACCTCTGGTCTAAGACAATGGCCTCAATAATAGTGGGAGTTTGGTTAGAAAAAGGGCTAGAACTCTCTATTCCTTCCCCATCTCTACTAGTTACACCTGACAGGGCTTGTGTTAGTTAATTAGGGCTGTCATGCAATAAAACAAACCTTAATTGAGACATTATATGGGCATTAGTTGGTTAATTTGTATAAATTTGCATATTAAAGCATTGCTTCTGAAGAAAAAACTTCCTTTTTAAGATTTATTTATCTTACAGTAGACAACATTTAACCAAAGGCATTGTTTTATGTGTTGAGAAGAGAAGAAAAATGCCTCTGCTAAGCTGGCATGTCCTGTGCAATTTTTGTTAGTAGTTTGTATTAATTTTAAAAAAATCACAAAAGAAGAGAGACCAATTAAAGTACAAACAATATTGAAACAATCACAATTCTTATACATCTTGCCTTAAATAATAGAGTACTTCTTCACTTTTTCTTGTGGTTTCACCTTTTTCCAAAATATGTGTGCCATTATTTCAACAATGACAATTGATTAGCTTTTGTACCTTTCCAAAGTCTTTTAGGATATGTAAATTTATTCATTAATATAGCATTTCTTTATAGAGCTTCATTTATCAGTCTTCCAATGAGGGAAATGTCTTTTTTACAGTACTTTGCATATATGAGCATTGTTTGTTCTGTTTTTATGATATTAAGTATCTGTATGTTTTTAATGTGTTGTGAGACCTTTGGGTAACAAGCGGCTAAGAAGTCACATAATAATAATAATTTAAAATCCAAGCATTTATTTTTTAAAAAAATCTCTTTAATATCAAGTGTTTAATAATGATATAGCTGTATTCTCTCTGGATTTTTATTTGGTTGAGATGCTAACAGAAGTTTTGCTTCTGACCAAGTTTTTGGTCTTTAGAAAAATCTGAATCATATTAATAAATACATCACATATGCTTTATCATAGCTCTGCTTTAACAGTTAATCCTAAACATGTTTACTCGGATGTAAGTCCCACTGAATTCAGTAGAATGTACCTCTAGTAAGTGGTTATGGTTGCAACCTTGTTGAGCTCTTATGCATTTATTACAACATTTATTGTATAGAAAATAGCTCAACTAATGCTTTTTGATGTTCCTCTTTCAGTAAAGGAATATTATGTCCCCCTCTTTGTCTAGGAATACTTACTTATGTGTTACGTGCCTTCAAGTCGATTGCGACTTATGGCGACCCTATGAATCAGCGACCTCCAATAGCATTTGTTATAAACCACCCTGTTCAGATCTTGTAAGTTCAGGTCTGTGGCTTCCTTTATGGAATCAATCCATCTCTTGTTTGGCCTTCCTCTTTTTCTACTCTCTTCTGTTTTTCCCAGCATTATTGTCTTTTCTAGTGAATCATGTCTTCTCATGATGTGTCCAAAGTATGATAACCTCAGTTTCATCATTTTAGCTTCTAGTGGTAGTTTTGGTTTAATTTGTTCTAACAACCAATTATTTGTCTTTTTCGCAGTCCATGGTATCTGCAAAACTCTCCTCCCAACACCACATTTCAAATGAGTTGATTTTTCTCTTATCCACTTTTTTCACTGTCCAACTTTCACATCCATACATAGAGATTGGGAATACCATGGTCTGAATGATCCTGACTTTAGTGTTCAGTGATACATCTTTGCATTTGAGGACCTTTTCTAGTTCTTTCATAGCTACCCTCCCCAGTCCTAGCCTTCTTCTGATTTCTTGACTATTATCTCCCTTTTGGTTAATGACTGTGCCAAGGTATTGATAATCCTTGACAAGTTCAATGTCCCCATTCAACTTTAAAGTTACATAAAACTTCTTGGTCTGTTAAATTAATTAAAACAATTAAAACAGCTACAAACTACAAATATTGAAACACATCAGCATCTGTGTGTTTGGATAGGCTTGCCTAAATAAAAAAAATTGAGCAGACGCCAAAAGGAATACAGCAAAGGGGCCTGCCTGATGTCAATAGACAGGAAGTTCCAAAGAGTAGGCGCTGCCACACTAAAAGAATGATTTCTTACAAATGTGGAATGAGTATTATGTGGCACTTGTAATAGTGCCTGTTCTGCAGATTGAGGTGCTCAAGTGAGTGTATATGGGGTAAGGCGGTCTCGCAAGTAAACTGGTCCGGAGTTAAGGACTTTATATACCAGTAGTAACACCTTGAACTGGGCCTATTAACCAGTAGTAACACCTTGAACGTGGTCTTTTAAATTGGTTTGCTAGGTACAGTGTTTGAGAATGTTTGAGAAATGTTTGAGAAATGATCAGATTAGTTCTTTAGAACGTAAGAAGAGGCCTGCTGGAGCAGACCAAAGGCCCATCTAATCCAGCATTCTGTTCCTACAGTTAGCCAACCAGATGGCTGTGAAAAGCCCACAAGTGGGACATGAGGGCAGAAACATTCTTGTGCTCCTGTTTCCTAGCAACTGGCATTCAGATGCCTCTGATTGTAGAGATATTGAATCACCATCATGACTAGTAGCCATGATTATTTATTATTATTTATTTATTATTTGATTTATATCCCGCCCTTCCTTCCAGCAGGAGCCCAGGGTGGTATGATGCACTTTGTCTACCCCACCCCCACCAGTTAGTGGCCACCACTGAATCTTGTGGTTGTGAATTCTATAGTTTAGGTATGTGCTGTGTAAGTAATTTCTTTTGTTTGGGTTGTGTGCAATGTTGGTAATATTCAGAGCAGACTCAGTAGACTCATTGAAATTAATGGGCATGAGTAATTTAGGATTATTTTCTGTGGGCTCACTCTGAAAAGAACTTAATCTGTTACAACCCTATGGTAGATCTATTTAAATTAATTTGGCTATATCTGTTAATTTTAATGAGCCTACTCTGAGTAGGACTCACATTGAATACCACACTTTGTCCTGAATATTTCAACATTTAGCTTTTTTGGATGCCCCCAGGTTCTAGTATTATGAGAGGGAGAAATTGTGTTGCCTTTTTCTGCAGTTTTTTCAGCTCTACAATGTCCTTTTTGAGGTAACCAGAAATGTGCACAGTATTCCAAGTATGGTTACACCATAATTTGTATAAAGGCATTAAGATATTGGTTGTTTTATTTTCCATTCCTTTTCTAATGATCTCCAATTTATCCCACTATATTCTGACATAAGCTTCTTACCTCTTGCTTGCACGTAAATCAGATCGTAATGTCTCTGTTTAGATTATTACCTTGGACATGGCTTCAGCAGCTAAGTTGTTACTGTCGTTTTCTAGAATTGTAATTTCAAGACTAAATTGCAAAATATTTTAAGTACATTGTTCAGACTGTATATGTGAAAAATTGGCATCTAGTTCAAAAATTGCTTGATGACGTGGTCTTAGTTCGGTAGAAATTAGAATATCTGTTTTGTGCAATCTCCACATGCAAATGAGAAGAGGCTAATTGCTTTCTTTGTTCTTCCTGCCTGCATCCAGAATGGAAATATACCTCAGCCACCATTAAATCATTGACACTAGTTTGGCAAAGCGGCCCTTCCTTTTTTCCCTTGCCAGACTGTATGTTGTATTGGCTCAGTCTGGAAGAATATGGTATGCCTCCAGTGAACTGCTGAAGGAGATGATCTGCTAGTGTGTTCTTCAAGTATAAAACATTTCAGACTAGTGATTCAAATAAAACAGTTAAATATTATTATGCATTAAAGCAGGGAACAGGAACACTTTATATTATTATTAAAAGCATTTTTATCCTTACAATTTTTATCTTTATGACTTACAGATGTCAGTGATAAGACAGCACCTGCCCTCCAGTTTACATGATATGACACAAAAGAGAAAGGGATTGGGAGGGAGGACATAGGCACAGGAGGAGCCTGATGGAGCTTGTGAAATAATAACAACAACAATAATAACATTATTATTATTATTATTATTATTATTATTATTATTATTATTATTATAGCAGTCTCTGTGGAGAGATTCCCATTAAACAACTCTAGCCCTTCATTTTTAACCAAAGGTAGATTGAAATAAAAATCTCTAAAGCCCACACAAAACAGGGAGGGAGGCAAATTTACTGCTGTTGAAAGAGAGCTTGATGTGATGGGGCCACCAATGAAAATGTCTCTTATGTGTGCCAATTTGATTGCTCCTGATGGTGGACCTGTGAGCAGGGTGCTGGCCTATCTTAATGCCTGGATACATTTATATGGGTTCAGGAAACCTGATGCCCTCCAGATGTTTTGGACAACTCTCTTCACCCCTGACCATTGGCCATGCTGGCTGGGGTTTATGGGAGTTATAGTCCAAAACATCTGGAAGGTTGGGGAAGGCTAGTTTACAGAACTAAAAAGATAAGATTAGCCCTTTAAATTGGGCTTGGCAATCAATGCAGCTGATTGGTGTAATATGCTCCGAATGCCTAACCCCCACAAACATCCAAGCAGTTGTATTTTGTACCAGCTGAAGCTTCCAAACTGTCTTTAAAGACAACTCTGTGTAATGTGCATTACCATAGTTTAGTCTGGATGTAACCAGAACATGAGTAACTGAGACAAAGTGTAGCATTTCCACATAGGGTCTCAGTTGGTATATCAGCTTAAGCTGGCAAAAGGCACTCCTAGCCACAGATGTTAATTGTGCCTCCACAGATGGCATTGAGTCTAGGAGGATCCCCAAGCTGAAAACTTGAATGTTTCAGAGAGAATGGAAATCCTATCTGGAACCATTTGCAAACCTTCATCTAGAATGAGAGTTGACTTCCCCAGAATCCCCACCCACAGTACCTCTGTCTTGTCTGAATTAAGCTGAATTAAAGACAAGATGGTACTCTGAGGCAGCGCAAAGACCATGAGATGCAACAGAAGTTCTCCAGCACCACTATCTGGGTTCATCCCACAAGGAAGAACCACAGCTACCACATCTTTCTGTTTCTCAGACTCACTCCAGCTAGGTGACACAGAAAGATACCATGGCCAATGGTATCAAAGCCCATTGAGAGGTCCAGAAAAACCAACAGGACTGCACTCTTCCCATCATCCACTAGGTCACCCAATGCTGCTGTTAGGGTTTCACTTTCCTCTGTGTTGTCCAACTTTCTTAAGAGACTCTAAATCTGTTCTTCCTGTGTAAAAGACCTGCAGTAAGAATGATGCCAACTGAGGCCTTTAGAATGTTGTAGTACTATATTTGGCAATATTCTTGACAATTTTAATTCAAATGCATCGGATAGCCTTTACTATTGGAGGTATACTTTGGCTGCTGACTTTTTAATTTATTTCTTCCACTACAAAAAGATAACATGTACAGAAAAATAATATTACCAAGAAGGAAAAAAATGGCAAAACACATACATCCTAATTTGACTAATAATTAAAATGTAGATTTCAAGTTGTACTTGCTGTGCTTCACCTAATTCAGTGATGCTATCTGCCTCATTGCAGCATTTACTTCATTTAATTTTTTATTTAGAAAAAATGTAGCAGTTATTTGTTGTTGTTGTCGTCATCATCATCCTTTATCATCTGCCCTTCACCCAAAGGTCCCAGAGCGGGTTACAACAATTTTAAAATACAACATTAAAAACAGTTTAAAACAACCTAAAATTCAAAAATAGGGTGGGTCCTAAAAATACATGTCACAGGTGTCAAAGGCCAGGGTGAAGAGGTGCATCTTCCGCATTTGCCTAAAACTGTACAGTGAAGGTGCCAGACACATCTCAGTGTGGCGGGAGTTCCACAACTTAGGGGCTGCTACAGGTAATGCACTCTCCCAGGCCACGCCCTTGAACTTCTGAGGGTGGTAGAACTACGAAAAGGGCTCCCTCTCCCGATCTCAACACCCGAGAAGGTCTGTAGGGAAGGAGGTGGTCTTTCAGATATTTGGGACCTAAGTCATTAGGGCTTTAAGCACTAGCATGGCCACCTTGAATAGGGCCCGGAAAGGAACTGGCAACCAATGCAGCTGTTTTAAAACAGGTTATGTGAGATCTAAAAGGAACTTCAGCCAGTAATCTGGCTGCTGCATTTTGGGCCAGTTGAAGTTTCTGAGTCATCTTCAAGGGCAGCCCCACATAGAGCGCATTGCAATAATCCAATCTGGAAATTACCAGAGCATGGAGTACTGTGGCAAAGTCATCTCTCTCCAGAAGGGGCCAAAGCTGGCGAACCAGCTGGAACTGTAAAAAGGCACTCATAGCCACTGAGGCCACCTGAACCTCCAGTGGCAATGTAGGATCAAGGAGTACCCCCAAGCTGTGAAGTTGCTCCTTTTAGGGGAGTGGAACCCTGTTCAGAACAGGCGGTCTTCCCACCTCCTGGGCATGAGAACTATGGACACAACACCCCTGTCTTTTCAGTATTCAGTCTCAATTTATTGGCCCACATCCAGCGCATCACCACTTCCAAGCATCGGTCCAGCACCACAACTGCCTCTCCCAATTTAGATGGAATAGAGACAGTTGGGTGTCATCTGTATATTGATGACACCTCACTCCAAATTTCCTGATGACAACTCCCAGTGGCTTCATATAGATGTTAAATAGCATGGAGGACAGAATGAAACCCTGCAGAACACCATAGGACAGCTCCCATAGTGCTGACTAGTAGCTTCCCATAACTACTTTTTGGAAGTGACCCTGAAGGTGTGAGCAGAACCACTGAAGCACAATGTCCGCAACCCATAACTTCCTGAGATGCTCCAGAATGCTACCATGGTCAACAGTATCAAAAGCCACAGAGAACAAACAGGGTCACATTCCCCCCATCTCTCCCCCATCCCCTCACTGGATCGTCACCTTTATTATTATTATTATTATTATTATTATTATTATTATTATTATTATTACTACTACTACTACTACTACTACTACTACTACTACTACTAAATCTAATAATAAATAAATAAATAAATAATCTCTAGTATTGGAGTATTGCTTGCTGCTGCTGGAGATCACAGACAGGAGAGTGGTACTGAATTAATGTCCTGCTTGCAGATTTCCTATAGGCATTGTGAAAAGAGAATGCTGGACTAGATAGACTTTTGGTCTGATCCAGCAGGGCTCTTCTTCTAGTCTTAATATTATTTTAATATGCCCTGCTTTTCAACCAGGTTTGGCTTTGACTGGCTTCTAAAATTTGTATTGTTATAATATAGTTAGGGCCATGTTGGTGTGCAGGGAGGGCAATCAGGCCCCTGGCAATTAGTGATCCTGTCCGATTCTACACTTTACATTACAGAATTAAGGGGCAGAAAAAGTTGTAGAGGGACTCAGGGCTGGCTGATGGTAAAGATGCCAATACATGGAACTAGCCCTTCTGAGAATACTTCAGCTAGAGGTTAGCAGGTTGCCTTGGCAGGTTGAGTCAGGATGTCATAACTGAGGACAGGCTGAGTACTTTCTGTTCTCCCCAGGAAAGATAAATCCATAATGTTGTATTGAATAAAAGGACCACAGGGTGTCTTAGCTGTCCCTGTCAAACCTGGAATGCAGCCAATTCCTTTACCAAGCAACTCAGAGTCTTCAGAGAATTGTTGGGGGTGGAAATAGAGAGAGGAATAAAACACCAAAATAGTCTGCTGTGGGTGGAGTAATGTTAGATGAAACATATAAGGTGTGTGAAGCTGTGAAAGAGACTGCATCATGGCTCAAAGGTACAGGAATAAACCTCTAATTCTTAGCTGCATGTCTTCACTTTTATGTTGTCTACTCCCTATAAAGGGACTTCAAGGTTGAATATTTTTCTAAGGAGAATATACCATAGAGAAATGGTTTAGAAAAATGCAAAATGGTATGAGACTGATGACAGAGAACAATGCTGGAGAAAATGTCACCGCTATTATCCTAACTATTTTAGAAG
Organism: Rhineura floridana; assembly: GCF_030035675.1. NCBI lineage: Eukaryota > Metazoa > Chordata > Lepidosauria > Squamata > Rhineuridae > Rhineura > Rhineura floridana. The sequence goes on from NC_084490.1 coordinate 58,390,748, forward strand.
CAAGTACAGTGATACCTTGGACTCATCTTTGCATAGGCCTATGTACAGAAAATATGGCAATGTGATGGGGTATTCTTAGATTAAAATTGAGAGTGTTGTACTGAACAACCAGATTAAAACAAAATACGATTTTCAAACACAGGATTTAATTTGCTGTATTTCAAGCACGTTTCCTCAGTTGGACAAATAGTAACTTTAAGGGAGAGGAGAGCAATTGTGATTGGGAGAATAGCATTGGGGAAAGGGTTAAACCCTTCTCCTAAGTGTTGTCATACCAATCTGATTTGGGGTCCACTGTGACTGCTTTTAACTTAAATACACATGATTCAGTCACAGATCTATTGATGTGTATATTCCAGTATATCTAGGACTGATTGCTGTTTCTTCTTCTAACATAGTTTATCAGGAACTATTTGGTGTTGGAATGTCATTAACTGTATCATCTAGATTTTGTTGTGTAGTTTGTTGCCATGGGCTCCTTCTGGAAGGAGGGGTGGGATATGAATTTAATAAAAAACAAATAAATAAATTATTGCAGTTTTACACTGAACTTTGTGCATCTATAATAAAACCAGATTTTTACAATTGTGGCTTGGTTGGAGAATTTTGCCTAGCTTGAAGCTTTGTGGCTCTTGAATGTTGGAGACCCTGAGAAGATTGCTGGGATGTAAAATGCCAGCCACTCTAAAACAAACATGGGAGCAAGCAGTTCTAATCTGGGGCTTCACTTACAAAGGGGTAGGGAACACAGATGTTGGACTACAGCTCCCATCATCCTTGACCATTGGCCGTGCTGACTGGGGATGATGGAGTACAGCAGTATGTGGAGAGCCACAGGTTCCCCACCCCTAACTTAGAGTTTATTATCATTTACACGTTCAGTATCATAGTTCAGTTCCCTAAGGTGGTGGACTTTTAAGACAATTCTTGTGCTGGAGTAAAAATGTTATGACTGTATAACCAAACAGTATGGACACATTTCCATCTCATGAATGGACACTATGTTGTCTAGTTGTCTCTTGCTTCTGGAAGGTTTTGGGCATTTACAACATGGTTCTATGCCTATTTATTTGGAAGTGTTCCACTGTGTTGAAGTTATCAAATAAGTATGTTTAGGGCTGCAACTGTAGCCTTCTTTTTTAGTGTCCTTGCATGTTTACAGAGATCACCAGACATGTCTTGTCTGTGAACAGATAGATTTCTGCAGTGCATATGATCGGCATTACCAAATGTTTTGCAATATGTATTGGTTTATTTTAATCATTTCTATCCTATTTTCTATTTTTAAAAAGACAGCAAACAATATACTAAGGTTAAAACAACAAATGCAAAGTTATTGTGTTAAAATTACAGTAAAATTGTAAATCAAAATTCGTTCAGACAAACAGCTGAAAAGACCATATCTAAAAATGCCCACTGGGGAAAAAATAACTTGGTCAGGTGAACTTTGACAGGGTGTTCCAACTTCAGTGCTAACATCAGTGGCACAACAGAAAAGGGTCTGTCTCTTGTGTCCATCTATAATACTTCAGCCTGCAGGGGGAGCTGGGGTAGGGCCTTAAAAGAAGAACTCAGTGGTTGTGTAGATCCATATTGCTCTAGTCAATTCTTAAAATACTTTGGTTCAGTGTCATCTGTTAGGAGTTTGTCTTTCAGCGTGGCATCATCTGTGCTTTGGAACTCCCTGCCTATTAACATTAGGCAGGTGCCTTTCCTGTACTGTTTTAGACACCTGCCAAAACCTTTTTTATTTCAATAAACCTATCCAGATACGTAATTCGGTCGAACAATCAAATATTTAATATGGTCAACTAGCTCTTAATAGAAAGTACAAACTGAAAACTACATAATGATAACCTCAGAAGAACAAAGGTAACAACTTGATTGTAGGACTGCAATCTCTGTTATCTGGTACTAGTATAGTATAGTATAGTATAGTATAGTATAGTAGGCCTATTCAATATCTGGAGATTTCTTTTGATTGTTAAAGGTTTCTGGATAGAATTCTTATAGACCTTCAGTATTGCTAATCCACTGTAGCATAATCTGTTTGACATCCAGCAAAATTTCAGAATCGTATTGCTATAGAATGGTAATATGTATCTTTTTGCTTGAGAATTTGAGAACAGAACTTCCACATCTTGGAGATCAATTTCACTACCATGAAGATTCAAAATATGAGATAAGTGATGGATTGCAGCAGTCTTTGAGCATCGTTATGTCTTTTACTATAGTGTGGTGCAACCACAAGAGATATTCTGTGGAGATGTAACATGAAATCACTTTGCTGAGGGGCAAGTCCAGTCAACAGATACTGTGAACTGAAGGGACTGACTCAGTTCTGTACACAGTCAGGGAAGTTAGTGTAGATGAAAGCTGTTCTAAATCTCTTTAGTTCTTTTAGAAGAACGTTCTAGCCAATCAAGAATACTTATCAGCCAAAAATCTTCTGTGGTCATGGCTAGGTGCTGCTGATCCAGACATAACTCAGATGCCTCAAATGGGTCTATAGGAACACAGTCCGGGGATACTGCCAGCTTTTGAGAAACCTGGGGAAAATCGATGGATATATTTCTCAAGGACTGGAAACCTCTCTTTGACTTTTTGCGGAAAGAATAAAGTGATGTTAATGAGATTTGATGATTAATTAAGATAACTACTGGAGAAAAGTGATTTTGTAATATATTAAGAGACAGGTTTGTTATATATTATAGACCTATAACTGATCTGCGACAAATCGGAAGTCAACATTTTATTTTATTGTATTAGTTATTAATTTGTTTTTGTTTTGTTTTGTTTTGTTTTTTGAAACTTTGAATAAAAAAAATTAATGAAAAAAAGAGAAACCTGGGGAATGTTAGCTTTAACAGGAGATCCTGGAGAAACCAGAAAGGAATGAATTCTACTTTTGTTTTTGGCTTGTGCACATAAGAACTAGAACTGGCGCTACCTGAGTATTTGGTCTTACCTATAATTAAGAACAATAAGATTAAAACACCACTAACCCTTACTACAAGACGATTAAAAGACAATTGACCCTTATTAAATAGATGAAGTAACCAAATTAACTAAAATCCACAATTTGACTAAAATAAAATTACAGGAGTAATCAAAAGAAAGTTAATGTATACATGTCCACATAAAATAAAATAAGATTTTAAATCATTTAAGTAATATCATTGTAAATTTGTTTTAAATATGTTTTGTGTAAAACCATAACATAAAAATGCCCAGATGGGCAGAGCTTTGCATTGCTATTACAAGATAATGCAGTTCTACAAGTCACAGGTGGAAACAGCCAGCACTCTCTCCAGTAGACTTAGACTCCACCCCGGATATATAATTTAGCATTTGCTTTTAAATTGTTCTTATTTTTTCTGTGTAGTATTGAAAGGTTTAATGTTTTAATAATATATTGTTTGTTTGATTTAATGCTTTAATAAGATATTTATTTTTTGGTTTGTACATAGCTTAGAGATTTTTGAAATATTAAGTGGTTTATAAATGCTTTAAAATAAATAATTTTTATATTGATATATGTACACTGCTTGAAGATTTGTTTTGGTTTAATAGTTTATAGATTTTTCTAAATTAAATTAAATTTAAAGATTTGAAGGCCAAAAACAGCGCTTTGAATTGATCCTGGAAACTAATTGGTATCTAGGGTAGATGAGATAACATTGATGTTATATGTTCTATAGTGTTCAATGTAATACATTGCTATATATTAGGATTGGAGAACAAGTGGCTGTCCAGATGTTGTTGGACTCCTGACTCCTATCAACCACAACCAGCTTGTAGGTGGCTATGAATAGAGGAGGAATAGAGGAGACCAGGCATGGTACAAGGTCAGCAATTATGAGAGTTGTAGTCTAGCAACGTGCAGGCCACGTGTTTCCTTAGCTGTGTTATATAGCAATATATATAAAGTATAATATGTTATAATATTTACATTATATCTGCTCCACTTGATAGCCTGGCAGCTGCATTCTATGCTGCTTAAAGTTTCTGGACTGTTTTCAGAGATAGTTTCTTGTTAAGCTCCTAGGCTGTATAAAGGTTTTATTTCGTTACAAAGCAACATGTTTTGATTGGTATGGTAACCAGTTAAGATATGTATTTGCTTTGGAAATAAATGCATTTTCAAATGGGAAAATGTGAGTTAAATTATATCTCTCTCCCATTTCCTGTGATTGTGAACTAATCTTGGGGTTGAATGTTGCTGCTGCAGAACAGATGCAGGGTGGCCATAAACTCTGGCTCCCATTGATATCATAAGCAGATGAAGAGAACCAGCATAGAACTGCAGCAGAGTTTGTGAGGAGACAGAGTAGAGCAGCATTGGAAGGCTTGAAAGGGAGTTGCAGCCAGCTGGAACACAAAAGATGAAGAGGTGGCAGCTAGAGGACAAGTACAGGAATACCCCGCTATACGGACCTTCAATTTACGGACACTCTCAAGTACGGACATGTTTACACCAGCACCATTCCCCTGTTTATGTACGCTCGCTTCGCAAGGACGGACACTTAACAGTTTTAATTTTACTAGTGTAGCATTATAGCTAAGTTTTATGAGTGATTGTGTGGGACTGAACCCATTATTCCCTTTTCCTCGTTCCTTCCCCTCTCTCACGGTTTTGTTTTGTCTGGGGCGTTTGTTGGGGGATTTTTTACCTCTCCCCTCCTCAGCCCTGTTGAGGGCTCCGGCGGCTGCTGTTCCCCCTTTTCGGTTCTCACATTTCTTGTGAGAGGAGCCTGGGCTGGGAGCCTGTGGCTGCAGCTCCCCTTTGCAGCCTTCTCGCCTTTTGCTGCCAGCTCCGTTTCTTTCCAGGCAGCGGTGGGTTTTTTTTACTTTCCTTTCCTCCTCCTTAGGAGGGCTCCGGCGGCTGCTGTTTCCCTGTTCAAACACGTTTGGCTTTGCAATTTAATGGCAGATAAAAAAGAAAAGGTAGTGCTTCACTGTAAGTACATTTTCGATTTACGTACTTGCTCTGGACCCATTGTGTACATTAATGCGGGGTATTCCTGTAGGTGGCTATGGTTAGAGGAGGAGAACGGGCATGGAACAAGCAAAATCAGAGTGTGGTGTAATGGTTAGGATGTTGAACTATGACCTGGAAGACTAGGATTCAAATCTTCACTCAGCCATGATTCTAACTGGGTGACCTTGAGCCAGTCACTGTCTTTCAGCCAAACCTACCTCACATGGTTGTTGTGAGGGTAAAATAGGGATGGGAGAACCATGTTCACCACCTTGAGCTCCTAGGAGGAAAGGTGGGATGTAAATATAGTACAATAAATAAAATACTGAGTGAGGAGAAAGGCAAACGAGGAGAGTGGGCAGCTGGAAGAATGAGAGATGCAGGAAGCGGCGGGGAGATAGCATTGAGCCAGAGGTGCCAGAGGAAGAGAGACCAGCAAGTGGAGGGGGTAGGAAAGGAAAGGAAGGGGCCATTATTGCCATGGCCAAGATTTTTGGACTTGGTGAAGCCAGGGAACTGCTTCTTGCAGGAGAGAAAGTGAATCCCAAGACCAACCTTCTCAGAAGCCAGTCCACTATGAGAAAACAAGAGATGCGATCCCAGGAACAAAGCAGTGTGGTGATGGGAATATCTTTTGGAGGATGTTCTCCCTGGCTCTCAACCCTGCTGTGGGAACTGAGGGATGCAGATCAAGAAATTTCTGAAAAGATGCTGAAGGCAGAAGCAAGACTTGGGCCACATGGAACTTTATCTGTCTGCTCCCAAAAAACTTGTGAAATAAACTTCAGTGGGGTGTAATGCCTAGAGTTCTCTCCTTTCCCAAACTGCTGCTAGTTCCTAATTGTTTTTGGGAAGTGGTGTCATATGTGGTTTGTACTGGCACATGATGGAGGGGTGGCTGTTTGTGGTGCCGCTTTTGTCTAGACATATGACAGTGATTTAAATTAATCATTTAAGTTACTTTGATTTAAGTCAAATCCACCATGATCAGTTACTATGATTATTATGTCTTGCTGGTTTTTGAACACAGCTGTTGTCTACCATGTTTTAGTGTGTGCATATAATCCATTTCTTGCTTGTCATTATATTGCACCAGAGGAGGAATCCAGCAAAGGTTCTTGAAGAGTCTTTGCAGCTGACACCTAGGGAAGGGAATTTCTGGATTGGATTTAATGCAGAGTCATTGAATCTCCAACCAATTCTAGTGGTGCTTTGCTCAGTACTGTAGTTTGGTTCACCTAACAGTTTTTCCATAGAGTATGCGTGTTATCTCTGTGACGTACAGAGATGTTTTCTGTTCCAAATACATGATTGATAGAATCATATACCACAGCCAAACCTTTTTCTCCTTCTTCTTGCCTAACCACTGCAAGAGGAGCCTTTGTCTTATTTCAGTGTTACTGTTGCTACTGCAGTATTCCCAGTACAAACAGTTTTTCTCTTTGAGGTGATTATGCATGTGACAATTTCTTGTGACGGAAAATGAAGGCTACACAGACATGCAACAGAGAGAAGGTAAGTGCTAAAGGTTTTATTGCTTTTTAATATAAACCATTCCCGGAATCCATGTCACAGCTCCATACATGGTAGTGCTTTTTTTCTCTTAGTTGCCATGACAACAACAGCACTGCACCATTCATCAGCTCTGGACTGGGTTGCATTGCTAGCCTTGCGTGTTACTCCTGAATGTTAAGGAGCATATCAGTGAATCATTCACTTGGTGTACTGCGCCATTACCTATCTGTCCCTTCTGTAATTTACTCCGACAAGAGGTGGGACAAATAAAGTGCGCCATAGAGACAATATGTAGGAAAATACTTAATTTAACCCCCAGGGAGCTGCAGAGTCTACATCTTGTGTGGTAGTCTGGGCGGAAGGTTATTTTGTGCTAAAGAACTTAATAGCATTTATGTGAGCTCTCCTGAAATTGACCTTGAGCTGGCTTTCCTTGCTCACCCAGAAAAATGCAAGCACCATAGCAAGATTGGCTTTTGGGATCAAACCTCACAAGACATATAACATCACACTGACGCTGTCACCAGTGATACGGATCTAGCAGCAAACAAACCAAGAGGGTGGATTGCTGGCAACATTGCCTGTGAAAGAGCAGGTTTTTGTCTTAATGGCAGAAAGATTGCATTCCATCCACTAATGGGGAGGAAGAACTGAACTCTGTAAGTATATGAGGAGGGAAATTTGCATCTTGCATGTATTCTAGCTGATTTTTTTAATTTATCTTTTCAGGCCTGCTTCAGACATTATAAAAATCATTGTAGCAAAAGGTTTTTTGTCACTGGAAGTTAGCACACAGAAACCATCAAAAGGCTTCTGTTGTGAAATTCAGAGGTCTTGTGCTAAGATTTTTAATTGCTTGCTTACAGCTCTTATATAATGTGTTTAGCTTTGCCTTTTAAACTAAGATACTCACTTTTACATAAAACTAATGAAAAACAACGCAATATTATTTTCCCTATCTAATAGAGTATTAGTCATTGCATTATTTTCTTGCTGTAGCAGTTGACGATCTCATTACTTGGAACATGATATCTAATGGAGTGCTACTGTACTCAGATATGCTTTTCAGTTAATGTTTTAATATATGGCTGGATTATGAAACCTGCAGCTCCCAACAGATTTCCACCACCCACAAAGGAAAAAATAGACTTGCCACTTGCAAAAGTTGTTTATGCACTAACAGGCTTTAGCGATGTCAGGAAATGCAGCTAAGGATCCCTGTGTTCTTGGTTTTTTTTACTAGAAATAGTAAACAATTTCATTTAACACAATTTCCCATTTTTTTGTGTGCAGTGCAAAACATGGATACTAATTTTTGCATTTTCAAACAAACGTATTTGTTTGTTTTTTTACAAAAATACTTTCTGGAACTGGAACCTTTCTGGTTTGTGAACTAGACAGATCATTATGTCTAGAATTTTCAGAAAAAAGTTTCATGAAATTTCTGAGCTTGGTTTGGTGTGTCTGCTAGGAATAATACTTAAATGTGTAAATTAGTTTGAGAGATGGAGTCAGATTAAGAGAAGATTAATTTTATAGCTTTAAAATTGAGGGGACCTTAGATATTAGCTGTAAAACTTAGCAGCTGTTGGTACTATGGAATGAAGCAAAAGCTGTTGTTAGGCTTGCAGCTCATGTAAGATTGTTAGGATTGCAGCTTTAAGCCAACTGTCATGGAGAGAAAGTCTTTTGAAATCAGTATGGCGTTTTCCTACAGAGAGCTGGAGTGATTTTTAAATATTTCTTGTTTCATGTTGAATGGTTTTTCCTCTTTGGGAATTTATGTAAACATTCTGTTCTTCAGAATTAAGATGGTACCTCTGTGTATTATTAATGTTGGAAGGAAGCACAATTTGAATTAGGGGGATCTGACATATAAACTTCTTCAGTTCAGAATCTGTCATTCTAATACAAGGTGAACCCAAATCAAATTTGGGTCTTGGTTCATATTTAGGTCTTTGTTCATCATCAACCAGATCTAAATATACATAGCTATGGGGTGGGGCAGTGGCAGCAGCAAGATACCTCTCTCCTTCCTCCTTCTGGCATTTTATGGACTCAGAAGACTTTGATGACTCTTTACATCTGGAATAGTGCTATTGCTGCCTTAGGCACCAGAAAGAAGGAGAGAGACACCAAAGGAGGCAGAGGCCTCTAAAGAGAGCAGAGAAAGGTGGAAAGAGAGACCTTGCCACTCTATCAGATGCCTCTTACCAGTTAAGCTGCAGAGAGAGAAAGGGGAGATGAAGTTGTTAATTGGAGGAATTGTCTAACCCACTGGCTTTTTATGAATCCCTGCAAGTACTTACTCAGGTTTATTTCAGAAAGGAAAACTGCAGAGAATGAATGGAAATTGGGGTAAGCCATTGGGAGTTCTTTGTGGTCTCTGAAGACACACACATTATATTATTTGCCTGGAGAGAGCAACTTTTGGAACATTTTTATGCATAAGCCAACACTTTTTGGTGGTATGGTACGGTATCCTCCTGAGCCTAACACGCAAGCTCAAAAGGGCAGATGGATGATGTTAGTCAGGAGGACAGGGAGAGTGTGGCCCCTGTTGTTCCTACTTGATCTCTCAGTGGCTTTTGATACCATTAACCATGGTATTCTTCTGAGCTGACTTGGTGAGATGGGTATTGGTGGCACTGTTTTACAGTAGTTCCAATCCTATATCTTGGATCGTTTTCAGAGAATAGATTGGATGATTGTCTTTTGCCCCCTGGCAGTTGTCCCCCATGCTGTTTAACATCTATATGAAGCCCTTGGGAGCAGTTATCAGGAGATTTGGGGTGAGGTATCAGCTTTACCCTGATGATACCCAGCTCTATTTCTCTGTAACATCTGAATCAGGAGAGGCTGTGCAAGCCCTGGACTGCTCCTGGACTTGGTGGTGGGCTGGTTGAGGGCCAATAAACTGTGTCTGAATCCTAACAAGATGGAGGCGTTGTGGGCTGATGGTTCCTGAGTTTGGATAATTGGTCAATTGCCTACTTTGGATGGGGTCATACTCCCTCTGAAAGAGCAGATTCATAATCTGGGGGGTGCTCCTGGATCCAGCCTTGTCGCTAGAGGCCCAGGTGACCTCTGTGGCTAAGAGTGCCTTTTACCAGCTTCAGCTGGTAAGACAGCTGCGGCCGTTTTTGGACTGGGATAGTCTGACCACTTTTCATGTACTGCAGGCTGGGTTACTGTAATGCACTCAATGTGGGGCTGTCCTTGAGGTTAGTCTGGAAGCTGCAGCTGGTGCAAAATGTGATGGCGCAACTGCTCACTGGGGCAGAGTATTGCCAACATGTGATCCCACTGCTGAAAGAATTGCACTGGCTGCCCATTAGGTGCTGGGCCAAGTTCAAGGTTCTGGTTTTAATGAACAAAGCCCTATGCAGTTTGGGACCAGGATACCTGAAAGACTGTCTTACCCCTTATATACCCAGTCAGTTAGTGTGCTGTGTGAGTGAGGGCCTCCTGCAGATTCTGTCTTATCAGGAAGTGCGTTCTGCATAACATAGGAAGTGGACCTTTGGTGTAGTGGCATTTACCCATTGGAATTCCCTTCCCTTAAATATTAGACAAGCGCCATCTCTGTTATCTTTTTGGTCCTTACTGAAGACCTTCCTCTTTCAGCAAGCCTTTTAAGTAGAGTCTGTGTCTGCCCTGGAATTACTTTTTAAGATCTTTTAAAAATGGTTTTTTAAAGATGTTTTTAAGATGTTTTGTTTTAATATGTTTTAAAGTCTTTTGTTTTTTAATGTGTTTTAAAATGCTTGTAGTGTTTTTGTTTGCTGCCCTGGGCTCCTTGTGGGAGGAAGGGTGGGATATAAATTAAATAAACAAACAAATAAATAAATAATAAAATAATAACAAGAATAGCTCATGCCAGTATACTCCTTGTATGAAGCTACATTAAGAAGCAGGAGTGGTGAAAAGAAGCATCTCCTATTGTGCAATCTCTTCCTACTGATATTACACACACTTCAGAAGTGACCCCAATGGCCAGGACCTCAATTGTCCATGGCACCACCTGTGTTGATGTCTTGGGTTCTTTTCTTGCCATCTTCAGATGTGTAGATTATTAGCACCATTTCAGAAAAATAAACTAGACCACTCCCATCCTTGCTGCTCCATGCACATAGCATCTTTCCATAAGGATCACCTCATTGGTCTTTACACCTCTCCACCCTGCACTAGTTTTCCCTACGTTTGAAGCACTCAAGGTACACATTTGTAAATTGGGAATGTTGTTCATACCATTATGAGTTTGATTGCAGTGATAGTTTAGGAAAATGGTGGGCACCCACACTTTTGCTCTCACTCTTTGTACAACTTCTCATGTGGTGTGATGATCAAGACTACTGTGTTTCAGACTTGGACAAATACTCCTATGTTCCATCTTGATCTGATACCTGCTATTGGCAGAACACTTATTCTTGTAGGGTGCATCAATATTTGGGCAAATACCATGGACTATAGACCACCTTCTCACATTCTTGATCGTTGTTTACTGTCTATATTATCTAGAGCTCTTAAGGTACATCTACTTGTATTCAGCACCCAGTCTGTCCTTTTAGCCCAGTGTCCAAGTTGTTAGCTACAAGAATATCCATTGTATTAGTAGCTTCTCTGACTATGAGTGCCCCTTGTCTGTACTTTTCCATTTTTCAGATTGTCATTATGCCAACAGTGCTGCCTGCCTCATGAGCCTTGACTTCAGTGTATATACCAATCATCATCCCCTGGTCAGGACGGATAGCCCTGTCAACTTTGCCTTTCTTGGCTCTGCCTTGGTTGTCAGCACCTATGCAACTAAAACTAACTCCTCAGTGCTACCCAATTTGCCCTCCTGGGTTTCAACAATGAACTTGGACTTGGATACTATGTCTAATTTGTAATTCTCTGATATGGTCTCTGCTTCCTTCCCTGCCCAATCACTGGGTGATATGCAAGTGCATGACTGCCATTTCTTCTTACCTCTGCTGTCATGGGAGTATTCTCTCTCTCTCTCTGTTGACGACTGGCTCGTTGCTCAATCTTGTGTATTTCCAGGATCTAGTGCTCATTTTGTACCTTCTCTACTGCACTCTGTAGTGTTGTCCAAGTCTCATCCACGGTCACCCAACTTTTACAGGGGTAGCTTTGTTAGTCTGTTTAGCAACCACCCTTATCATCATCTTGTAGCACCTGAAAGACTGTTACATTTTATTATGGCATAAGATTCGTGGACTGGAGTGCACTTTATCAGATGCCTGAAGCGTTGCCCTTAGTTGTCAATAGGTATACATGGCTGTAGAGGAGGGGAAGTGTAAATGGTGGAGTTACATGACAATGAAATGTAAAAAATTATAATTCCCAACTATTCAACTAGAGCAGAACAGGATGCAGAATAAGCACAGAGACATCTATTGCATATCATGCTAGTGTGGGGCTGAAGTATTTGGTCCAGGCTATTTTCAACATTTGGGTGGTGGTGAAATTTCAGGACTTTTAATGCAGAGTTTGAGCTTATAAAGTGGCCAAGGATTTTGTCTCCAGGGCTGAGGAGTCGAAGTCATGGAGTCGGAGTCGGGAGCAATTTTGGGTGGAGTCGGAGTCAGTAGAAATGTACCGACTCCGGCTTCAAAATAAATTTTGACTGACAAATTTTTTTAAATATAAATTCACAATGTCAAAGAAGCTTCCCATGAAGTCAGCTGTAGTTGAGCATTTCACCATAACTCAAGATGGAAAACATTTTGTGTGTCAGTGTATGACACAAGACCTAGATAAAGACAAATGCTGTGATGCCAAGATCAGCGCATATTCAGGCAGCGATAAAAATGCTCCTACGAGAGCTTCCAATTTAAAAAGAAATTTACAGCGCTTTCCAGGGCTGTGGAGTCGCAGTCGGAAGCAATTTTGGGTGGAGTTGGTGTCGGACAGTACAAAAATGGAGGAGTTGGAGTCGAAGGTGTGGCATACTGACTCCACAGCCCTGTTTGTCTCTGTCTCTCCTTTTATCAGAAAAGAATTCTCACTGTTGTTTCAGTTAGTGGCTAGGTTGCCAGCAGCCCTGTAGCATTACCTTCTAATTTGGGACAGAATTTTCCCCATGGGAATTATGCTGTGTCATTCTTTGGGGGAAAAGATGGCTGCCACCATTGCCCAATGGAGACTGATATAGACACAAATGTAAAATAGGTTTTTCGATGAGGCAGATAACATATTTTGGGACTTGATACAGTGGTGATTATTGATTTTGTAAAAAGCCTAGTGAGAGATCTAACGTGAACATGTGAAATTTATGTCTCAAGGCGAGAGAAGTCCAGTTTTAGGCTCTGTATTGGCCACAAACTAGAGGCTTATTAAGGCTTATTAAATTTCTAGTGGGTTAGAATATATGGCTTATTTGCCAAGTACTATCTGGAGAATCCCAGGCTTGATAGACTTGTGCTAGATAATGTAACAAGTATGTGTATTTTTACAGTATGTGGTGAAGATGTTGAAAGTATCATGTGAGAAATGAATTGTATTTATTTATTATATTCACTAATAGGCAAAAAACCTTGCAGTTTAAGAATGTACCTATAGCCCACATATATTTCTATCAAACTTTAAGAAGCAGGGAAATTGGGTAGCTATAGTGAATGCACCAGGGGAGCAGGAGACTTGACCTCCTCTCTGAGATATTGTACTGCCCTACAAATTTGTCAAAATGCAAACACAATTTGGGTTGGTCTTTCACAGTCCAGTCCACTTGCTGTGTAGCTTGGAAGAATTTGGCAACGTGTGCCTCTGAGCATGGGGCAGAGTATGGGGCAAGGTCAGTATTAGGATTACAGGTACTCTGTGAACATGGCTGATATTTAATTAATTTCAACAGATTATGAGAACTCTCAGAGAAAAAGTCCAAAAGGGCTCTCGGGTTTTTCTCTTTTTTTAGACTTTGAACTCTTGATTCTCTCTGACTGTTTTGTGTATCGCCATGAAAATTGAGAGGGTTGTTAAGCAAGCGTTTCTGAATTCAGGACTATAAGTTTTGTAAGGTTTTGTTTTGAAATGAGCTTATGGGAAGCATCAGAATGGCATGGGGGTATTTTCAATTTAACATTGCAGAATGTGAAAAATCCACGCTGGCTATAGTATACAGCCACTCTTGTGGCTGTATAATTCCATCGTTCCTCCACACATGGTGGCATACATAGTTCTCCCCCTCTCCATTTCATCCTCACCACAACCCTGTGTGGTATGTGAGACTGAGCAATGGTGACTGACCCAAGGTCACCCACTCAGCTTCATGGCTGAGTAGAAATATTACTGAATTTGTCTGAGTAGAAAGTTAGATTGAACTTTGTTGGTATAAGATCTGAATTCCAAGTCAGGCTCTGCCTTTTTAGGTAACTGAACTGCATCCTTACTCTTGCATCCTTGTGGTACTAGTGATATCTTGGTGGGTCTTTGGCATCCTTGTTAAGTAGTGCTAGGCAATAGATGAGACAGTTATTCTGGTTGTCTCTCCAGGTAGACTGTGATAGTGGATCCAAGTTTTGTGTATATTTATTCTATTCTCCCTGCACTGTTCCTCTCTACATTGGGTTGCTGGTTCAGGCTGGTTGTGAACATCCATGGTGACCTTGTAGTGTTGAGTACTGAAGCCTTTAGTAGGCCCAGACAAAATATATCCCCTTCCTGTGGCTTGCTCAGTGGGGCCATAAAAACCACAAGGTATTTAGGTAATCATCTAGTTAGCAAAAAAATCCAGATGTTCTTTATTCCAAGAAAAAAAAAGGATTCAGAAATTATGTTGCAGGGTGCAAGAGAGAGAGAAGGGAATGAAAGAGGGTGGTTAAAGTGTTGGACTATGACCTGGGAGACCAGGGTTCAAATCCCCACATAGCCATGAAGCTCACTGGGTGACCTTGGGCCAGTCACTGCCTCTCAGCCTCATGAAAACCCTATTCATAGGGTCGCCATAAGTCAGAATTGACTTGAAGGCAATACATTTACGTTTTAGTGGTTGCCTTTTTTGTTAGAATTCAGTTTTATAATGGGAAGTCAGTACAAGCATTTCAAAAGCAGAACAACATGCTATTCTAAAATAACAATTTTGACTATTTTGCATTGGTGAGTGTGTACAAATATTTGTTAGTATGCAATGATCTATCTACTAATTTTTGAGTATTTGTGTGTGTCCATGCATGCATGTTTCAAAAAATGTACTCACTGGTTGTGGAACTTTAGAATCATCAGCCTATAGGAAAACAAAAAACAAGAAATAAGTTGGCATTCAGATAAACGAGAAAGCTCTTTCAATGGAGTTGATCAGATAGGGGGTTGTGTGGCTATCTCCTGTGGATATAGATATTTGGAGCTGAATCCCATACATTTACAGTTAATTTCAACATTTACATGGTTTCTTTGAATAAATATAGCACACAGCGGCAGGTTTATTTTTGGTCTGAGTTTTTAATGGAGTAACTTGCGAAAGCTGTCCATACGCCTGATTCCTGTCTTGTGATATTCCACATTAGCTGCATATTTTTAGAATTATTTTAAGCTGTAATTCCTGTAGGAGTGGAAATCTCTCCTCCTTTTGTTCCTTCAGAAGCAGAGTACTTTTCCTAGCTTTAATAGTAGGCATGGTGAGTTATGGAAGGGTTGTTTTAGTTTAATGCAGTTCGTTTGCAGTTATCTCTCAGGGACAGAAAGGCTTCTAAGAATATATAGAATAATTTAGCTATGGACAGTATCTTCAGCATTTTTTTATTTGTGCTATAGATCATGACGTATAGTTTGTGATATAAATAAGTAAATGTTTGAGAAGTCCTGACAGACTGAAGATTTGTGAGGTTTGAAAAAACATAATGAATAGGTAGCCTTAGAAAAGAATGAGCAACAAAACTCTTTCAGGCTGAAGACTTCATGCCATTGCATAGCTGTGCTTCCAGAAACAAAATCAAATAACTTTATTACGGTCATAGACCAGCAAGGCTCCCAGAAACAGAACATATAGATGTGGTAAAATAACTGAACATTTTAGAAATATATATATACAGTGCCTTGCAAAAGTAATCAGACCCCTGACCAATGCTCTCATATTACTGAATTACAGGCAGTGCCTGGGGTGTGTGATGCAACTTCCACTTCCTGATTAGTGATCGAACTGCGCTCACTGGGATATCCAAACACTTGGATATGATTTTGTACCCTTTTCCTAATTATGCATTTGTTTTACATTATCTCTCACTTCTGTTGAATGCTCTTTGGTCTTCATTTTTCTTCAGGTCCACAGCCTGACCAATGATCCTTCAACAGTGTGGTTTTGTGACAGCAACCTTATATGGTTCACAGGTCGAGGCCAATGGTGAGGTAACTGTGTCCTCGATCGGGCAATTTCTTTCATCTGTGTAAACTGGGAGCTTCGACAGTACAGGGGTTGAATACTTATGTAAGCAACATGTTTCAGTTTTTTATGTTTCTTACAAACATTTCCCAACATAAAACCAATGTCACCTTGTTGTTGTTATATGCCTTCAAGTCAATTACGACTTCTGGCGACCCTATGAATCAGTGACCTCCAATATCACATGTTATAAACCACCCTGTTCAGATCTTGTAAGTTCAGGTCTGTGGCTTCCTTTATTGGGATCAATCCATCTTTTGCTTGGTCTTCCTCTTTTTCTACTCCCTTCTGTTTTTCCCAGCATTAGTGTCTTTTCTAGTGAATCATGTCTTCTCATTATGTGTCCAAAGTATGATAACCTCAGTTTCATCATTTTAGCTTCTAGTGATGGTTTTGGTTTAATTTGTTCTAACACCCAATTATTTGTCTTTTTCGCAGTCATCCAACTCTCATCCAACATCACATTTGAAATGTTGATTTTTCTCTTAGTCGCTTTTTTCACTGTCCAACTTTCACATTCATACATAGAGATCAGGAGTATCATGGACTGAATGATCCTGAATTTAGTGGTCAGTGATACATCTTTGCATTTGAGGACCTTTTCTAGTTTTCTCATAGCTGCCCTCCCCAGTCCTAGCTGCCTTCTAATTTTTTGACTGTTGTCTCCATTTTGGTTAATGACTGTGCCAAGGTATTGATAATCCTTGAGAAGTTCAGTGTCCTCATTGTCGACTTTAAAGTTACATAAATCTTCTGTTGTCATTACTTTAGTCTTCTTGAGGTTCAGCTGTAGTTCTGCTTTTGTGCTTTCCTCTTTAATTTTCATCAGCATTCATTTCAAATCATTACTGGTTTCTGCTAAGAGTACGGTATCATCTGCATATCTTAAATTATTGATATTTGTCCCTCCAATTTTCATACCTCCTTCATCTTGCTCCAATCCCACTTTCCATATGATGTGTTCTGCATATAGATTAAACAAGTAGGGTGATAAAATACACCCCTGTCTCACACCCTTTCCGATTGGGAACCAATCGGTTTCTCCATATTCTGCCCTTACAGTAGCCTCTTGTGCAGAGTATAGGTTGTGCATCAGGACAATCAGATGCTGTGACACCCCTATTTCTTTTAAAGCATTCCATAGTTTTTCATGATCTACACAGTCAAAGACTTTTCTGTAATCTATAAAGCACAGGGTGATTTTCTTCTGAAATTCCTTGGTCCGTTCCGTTATCCAACGTATGTTTGCAATATGATCTCTTTCTCTTCCCTTTCTAAATCCATCTTGGACATCTGTCATTTCTCACTCCATATATGGTCTTTGTTGTAGCATTACTTTACTTGCATGGGATATTAAGGCAATAGTTTGATAATTACTGCATTCCCTGGGGTCCCCTTTCTTTGGAATTGGGATGTATATCGAACGTTTCCAGTCTGTGGGCCATTGTTTTCTTTTATATATTTGTCAAAATTTGGACAGATTCAGTCTCAGTAGCAACTCTGTTGGTAAGCCATCTGGTCCTGATTATTTGTTTCTTCCAAGTATTTTAAGAGCAGCTTTCACCTCATATTCTAAAATTTCTGGTTCTTCATCATATGGTTCCTCCATGAATGAATCTGTCATCCTTGCATCTCTTTTATAGAGTTCTTCAGTGTATTGCTTCCATCTTCCTTTTATTTTATCTCGGTGTCAGCTTGTTGATTATTCAACATCCCTACTCTTAGTTTAAATTTCCCTTTAATTTCTCTAATCTTTTGGAATAGGGCTCTTGTTCTACCCTTTTTGTTGTCCTCTTCTATTTCTTTACAATAACTATTGTGATAGTTCTCTTTGTCCTTACGTACTAGTCGCTGTATTGTTGCATTTAGGGTTCTAAGTGTGTTTCTGTCTCTTGCTTTTGCTTTCCTTCTCTCTTTATCCCTTTTAAGAGTTTCTTCAGTCATCCGTTGAGGTCTTTCTCTCTTTTTAACGAGAGGTATTGTCATTTTGCATTCTTCCCTGATAATGTCTCTGACTTCACTCCATAGTTCTTCTGGTTCTCTGTCAACTAAGTTTAAAGCCTCAAATCTATTCATTATTTGATCTTTATATTCTTCTGGGATGTTATTTAAATTGTATTTTGGTATTATGGTTGCTTTGTTGTTCTTCTTTAGCTTTACTTTGATTTTCGATATTACCAGTTCATGATCTGTACCGCAGTCTGTCCCAGTTTTGTTTTTGCAGAAAGTATGGAACGTCTCCATCTTCTGCTACCAATTATATAATCAGTTTGATTCCTATATTGACCATTTGGTGATGTCCATGTGTACAGTCATTTTTTCGGTTGCTCAAAAAATGTGTTGGCAAGAAACAAATTATTGGCTTCACAGAATTCAGTAGGTCTTCCTCCTGCTTCATTTCTATCTCCTAAGCCCCATTTTCCTAGTTCTTTTCTGTTTCCTACTTTTGCATTCCAGTCCCCCATGAGTATCAGCACATCTTGTTTTGGTGTGTGATCAATTTCTTCCTGTACTTCTGCGTAAAATCTTTTCAATTCCTCTTCTTCTGCGTTTGCCATTGGAGCATAGACTTGGATGATGGTTATGTTAATAGGTTTCCCGTTAAATCTCATTGATGTCACTCACTCAGACTTTGCGTTATAGCTCCTAATTGCTTTTGCTTCATCACTTCTCACTATTAAAACAGCCCAATTTCTTCTTAATTTCTCATTTCCTGCATAAAATATTTTATAGTCGCCTGATTCAAAATGTCCCATTCCCGTCCTTTAATTCACTCACGCCAAGTATTGTAATGTTGTTAACGTTCCATTTCTTGCTTGACAATTTCTAATTTTCCCTGGTTCATGCTTCTCACATTCCATGTTCCTATTGTGTACATTATACAACTCCGAACTCTCCTTTCGCATCTGTGTGCGTCAGCCTCTGGGCTTCCTTTCGGCTTTGACCCAGCTGCATCGTTAGTCACAGCTGTACTCATATTTGTCTGTTGTTCTTTCCCAGTAGCTCATAGAGTGCCTTCTGATTTGGGAGTCTCATCTTCCAGCACTATCTTGTGTTGCAATTTGGATAATCTATTCATAGAGTTTTCATGATAAGAGGTATTCAGAGGTGATTTACCATTGCCTTCCTCTGAGTCTGGATGCATCTTAGTCTGGTGTCTCAGCTTTGACCATTCCGCCTTGGGTGCCTCTGCTAGGAGTCCAGCCTCTAGGTCTAGACTCCCGATGGCATTGCTCTTAGCTTCTCCAACACTCTCAACTCCCCTCACCACTTTAAGGTGTGCATCCTAGAGGGGGAATGTTACTTAACAATAATTGATTTTCAGTGTTTCAAAATAAAATATCATACAGAATGAAATTACAATGTACCATTTGTAATTCAGTAATATGAGTGCATTGGTCAGGGGTATGATTACTTTTGCAAAGCGCTGTATATATATGCTGATGGGAAGAGAGTTAAAAAAGTAAATAAAGCACATTTTTAAAAATTGTTTGATGCATTCCTTAACCTAGATAAACTCATTCATTCTGATAAAACGTATATGTATTTCGGCAAATGCTTATTGTTGCAATATCATGGTGGGACTTGACTTTGCAACTGGTTAGTAGAAAATAATGGTGGACTACTATGGCTTGTCACAACTTCTTGGCCCCTCTCAGTGTTTCCAGTGCCTCTCCTTCCTTCCATCCTGCAGTGAAACTGCCTCTAGAACTGGAATGGGGAACTTTTTTCGGCTTGGGAGCCACATTCCCTTCCAGGGTCCACATGTCACTGGTGGTGGGGCAAAAAGTAAAAGTGGGTGGGGCATCAAATGTGAATTTCATCAGAAATCCATTTAGGCAAGCAAAAAGCATCCAGAGTTCATTCTGTCTATGCAAAAATACTAAGGAAGGGTGCAAAACAGAGCTGGTGAGAAGGGGTGTCACTGGGGAGTGGGTGTGACTGAATCCCCAGGGCTAGATAAAGAAGCCTGGACGGGTACATTTTTGTTAGGATTCTGTTTTGTAATGGAGCAGAGCAGGAAAAACAGAGATTACTCAACCTCAGGAGAAAGGGTGCATGCCTTCATCTCATTTGATCTCCCTCCTCATCCTCCTATTTTTTTTTGTTAACAGTTCTCTTCCAAGTCTTGTGCTGCTACAGTTCAGACCATAATATGGTGATGCTGAGTACTTGCACCCTAGGTAAGAGGCGACTGTCAGTGTCTATATCACTCCTTGTCAGAAAATTCAAGGACAACCCTGTGGGACATCCCTCCCAAATAAACCACCAGGAGTTGAGAGGGGCAAATTCCAAGCACTGAAGGAGGAAAGGTTATATTCTAGTAGTGGAGTTGCGTGGACATCAAGAATATGATCTAATGGCCAGAAATCTTCACCCTCCTGGGTGTTCCCTACCCGATGACAACATATGTAAGAAATAAGTGACATTGACCTTAAATTGGTGTCGTGGGGGTCCTAACCTGCAAGGTTTGTACCTTAGTTTGCAGGGCTACCTCCTGTCCTGGCAGTGTCTGGAGTTAGCTGAACTTGGCTGGGAGCTGCAGAGTCACCAGAAGAGATATTTTTCTCATTCATAGTCAGGACTAGTTTGCTACATCCTGGCAAACTGTCAGAGCTAAACCACAGGCATTTGTCAAATGGAAACCAGTAGCAGGAAATAGAGATATGAAGGCCCAGAAACCCCCCCAGAAAAATACAGAAGAAATCAGTTTTTTCCATTTCCCCCCAATTTTTCAGAAAAAAATCAGAATAAATAAATAAATAAAAGTTCCTCCCCCGAATTTTTCTGTCCCCCCCCCCCAGGCCTTCACATCTCTAGCCGCAAACCAGGGTCCATAACTCTGGGTAGGATCTCTACATAAGGAGGCTCTTGTTAACTCACCGTGATGAACCAGTTTCCATGATTTTTCAAAACCTTGCTCAAAAAGTCGTCTAAGTTAGGATTCTTAACCACAGTCGTCGTAAACCTCCAGTATACCACATTCAGGGGTATAGAGACTCTGACTATGGAGATACCATTGAGGCACACTGGCTAATAATAATCAAGAGACCAAATTAGTAGTCCAGGGCAGATTGTAATGCAGTTAGAAGTGCACAGTCCCTAATATGGAGATTCCATTGAATCACTAAGACTGCCATTCACTAGGAGCCCATCAAAAACATTACTGTAATCTAGGGTTTATCCCCGTATTGTACCTTGAGGGTTGGGACTGAGAACCAGTTATTGGTCCAAAGCCATAAATGGTATTCAGATCAGAGTTAAGCCTAAATACATTACAAAAATTAGTATACCATTAGTATACCATTAGTATACCATGCATATAACAAAGTGATTTCCGGCCCACAACACCCCCCCCACACACACAAAACCTGTGCTGCAATAAATATAATAAAGGTACTGTAAACCTATGTTATTTGTTACAACAGACTAAAGAGGTAGTTTAATGTTACATATGCCCTGGAATTTCTAATTTGCATACTGTCAGCTCTTCACTGAGATAGCAGTGTCGGTGGGGGTGCAGGCAGGGCTGGAGATTCCTTGGTAATTGCCAGGCCGTAAGTCCTCAGCCGGCAGCTTGGCTATAAATCTGCCAAGCTAGCAAGGAGGAAGCAAGTTAAGGGCAGAGGCCGTTCAAAGCTTACGTGCCAAGCCAGAAATCCAGAAGAGACGTCAGTGAAGGTCCGGGTCTAGTTTGGCGAGAGATCAGTCCAAGTCAAGGTTCAGGGGATAGGAAGACACACAGTGGTCACGCCTGACATTGTAGTCAGCAACAAGCTGAAACCAAGGTTTGACTTTTAAGGAGCAGGTTTGTCAGCAGGTGTGAGCCATCAGCGTTTTGGCCTTAAGTGGACAGGCCTGCCCCTCTTCTGCCTGACCTTCTGTTGTCTACGTTCTGCAGGTGAGGGGGGAGTTCACTGCCTGCGTCTGGCTGAAGGGCTTCAGCTGTGTCTGGGGTGCTCTGCAGCTGAGGGGGAGAAGGAGCTGGGTTCTCAGGAGTTTCCTCCATTTCTCCTTCTGGGTCTGCTGCTTCTGGGTCTGCTGCTGTTACTCCCGAGTCATCCTCATCTGATGAGTCCTCTGATGGGGCCATGACACCCTCTCCCTCTTCCCCCCTCCCCCGGCTTAGGGAAGTATAACTTATATGACTTCATGGGGATCTCTAGTAATTGCACCAGTTAGGGATAGGCATTCTGTGTTAGTTAGGGATAATTCAAAGTTTTTTCCAGAACTTTTTCAGCTCAAAATTGGAGTCCCTCTCTAGCATGCCTCTTCCTCAGTTTTGTGATCTTGGCAGTGACACTTGGCACTGGTGATTGCATTCCTGGGAGTCCTGATTGTTCTTGTGTGCCATTTTTTTTTTAACTTGCCAGATTCCAGAATGAGGTAAGACCGCACTCTAGAGCAGCCTTCCCCAAACAGATACCTCCAGATGGTTTGGTCTATAACTCCCCTTTAGGTCCAGCCAGCATGGCTAGTGGTTAAGGATGATAGGGGTTGAAGTTCAAAACATCTGGAGGGAATCAAATTGACCAGCATCCAGGATACTTGGAAAAACAATCATCTTCTGCTGGCAAGTTTGCCCCACATTTTGCCTTTTCATGTTGAACAAACCCATTCATGTATAAGTATGCTAAGATAATGTAAGATAATGTGTTACAGTAGTTTTAATAACTGAATGTTTTAGGGTGACGATTTCAACTTTATTTCTTGCACTTGTATAAGAAATTTGACAAGTTGCCATATTCACTGCAAGGTTGAACATGTCAGAATAAGTTCACATGGACTTCTTCACAGAAAGATTAAATGACTATAGACTCTGAGTACTTCAGCATTTCCTCCTAAGTCCATCTTTCCATCTGAGGTAACTGGCCCGAGGGTAGTTCTAGGTGCAGTTCTACCTCGGTTCGTTAGTAGCTGCTAGATCTGTTTAGTGATTCACCAATTGTGGAAGGTATAAAACCTGCAGGAAGCAGCTTTTCAATGCCCTCGCCTAATTCTGCCTAACCAGGTTGTCCACTGAATTGTCCAGGGTAGGAAGAGCTTCCTGTTTTAGGTGAGCCTTGCTTGAATTCTGGTATGTTTCTGTATCATTTGTTATTCTAAGTCCTGGCTTAATCCTTGATCCCACCTTGCTTTTTGGCCTGGCCTTGCTTTGCAGTCCTACTTTTTGGCTTGTCCCCCAGCTTCTGGTTCCTGACTCACCTCAGACTGCTGCCTGTGGCCCAGTCTTGTCACTCTTCACTGCAGCCTTTGCCATCCTGGTGCCCTCTGGATGTTGTTAGGCTACAACAGCTGTGCTGACTGGGGCTGATGGAAATTGTAGTCCAACAACATCTGTTTGGCAAAGGCTGCTTTACCTTTTATAGAAACCTGAGCCTCTCCTGAGGGAGGAATTAATCCCAGTCTCTAGGGCTGTGGGAATGCAACTGCCTTTAGGAGGAGGAAGGCCTGCCAATCCCATGTGGGTTCTCATTAATTCAAAACTTGAAGTTTTATTGCTGAGCTACAGTTCTTTCCCACAATCTTGAGCTACACATCAAATTTCCTTGGTACAAAGCTTAGTTCTACTTTTACCCATGGGAACATGGTTGGACCCATCACCGAGCAAGGCTTTGGAGAAGCAGCAGCAAAGCACAAAAAGTCTTACATATTTGCTAGCCTCAGTTCTATGTCTGCTGAATTTCTGACAGTGATCGTAACTGATGCATTTTTCAGTGAGGCACATCATACAAGAAGGGAATTTTATTAACTTGTTCACACTGTCCTATTTAGCTGTAATTGGTTCCTATAAACATATGTTCTGTCAAATTTATGCACTGTAATGAGTAATTTTGAGGTTATGGTTTAGGAATGGTATTTATAATGAGTCAAAATGGTGCATTATTTTTTAGATATTGGTGCTGATATAATGAAAATCTGCTAATTCCAAGCGAGGGATGCTTGTCATTGTTACTTTTGGGAAGCAAGGTCCCCTGGCGTCGTTTCTGTGTATTTTTACTATATGAAGAATTCTCATTTAGTTGATTATAGTTATACTAAGGAAATTTTCCCTCAAGTCTTTGAGAAAAGGAGATAACTATCTCAGTTCATAGCACTGTGACAAGTTCCAGAAGTCTGTTGCCTGCAGGTGATGTTTCTGCATTACTTGTGTGACCCTCTGAATCTTGTTTAAAAGGGTAAATGTTGATCTGGATTCAAATAACTATGCAGTTGGTTTTTATGCACTCAGGAGAGTTCATGCCAAACCTCATCTGAAAACGGATGGGAGCCTTATAAGTTGTTTGCATTATGGCATGGGAGGTGGGGGGACTGTTAAAAGTAAAAAAAGGAAAAGCACACATGAACACACAAATAAACTCTTTGAACCACAGTCCTAGTGAAATCATGGTGAAAAACTGTTAGCAGTTGCCTATTGTTTAGGCTGAGGTCCAAAGAAGAACTAGAGAACTTAAGAACGCCTGGTGGATAAAGAAAGCTCAAGAAATCCAGCACTTTGCAGAGGCTCACGATGCACGGGGCTCTTTAATGCCACAAAGGCCATCTATGGACCAATAAATTACAGTACAAATCCCTTGTGTTCAATGGATGGTAGCAAACTTCTTAAGGGTAAAGAGTCTATTGCACTGCGCTGGAAAGAGCATTACCATGACCTCCTTAATCATAACTCTATTGTAGCTGGTGAGGTATTCTTGCAAATTCCACAACAACAAACTAGAGACGAGCTTGCAGTATCCCCTAATTTGGATGCAGCAAGTAAATCAAATGAAGAGTAACAAAGCTAGTGGACCTGATGGGATTCCTGATGAAATCTTTAAAGAAGGTAGGCCTGAACTTGCACAACAACTTCATAAGCTCATCGAAAAAATCTGGATGAGGAAGGAGATTACAGAAGACTTTAGGGATGCCATAATTACCACCCTTTTTAAGAAGGGTGATAGAACAGATTGTGGGAACTATCAAGGTATCTCCCTTCTTGCTACTGTAGGTAAAATCCTTGCAAGGATCCTCACAAATCGCCTCCTGCTGATCTCCGAGGATGTCCTCCCTGAATCTCAAAATGGTTTCCGCCCTTCCAGGGGGACAGTGGACGTGACCGTCACTGCACGACAGCTTCAAGAAAAATGCTGGGAGCAGAATCAACCTTTATATATAGCATTTATTGATCTGACTAAGGCCTTTGATACTGTGAATCGAACCGCTCTCTGGACCATCCTTCTGAAAACTGGATGCCCTGATAATTTGTGAATATTTTGCAACTCCTTCATGACAACATGACAGCAACAGTTTTGGATAACAATGGCTTTCAGAGCGATCCATTCAGAGTCGGATCAGGCATAAAACAGGGATGCATCATTGCTTCTACCTTATTTGCTATCTTCATTGCTATGATTGTACACCTTATTGAGGGGAAACTTCCTACTGGTGTGGAAATCATGTATTGAACAGATGGAAAGCTTTTTAATCTCAGTAAGCTGAAAGCAAAAAGTAAGGTAATGTCAACCTCTGTCGTAGAACTTCAATGTGCCGATGATAATGTAGTCTCTGCACATTCAGAGAAAGATCTTCAAACTATCCTAAATGTCTTCGCAAAAGCATATGGAAAGCTTGGGCTCTCACTTAATATTAAAAAATCCAAAGTGCTTCATCAAACTAGTCCCTCTGTAGCACCATCAATCCAGCTTAATGGTGTGACGTTGGAGAATGTGGATCACTTCCCCTATCTTGGCTGCCATCTCTCTGTAAAAGCTGACATCGATGCTGAAATTCAACATCGTCTGAGCTCTGCGAGTGCTGCATTCTCCCGAATGAAGTACAAAGTGTTCGAGGATTGGGATATTCGCAGGGAGACCAAAATGCTTATTTACAAAGCCATTGTACTACCGACCTTACTGTACACCTGTGAAACATGGACCATCTATAAATGCCACTCCCAGCGTCTTGAAAGATTCCACCAATGCTTCCTCTGGAAAATTCTGCAAATTACATGGGAAGACAGATGGACTAATGTTAGCGTTTTGGAAGAAGCAAAGACTACCAGTGTTGAAACGATGATCCTTCAACATCAGCTTTGCTGGACTGACCAGAATTGGCCTCCACAGTCACCTATGAACCCACTGTTAAAGACCTTATCTTGGAAGACAATCTTACTCGCCAGTGAATGAATGAATGAACTGTGCATTTTAAAAGGATTATATTCTGCAAATATTTTCATAGGGAAAAGGGGGAAATGGGGTCAGAAAAATTATGATTCCATGCTTGCTTTTGAGAAATTTCCAGACAAAATTAGAGTGGAGCCCAAAATGTTCCCTTCAGTTTCTCTGGGCCATCCATGCCCCGCAGAGAGGGGAACATTTTTGGCAATTTCAAGTGATGTATGGCAAAAATGCATTAATTTTCATGGGGCTTGATGTTACCTTTTTTTTGAGTTGAGGTGGCAAAAGGTTTTGTTCTCTGTGATGTTCCTATATATTAGTGTATATATGGTAAGTGCTGGTTGTTTAGAGTATACATGGTAAGTAGTGAAAGAGGAAGGGGAGTGAATGGGCAATAGAATGCTTGATGATTGGCTGAATGTTTAAAATGGCTGACAGTATAAATGAAAGGATGACAGGTAAATCTGGGTGAATGTGAGGTGGTGAATTGTGGAATCTGGGGGGAGAAGAGAAAGAGTGGATTGCTTGGTGGGGTTTGAGAGAGTTGTTTGCCAGGAGAGTGTGAAGAAGGAGGGAGGTGGAGTTCGGATTAGTATTGAGTAAAACCATATGCTTATGTGCCTTAAGAAGAAATCTTGTTAATCTTGTTAGCTTTGTTATCTTTAATAAATACTTAATTTGGTTTACCAAAGGCCTGATCCTTGGCTGGGGTTTCACAGACCAGAAGGGAGGGTAAGGTAATGACCAAGGCTGAAGGGGAACTGTAACAAATGGTGGCAGCGGTGAAGAGAATAACAATACCAGTATTCAGAGTCTCTGGGAATACTAGTATTGGGACGTTACTGGTGGTTGCCTAGCAGGGGGATCTGTTGAGATCTGTGCTAGAGCGGGGAGAGAAATCATAAGAGAGAGCGGTCCGGACTGGTGGAGTCCCTGGTGGTGCCTAGAGACAGGCAGTAACCACGCGCAGGTAGGAACCTGACAGGGAGAGCCAGGGAAGGACGCCTCACATTCTCCTACCGGCTTTGCTGCTTCTTCAAGTGCTGTTGGAGCTGCAGTTAAAGCAGACAGGCAAGGTTCCTATTTCCTTCAGAATGGCCCTATGGGAACAACACTGCATCAAGACAGTCCTTTGTTGTTGGATGCCCAAGTTACACCTACCGTTTCATTAGCTGAGGCTGGTGCACCAGCTAGAATCTCGCCACCCTCACTTCCCTCCAGAAACCACGATAGTCCAGCATTATCCATGCTCTGATAACCTCCAAATGGTATATTGTTCAAAATGTTATGTGCAGAGTGATATTTTTTGAATAATCTTCAGCTGAACTTCTTGAAATGTGATGCTTTTTCAGCAGATTGTGACAGTCATTTCAACAGTGGCTGCACATGTGGCTTTCTGCTACTTCCATGGTCTAGAACCAGATACAATATTACCATGAAGACATATGTTATTACTAGATGCAATCTGCCAGTGGGGATTGATTGGCAATTTTTTCTGGAGAAAGTTTATGAATCTTGTTCCTGGCCTTGAGTCTAAAAATAGGGCAGGTTGAACAGTGAAATAAAACAAATGGCACAAACGCTTGGCAAAAGGAGAAGAAAAGGTCACTGCCATACAATTCCACTAGTTGCGTTTTCTCCTCCGCTACTTTTTTTCTACCACACTACATTACACTGGCCCTCACTCTGGAATTCCAGTCCTTCAATACACTGTAGTGGCTAGAATGTTGGACTAGGAGATCTAAGAACAAATTCCTGTTCAACCATGAAGCTTACCGAGTGATCTTGGAATATAATATTGGGGGGAAAGAAGAGAATAATGCATACCACCTTAAGCTCTTTGAAAGAAGGGTGGGATAAAAATGAAATTTTAAAAAAGTCTAAAAACAGGTGAAACAGAATTATACTTGTGTAGTTTTCAGAGGTGACTGTTTTTTTCTCTTCATCATTTGTCTGTCTTGGTCTAATTTTTATAGTGCAATTGCCCTGTCTTTTAGAATAAAGTTCATGAGGTCATGGTACAAAATCTATGGTGTGTCCTGCAGATGCACTCATTTTATTTATATTTTTTTAAATGAAGCCCAGTGGGGAAAGAAGATGGTTATAAAGGCACAAAACACTAGTTTATCATCAAATGTAACCAAGGCAGGAAGTGAACAAGCCAGCGTTGTTTACCTTATGTTCAGATAAACCTGTATTTTCACAATGTAACCTGCATTGAGTTGGCTATAGGCAAGCATTTTCTGGGCTTCTTACTCTAATTAGTTCCTCCAGGAGAAAGTGGATTTTGATATAAAATGGCAGCATTTAGGGGGAACTTGTCACACCGTTTGAAACAGTTCCCCTCTAGATAACTAGGAGATACTGTGTTCAGTACAGTGCTTCCAAAATAATGGTGGCAAAGATAATGATTGAGTTTCAGTGTTACATTGTTCGTTTTTTAGGCTGTATACCACTTGAGTTTTTTTAAAATGTTAAATGATTTATAAATGCTTTTAAAAGATTAATAAATAAAAGGATAGTATTCTATTTCAGGCCATGTTTTATACAGATATATCTCTCAGTGTGTGAACAGCATCTGTAGTGTTTTCTGAGAGTTGCAGCTTCACATTTTAAAAAGTAGCTTCTACTCCACATTGATTTAATTGTATACCTTCCCACTTTTCTCCCCTTTTTCTAAATCTGTTGGTACTTCCATGTATTCTCTGGTTGTCTCTTCCCTCTCCACCTTCCTTCCTTTTCCCTCCCTAGTTTAATATATCCTTTAAAGGCCACCAAAAGCAATATGTATTATATTAAATAATAGATTGAATTAGGTCTTTATTAATTTTAACTTTCAGATGGGCATGGTGGTCTTTCATATGGTAGTGGAAGAGAACTTATGGCCTGTGGGATAAAATCAAGTCCATGTGTGACTCTTTCCCCAATCCCCAGCCTTTTCCAAGTAACAAAAATCTTCCTTTAGCCCCAGCTAAACTTCTCACAGTTGGCTTCAGTCTGGATGAGAAGTTGCAGAAATGCAAGGTCATTCTAGCAGCATGTTTTTTGCAGGTTGTGTTCCTTTCCCTGTCTGGGTCAAGGAGACATTTTACTGCCAGAGATGACTCCCCCCCCCATTTCACTTATAGAAGCTGAGCAGACTGGTAGTTGAATAGTACTTCCCAAGATGTGGTCTGGAGGAACATGAGTCCACCATGTTCCTGAGGTCAACAGATCTGGTCAGTAACTGGAGACCTCTTGGAAACCACACATATGTCTGTTGCTTGGGTGTTTTATTGTTGGCAATGTATTCTATTGTCAGGCTATCATAACTTAGGCTGCAATCAAATACATACTTACATGGAGGTAAGTCCCATTGAACCCAATGGAGCTGACTTCTGAGTAGATATGTATTGGATTGCAGCCTTAGTCTGGGATCATCTTGAATGATGAAGAGCAGGATAAAAATATTGTAAAGAAACAAATCCCCCCCGGAACATATCAGGACCCAAAGTTTGAGAAGCTATATGACAGATAAGGCCTCTCTATTCAGTGTTGAAACCTGTATGTATTTATAATGCTATTTTAAGCCTATGGTTTAATTAATTTTTTAAAAATAATCCCTGAGATGAATTAGGGCAAAAGCCAAATGGCAGATTTGGGGGTGAAGGTGAGACAGTCAGAAATATATATCAAGGGCGGTTAGACTTCCGGGAAGGGTGACTTAGCCTGTGCCTGCTTTTGAGACGGGCTCCTGCCTCAAAAGAAGCTTATTCAGATATATCAGTCAGATTTTTTTTTTTTTTGACTGATTAAACTTCTCCCGGGTAGGGAGAAACGAAGAGATTAACCTCAAAGCCTATTTTTGTTGGGACGACCAGATCTCATTAATTTATGGGACGAGGTCCAGCCGACGAAGGTGGGACGGATTTTCAACAACAAGCTCTATCTGATAAAGCGAACGTTCATCTTATCTTCTAAGAGAGAACGCACTAACAGGCAAGCACCCTTCTTTCTATATTTTTCTTTTATTTGACTTAAATTGTTGCTGTTTAAAAGAGATTTGCCAGATTGATCGGTTTTTGACATCTCACTGGGGAGCCATAACTTCTCTCTGCTACTCACTAATTAATAGCTTATCTCTGTTTTTGTTGCAAAAAGCTGTCCTGGATTTGCATTCTAAAGATATACACAGAAGAGGGATTTCTATTCCAGATTTTTATTTTGAAGAATATTATATTGTCTGAGACTACTCTCTTTTTGGTCTATTTTATTTTGACGAATCTGTTTCCTGACGACCGCCATTAATTGTTTCGATCCTGGGAACTGCATTTTGTTTACTTAAGCATGGAGAGATAAGGCTGTCTGCTCTGTTTATACTGTGATGTCACCAAGTTTGGAGTATTAACCCAATTGTTGCTGAAATAAGAAGTGGTTTTCCTATATTTTTCTTTTAAAATGGCAATTAAGAAAGTGGCTGAGAATCTGGAAATAACTATGTTTCAGAAAATAATGGATGAGATTGAGATAACGAAACAAAACCTGCGACAGGGTTGTAAGGAGCTGAAAATTGAATTGAGTAAAATGAAGCAGGAGATTAAAGATATAGGGGTCCCTGTGAGAGAGGTGACCCTGGAAGGGGTCCCTGTGAGAGAGGAGACCCCGGAGATTGGAACAAACGTGGAACAGGAAAAAGATTTGGAGTCTATGGACTTTAGAAACAAAATCTATTGTTTGGAGACACAGGAGATTAAAGACATAGGGGTCCTTGTGAGAGAGGAGACCCTGGAGACTGGAACAGGGGTCCCTGTGAGAGAGGAGACCCTGGAGACTGGAACAGGGGTCCCTGTGAGAGAGGAGATCCCGGAGATTGGAACAAACGTGGAACAGGAACAAGATTTGGAGTCTATGGACTTTAGAAATAAAATCTATTGTTTGGAACTCAATGTTATCTCTGAAGAAATTAATGAAGATTCTAGAGATAAAGTTATCAATGGCATGGATAATCTTCTGGACTGGAATGATGTGATGGAGCCCAATATAGAGAAAATCTATGGAATTAACTGCAGCCATGTGACAATGGAAAAACTTTCAAGAGATGACCCAGTGTATTTTGAAAAAAAGAACAGAGATATGATTTTACAGCAGTATTTCAGCAACCTATTCAGAATGGATGGCAAGAAAATATTTGGGATAGAGGTAATTCCCATCAGACTCTTACTATATGACTATGGCTTTGACAGCAAGATTATTATGGAATACTGATAATGGAAGATTGGATACTGAAATTACTGGACTTAACAAGACTACTGAAGATGGAAGATGGAAAATGGAACTAATAGGGATAATAGAACAATGGCTACTGAAATTACTGAATCTAACAGATTCTGATGTGATGGATTAATTGAAATGTTTATTTTGACTATGGTTATGACAATAAGATTATCATAATTAGTAATGAGATGGATTAATCGATATGCTTATCTGGAAAAAAAAATTGATAGATATATTTCTTAAAGAATTGAAACCTCTCTTTGACTTTTTGTGGAAAGAATAAAGTAATGTTTATGAGATTTGATGATTAAGTAAGATAACTACTGGAGGAAAGTGATTTTATAATATGACTTAAGAGACAGGATTGTTATATATTATAGACTTATAACTGATTTGATCTTTGACAAATGGGAAGTCAATATTTTACTCTTTATTTTTTATTTTTGTTTTTTTTTTCTTTTTTTCTTTTTGTTTAACTATTTTTGATTTTGTTTTTTGTCTTTGAATGTTTTATGATTTCGTCTTGTATGTTTTATGAAAATCTGAATAAAAATTATTGGAAAAAAAAAAGAAATATATATCAAGGGCTTTGGACACTGTTAATAAAATATTGAATTACATGTATTTAAGCAAGATGCTAAAAATACTTCTGATGTATCCAAAGACATAAAATGGGAAGAGAGGAGTACAAAGTTATGTAAGAAAAATGCAGTTGGTTGTGTTGCCTATTTTGGTCTCTCTTCTGCCTACTGTCTAAAGTGATTCATGCAAGGTTTAGTAGTATACTTTGTGAAGCTGTTTTGAATTCGAGAGATAAGCACATTTGGTGTGTCTTAAAAGAATATGACTATAATTTATAAAAACAATTTCCTGTGATTCTGGGATCCTTGAGTAGTTTATGAGCCTCATGGATGGCTCTGAGTTTGATTAGCTGCTACTACTAGCTTGAACTGCAAGGGACTAAATGCCAAAAATAATTAGAAAGAGAAATAAAAAAGAGTGAGGAAAAGTGTAAGCTGGAAACTTCTTTTCTCTGATGGACTTCCTACTTCAAGCTAACAGTTCATATGGTACAACTTACTCATAATATTGTTTCCATTTGTAACTAAAGGTTCCATTTCAGCCAGCTGTAAGAGCCTTTCAAGTGTTCAGTGGGTTTTATAAGTTCAGAAGTAAGCACAATTGAATTCATTAGGGCTTACTCCCAAGTAACTATACATAAAACTTTTTTGGCTAATTGAAGTGTTAAACTCTGACAATCCATGTAAATGATTTTTGTATCTTGCCATATTTTAGATTTTCTCACTAGGATTTCTCACTTGTGATAGATTGTATAATTGGACCAGATCTTTTCTCATCCAGGCTGTCGAAGAAGGAAACAATTCACTATTCCAAGGGACTTTAATGAAGCAACTTGCATGCCAACATCTGGTTTCATCATGAATTCTGATTTAAAATAATAAAATCCCAGTATAGGTTTTCCAAAACCCACAGGCAAAAAGTTTCAGTGATCCACCTTGGAAAAACCCTGTATCTGAGAAGTAGACTCTTAGCCTATGAAAAACTTGTGCTACAAAAGTAAGAATAAGAGTAAGAGTTAATTAACTTGATGAAGGCTAAAGATATGAAGGCCTGGAAAAAAATAGGGAACCCCCCCTTTCAGTTTTTCGAGGGGGAAAACGGGGGGAAAGAGATTTTTTCCCCCAGGCCTTCACATCTCTAAGACATTATCTGTGCTGATAGAGACAAATGATAATGTTGTGCTGTCATGGTGGGACTGAACTACTGCCATAATCTGTAGACCCGTTTTACACATAAGGGTACTGAGCTCTGTAAGTGAATAAATGACTCATATATGGATGAGGGCACAGGATTCTGGATATTTATTAGAAGAACATTCTGGGATAAAATTTGAATCTCATTTTCTTTCTTTCAAATGTCTCTTAATACTAGAAAATTAGCATTTCATGTTTTCATTAGATGGCATTACACACCATTACCTCTAGCTCACGTTAACTGAGATAAATTTGTTCAGTTGCTGAGGGATCTATCCAAAGACTTACTCTTTTTGGTTCCAAATTGTTCAATATATCAAGAGCATTACAGGTTTTGGAGTGCTGTTTGAATCTATAGGAAGCTTACTCCTAGTTGGAGTCCAATGTGAAATACTGCAAGTGTAATAAACCTCTCTCAGTTTGAGCATACTTCAACATAATAATGGAAGTGTTCATGCAAAATATGGTTTCCACACAAATCAAGGGATCCCTTAACTTTGATACCTGCATATTATTTCCTGGAAGGTGGTTATCACGTTGTCATATACATGACTTAAAACCATTTGTATTTTGTGATTTGTCTTTATGTGATAATTTGTGATGTAGCTACATTTTCCTTGTTGTTGTTGTTGTTGTTGTTCTTTATTGATGTTCATTCCTGTTTGTTCTGACTTCTTGGGATGGTCACTGGTGCCTCCGTTGCTTATCTGTCTTGCTTGGTTGCTGTTTGGCTCTTTTTTAAAAAGTATAGGTACTTCCAAAATGTATTAAAATAAGAATCTTACTTGTTATATTTTGTTTCTTGTAATTGTAGCATGATTATTGTGTAAATCTAAAATGTAAATAACAAGGTTTTTTTTAAAATAAAACATACTTTTGGCCTCCCAGTAACCTCATGGATAAAGTTATGCCATGATAGTTCACTCAGGGACCCTCACAACTCAGCAAGTTGACACTGGGTCTCTTTAGTCCAAGTCCAACACTATTTATACACCACATTGAGTTACATTATTTAATATATGTAATTGTATATTACAAATTGAATAACAATCTGCTACTTCTCTGCATTGGATACTACAGATCTTTCAAAGCTTTGCAGGGATCACTCAAGGACTTGTTCTTGATGTTCTGGAATTGTCTCTCCACACATTATCTCTGGGTGACCTCATTAAGTATCATGGCTTTCAGTATTACCTGTGTGCTGCTTACACCCAGGTCTACTGCTCTAACACCAAATGTTTCCCCTCCATCCAACTCCACATCTCTTAACAGCTTCTATGATCTTTCTGTTTGGATGTTTTATTGTTGTTTCAAATTCTTCTGTTTTGTTGTCTCATACTCATGCTTTCTCTTTCAATAAGCCTCTTAAGTAGATACCTTATCCCAGTATGCATCTGTATTGTAATTGTTTTAAAGATGTATTTATTTATTATTTTATGTATATTCCACCCTTCCTCCCAGCAGGAGCCCAGAGTGGCATCTTTTTAAAGATGTTTTGTTTTTAAGATGTGTTTTAAATACATTTTTAACTATTTATCATTTGTTGTTTGCAGCCCTGGGCTCCCTTTGGGAGAAAGGGCAGGATATAAATTTAATAATAAATGAATAAATACTTCAAATATGAACATTCTTATTGGGTCACAAATCCCATTCAGGGTAAATATGGTTAGCACTGTGCTGTCACACGTTTGGTCCCTGTAAGTACTTCAGTGCTGGTACAGCAAATGAAAATGAGCGGAGATGTGTTTTGTCAACAGAGTTGCTCACATAATTTTGGTTACAGTTGCTCTGTCAAAGGCAGTAAGTTCCATGTCTGCCTTTTAAATATTAGGCATACTTTGCTACCTTTCTGTGTGTTCCCAGACCTAGTGAACATTCTTTCTCTCTCTCCTTTTTAAAGTTTATATTGGGCACTTGTTGTGGTAACTAATCTATGCACCGCGATGCATGGGTGCAGTTTGCTTGACCACTATCCGCCTAGATCCAACAGTTTTAGTAATTGCTTGGAAGTGCTGCACTGATTTACATCTGAGATGCTAACATGCTGCTCTTCTTCTAAGAACAAGCAAGACGCTGGAACAGGGAACACAAATGTGATGTGTGTCATTCATGTGCTTAAAGATCTTCACTGGCTTCCAGTTTGCTTTTGAACACAAATCAAACTGTTGGCTTTGACCGGTAAAGGCTGACAGCTTAGGACCTGGGCATCTGGTGGAATATGCTCCCATATGAATTTTCCCATTTTTATTTGTTTTTATTACTGTAATAATATAAAGAGAAATCGCCATCATTTTAGTACAGATTGATGTGAATGCATCAGCAGAAGTTCACTAAAATTTCTTCAAAATAAAGCAAAACAATATTATCTGGTTGTATTGCCTTATTCAAGCATGGCTAATTTTCTCTGAATTTATTTATTCTTTGTCCATACTGATCTAATAGGTGCTAATGGTGGATTTGGTGTTAATTTATACATACCATATTCTCAGTAATCAAAGTGGTATGTAAAAGTGCTTATATAAGATTTTTCTCAAAAAGGGAGATGGAGAATTGGTTCTGTCAACCATTCTGACAACCACGTAATGTGATATGCATTATAAACCACTTAATGCGATATGCATTATAGTATAACTTCAGGTTGTATTATTATTATTATACTTCAAGGAAAGCTGTTGCTACTTAAGCTGTTCTACTGATATTTTGATTGAAAGAGCTAGAAATTTAAAAAAATCATTTTTGGTAAAAATATTGTTTTAATTGTAATTTTTTCTGAATATAATTTTTCCCTATTGCTTGATCAGAAGTGAACATTAAAAAAAACAACTTCCCCAGTGCCTTGCAGCAGATGCCCCCACCTTCAGAGATGAGGTGTTTTGCTAACATGGACATATCCTTAGTTGCCACCCTGTTCATGGAATTTCCTCCCCAAATCTGCCCATCAGGGTACTTATTTATTTATTTATTTATTTATTTATTTATTGCACTTGTATACCGCCCCATAGCTGAAGCTCTCTGGGCGGTTTACAGCAATCAAAAACATTAAAACAAATATACAATTTAAAACACATATTTTAAAAACAATTTAAAACACAATTTTAGAATTTAAAACAATATAAAAACACTTGATCATTATTTTGGTAAAAACAGTTCTATTTAGCTAAGCGTTTAGCAACTTGACTTCTCTTGTTTTATTCTGATATTTTGCTGTGCTCTGCTTCATCGTTTTTTTAAATTGTCTTGACTTTTGAGATTTTTAAAGTGGATTTAAATTATTGTTTGTAAGCTGCCATAGAGTCTGTAAGATCAAGAGGTGGCATGGAAATATTTTAAATAAATAATGTTCCAATGAACACTGTAGCTACTAATGAGCAATTTTTATCACACCACCCCTAAGCCTCTTAGCTGTAATAATTTACT
This sequence comes from Rhineura floridana, assembly GCF_030035675.1. NCBI lineage: Eukaryota > Metazoa > Chordata > Lepidosauria > Squamata > Rhineuridae > Rhineura > Rhineura floridana. The sequence goes on from NC_084490.1 coordinate 58,427,225, forward strand.
GTAATAATTCTTTTTTACTGTAATAATTCTTGTAATAATGTGAAAACTCTAATAAACTATTCATCAAAAACCTAAGCAATCATGTGGCACTTGGTGGCACTATGCAAGTTGAAGCAGTCACGTGATTGCTTAGTCACAAGCTTACCTCAGCCTGTGCATTAATCACATCCACTTCTGCCCTGTAACTTGCTGTTGAGATTTTTAATGTATAGTTTATTAGGGTTTTCATATTATTACAAGAATTATTACAGTAAAATTAGTAGTGTCTTATTCCCACCCTACCCATGCCTCCCAGCTCCCCTCCCTCCCTCCCTCTGCCCTTATGCCCCCCCTTTCCCCCTGATGTTCAGTTGTTTGGCATGTTATGTAGTGTTCAGGTTCATATGCTCAGATAAGCATTAAGGTAAATGATTGTCAATGTTCTGTTGAAATCCCAGTGTCCATCCTTGCACTGCAGGGTACCTTCCATCTTGAAAGTTTGGTTTTTTTATGTGGTTTATGTAGCAGAATTCCTCATGGGTTGCTAGTTGCAGAAGGTCTTGTATCTAGTTTTCCATGCTTGGTGGTCCAGGATTTCCAGTGTTGAAGGACTACTTGTTTTGCTGTCAGTGTGGCTTGATGGAACCATCCTTCCTGTTCTTTTGATAATCCTCACCTGATAGGGATGTAGCCGATTACTATGTTGGTGTCTCCTATTAATAGGGATTTGTCCACAACTAAGTTAATTCTAGCCTATACTTCCTTCCAGAAGGGTTTAATTACTGGGCAGTTCCATAGTAGGTGGATTAGATCTGCTTGTGGCTGTTTGCATCTCCAGCAGTTGTCTGTGGGTGTAATACCCTTTGCTTAAGGTGTGCTGGTGTCCAGTAGGCCTAGAGGAGCATTTTCTATTGAATTAACCTCAGCCTAATGTCATGGGTGGCTAGTTCAATACTGCATAGGGCTTTTTCCTATTGTGCAGGTGTTAGGTGGGCTTTTAATTCTTTATTCCATTTGTGTCTAATTGGATCTAGATCAGGGCTTAGTATGTTACATACTGGTGTGTATAGGCACTTACACTTTTTCTTGAAAAGGTGAAGGTCTGTGCTGTTTGGAAGAGATCTGGGATACCTGCTGCGCTTAGTACAACTGGGCCAAATTTTGCTACTATGCTGTGCTTGAGTTGTAAGAATTGCCAAGCAGCTGCAGGAAGAAGATAAAATTCTTCCTGAAGTGCCGGAAAGGTTTTAAATTCTTTGTTTTGTGTTATGATCTGTGAGAGGTACAAGATACCCCTCTCTGCCCATGTTTTCCATAAAGCTGGGTTATTGGCTATTGTTACATGTGGGCTGCCCCAGATGGTGAGGTCTGCATGCACAATGGGTCAAAGTGCTGCTGGTCTGCCTGGCTGCAGCTGTCGTAGACGTATATGTTGCAGGCAGCATCAGGTGTTTAGAGCCTAGTGCTGCCCAGCTCTTGCAGGCAGTCTAGTTGTCCAATTTTACCTGGCCCACTGTGGAATTTCATGGTTGCTTCCTCTTGCTAGTATCTAACTTGTGCAGTTAGATATGTGTTGTGGTAAACTCGTAGGTTTAGAAGGTTAAAGCTATCTTTTGCCATTGGGAGCTGTAGTTTGGCATATGCCAAGTGGGGCCTGTTGTTTGGACCACACGGCCACTTTCTAAATAACTGGTCAAGTTGTATGAATTACTTCTGGGAGATGGTGAGCAGGAGACCTCTAAGGACATGCATTAGTCGGGGCAGGATGTTCATTTTAATTATGTTTATTTCCCCTCATAGGCTCATTGATGAGTTTGCGCGACACTTTCGTGATAAGATCATGAACATCCGCTGGGACCTTGACTCCATTATTGTAGCAGTTGATCCTAATGAGGTGTCCAGAGCACAGTCTTGTCCTGTTTTATTGGATGAGTTTCAGTTGGTACAGCTCGAGGATGTGGACAAGGTGCTTGGACAGGTGCGGGCGACCACTTCTGCTCTGGATCCTTGCCCCTCATGGCTAATAAAAGCTAGCAGGAATGGAACAGCCGGCTGGGCCAAGGAGGTGATTAATGCCTCTTTACGAGAGGGAGTGGTCCCACCCTGCCTGAAACAGGCGGTGGTGAGACCGCTCCTAAAAAAATCCTCCTTGGACCCTGATAATTTGGACAACTATAGGCCAGTAGCAAATGTCCCATTCCTGGGCAAGGTTCTAGAGCGTGTGGTCGCTCGCCAACTCCAGGCTCTCTTGGATGAAACTGATTATCTAGACCCATTTCAATCGGGCTTTCGGCCGGGGTTTGGTACAGAAACGGCCTTAGTCGCCCTGTATGATGACCTCTGTCGGGAGAAAGACAGAGGGAGTGTAACTCTGTTGGTTCTCCTTGATCTCTCAGCGGCGTTTGATACCATCGACCATGGTATCCTTCTGGAGCGACTTACGGATTTAGGAGTGGGAGGCACTGCTTGGCGGTGGCTCTGCTCCTATCTCGGGAATCGTCTCCAGAAGGTGATGCTGGGGGAACATTACTCGAGTCCCTGGGTACTCCAATATGGGGTGCCGCAGGGTTCAGTTCTGTCCCCCATGCTTTTTAATATTTATATGAAGCCGCTGGGTGAGGTCATCAGGAGTTTTGGAGTGCGTTTCCAGCAATATGCTGATGATACGCAGCTCTACTACTCCTTTTCATCTTCGTCAGGTGAGGCTGTTGATGTACTAGACCGCTGCCTGGCCGCGATAATGGGCTGGATGAGAGCTAATAAACTGAAACTCAATCCTAACAAGACTGAGATGCTGTTGGTGGGAGGACCCTCTGCCCAGATGGTTGACGTTCGACCTGTCCTAGATGGGGTTACACTCCCCCTAAAGGAACAGGTACGTAGTTTGGGGGTCTTATTAGATCCGCTCCTGTCACTTGAGGCTCAGGTAGCCTCGGTGGCACGGAATGCATTCTACCAGCTCCGGCTGGTAGCCCAACTACGACCCTATCTGAGCAAGGAGCATCTTGCCTCAGTTATCCATGCTATGGTAACCTCTAGATTGGACTACTGTAATGCACTCTACGTGGGGCTACCTATGAAGACGGTTCGGAAACTTCAGCTAGTGCAAAATGCTGCGGCCAGAGTTCTCACTGGGACAAAGAAATTTGACCATATAACACCTGTCCTGGCGCAGCTGCACTGGCTACCGATATGTTTCCGGGCCAGATTCAAAGTGTTGGTTCTTACCTATAAAGCCCTAAACGGCATCGGACCGCAATACCTGATGGAGCGCCTCTCTCGCTATGTACCTACCCGTTCACTACGCTCGACGTCGAAGGCCCTTCTCCGGGCCCCAACCCATAAAGAGGCCCGGAGATCAACAACTAGATCTAGGGCCTTCTTGGTGGTGGCCCCCGAACTATGGAATGCCCTCCCAGACGAGAAACGCCTGGCGCCTTCTCTGTTATCTTTTCGGCGCCAGGTAAAAACTTACCTTTTCGCCCAGGCTTTTTAAATTTTGTAAATTTTTAAATATTTTAATTTAACATTCTAAACTTAATATGATCTTAATTTAAATCTCAATGGCAATTTTATTAATGTTTTATAATTGTACTATATATATATTTTTTTTCCACACTTGCTCATATTTTAATTGTGATTTTATTTGTTGTACACCGCCCTGAGAGCTTTCTGCTATAGGGCGGTCTAGAAATGTAATTAAATAAATAAATAAATTGTTAATCTTGCCCAGTCTGCCTTTTTTTGACAAGTGTTTTTTCCATATTGAGTTTTGCTACATGGCCAATTGCTGTTGAGTTTGTAGGTCTGATAAGCGGAAGGCACACTTTTCTTAAGTTTCAATCCTGTTGCCCTTTGTTCAAGCCACTCTCTTTCACAAACTGAAGTAGGTTAGGCCACCTCCTAGTTGGGTTCATGATGGAACAGGGATTACATCTTGAGTATTTCAGTCAAACCTAGTACTCTAGTTACTCTACCACACTATTTTTTTCAAGTATACTAGATACTTGGTTTTGGGAATAACTTGTTTATTATTAAAAATGGAGTAATTTAGTTACAATTTTTATGCACTATTAGTTATAAATATTTTCAACCTTAATCCACTAATCAACATGATTTCTTTCCACTGGTTGGCATGTTTTAAACACTCATTCTGAAGCCTTAAAGAACTGTTCTAAAAATCTTTTTATTACCCCCACAGATATATATCAGCATTTGGGAGTTGTACATCTTAATTTTAGGATGAAGTGGTGATCAAGTGGAAAATGTTTAAATACTTGAGCTACCTACTTTGGTATGCAAGTTCACATGATAGGTTATTTCCCATATGGATTGCTTGCTTTGATTCAAAGAAGTTAATAATTTAATTGTATTCTAAAGGAAACAGATCTTCCAATAATTTAATCATGGCAAATTAATTTTTACTAAATGTGAAGATTTTTCTTCTCCCTAAATTGAAATTTACAGGTGCTGTTTTCATTTCCATGGACTTTCTCCTATAGCCCTAGGTAGCCATTGTGTTGGTTTAAAGATGGTGACTTCTCAGAGACTTGAAGGCTCTTCATAAACTTTTTAGAACCAATGTTGCCTGTAATACATTTGTTACTTTTCTTGTCCCTGTAGGGTCTTTGGTCAAATAGGCCTTGCAGGGTTTTGTAAAAATTATTTGACCAGCAATTCTAATCAGACAGGAAAAGATTGCTTTCATTTCATGCATTAATTTGGCTCAATCATACTGCCTTCACTTCTCTGAAAAATACTACTACTATAATCTATCTAGAACCTGAGAGAATGGCCCAATGAGACTTCCATTCAGTAAGCAGAAATGATTGATGTTATTAGTTGCACAGTTACATTTTTATTTATTTAACAAAATTTATATACCACACGATAGTAGAAAACCTCTGCACGGTTGACAAGAAATATTAACATTATCAATAAAAACAGTTTTAAAAGTAATTAAAACATTTTAAAAACAAAATCAGCAGTAAACCAAGAAGATTAAAACACATCAGCATCTATGTATCTGGATAGGCTTGCCTAAGCAGAAATGTTTTAAACAGGTGCCAAAAAGAATACAGTGAAGGTACCTGCCTGATGTCAATAGTCAGGGAGTTCCATGTGCCCTCAATATCTGTGTGCCCTTGGGATTGTGTGGAAGCTGTAATTAGAAGGAGAGAAGTTGAGACTGGATACTCTTAAGACATTCTAATGCATGATTCTTTTGCTCTGAAGTGGCTTATAGAGTGGCCAATAAAATGTGGCTCCTCTTGATTACGATGGAGGCTGAATCATTCCCATCACTTGTGCATGTGCATGAAATCTTTGCATAATCTGTCCAAGAGACACAGCAGTTAATATGCAATTCTGTGTACATTTACCTTAGAGTAAGCCTCATTGGACAGAGTGGGACTTGCCTTTGAGTAAATAGGATTCCACTGTTAAGTGTTCTAATTTCAGCTGAAGGTGGTTTTTTCATCCAGAGGTGTCTCAAAAGACAGGAAGAAAATGTGAGGAAGATCAAGTATCTGCATTAATTTGCAGCAGTTTAGTATGGTCCACCTCTTTTCTGAGAAATGCAGACTTCCCCCTTTTGGCATTACAAAAAGGAACATGATCAGGGCCTGACATTGTTTAGTTAAATGCTTCCATGTGTTATTTACCGTTCTCTTGCTCATGAACCCTCTTTGTGTTTCCCTTTTCTAAAGCTCCTCTAAGGAAGGCAAAATTTGTTGAGAGCCCTCGAATTCCAGAATCTGAGCTTGGCTCACCAACTCTCACTTCAGCACCAAAACTGGACCTTGATACCTACTGCCCTGGTAAGCATGCATGCAGAGCCTCACTACACTCAGACAGAGAGACACACCCCTTAGACTTTGACAGATAGCTTGCTGGCTTTGTGTGCTTGTCAGATCTGGCAGTTTTAAATGTTGGCAGATAGTTGCTTACTTGATGCCTAAGTTCTTGGATATCAAACTAAGGCCTTCTAGAACTGCAGCTATGTTAGAGCTAGCATTATATCTCTGCTGGGCACAGGACATGGAGTGTTTGGGAATGTTAAGGCATAGAGTTATTTATTTTCTATAAATACATAGTTAATATTGTATTTCTTACTCTCTGTGAGGCCTTGGGTGCTAGAGTTTGCTACAGGGACTGCTTGGGTGCTTATAGGTGAGGCTGCTATAGATGTGAAGCACTGGTACTTAAAGTAATGGCAAAACAGTTTTATTTACCTCTTCCCAGACAGAGAAGAGGTTTGCAACATGCTTGTAAGGAAAAAACCAACACCCTGGATAGACTCATATAGCTAGCTTACTGCCTGTTTTTCTGTTTAAGAAGACTAAAATTCCAAAAGACAGAAATTCCATTGGTTTTGGCCCTGTGAACAGACTTTCATCAAATGGCAAAGAAAGATCACGAAAGAAGGAAGGAAGGATGGATAACAAGTGGTCAGAACAATGATGAACTGATGGTGGATGAACCATCAGTTGTTCCATTGTCCGTTATGTGATCATGTTTGGATTGTTGGTGGCTTCTGAAACCCTCTAAGGGAGCCCCCCCCCAAAAATGGTTCAATCCGAAAGGTTCATGGATCTGGATGGATTCTTTATGTTTTTTGGGGGCGGGGGTTTCATACTGGCATGTCTGGTAGCTCTGTCACAGCCCTTGTCAATCTCTGGAATAGGGGAATAATCCAGGCCATAGACAAGATCATTCCTAAATGTACTCTCCTTTTTTGTTCATTCTGGCAAGCTCCTTGGTTTTCTGAGAAGCTGGGGACAATGAAAAGAAAAGTAAGACGGAGGATTGATAGAACCCACTGTGACCAATTTGTAAGACATTTTGCAGACAAAATAGTTCATGTTCTCTGACTTGGATTTCAATTTTGTAACAAGTGAGTTGATTTTTTTTACAACGTTCAGATTTGATACCTGAGGATGTAGACACTCATTGTAAAAGTGGAACTATATGTGTGTATGCTTGAAAGTTGCTCATCTTGACTGCATTAAGTAGCAAGATAGGGACTGTCAAATGGGCTTTGAGGTAGTTAGTGCTTGCCCTCTTGGAAGTGGTCCCCACAATTGTCTGGTGAGGTCCTTATTACAGAAAAAGTATCCTTGCCCTTTTTGATATTAACAACTGTCTCCCTGTATCAGCATTCTCATATCTTAGTAAGGTATTCAAGCATATCTCTCAACTTCAAATGTTTCTGAATGAAACTGATTATTTAGACCAGAGGTGAGTGATGTGTGACCCTCCTGATGTTGCTAGACTACAATTCCCATGGTTCCTGAGCATTGAACATGTTGTCTGAGGCTGATGGCAAGTAAAGTCCAGCAACATCTGGAACACTCTCATCCTTCATTTACACTATTCCAGTCTAGCTTTAGGTCTGATTTTGGAATGCAAACTGCCCTCCAGGTATCTCCAAGAGATGAATCAGAGTTGGGTCCCTGGGTGGGGTCCCTGTTGTTTCTTCTGGCTCTCTCAACATTACCTCCTGGAATACTGGCTGCCATGGCATTAGGGTTGGGGATATGTGTGCTGTGGGGTGCCACAAGCTTTCATACTGTCTCCCACTGTTTTAACATGAAAAGGTCATACAGATTAACAAACCGAATCTGAGACCATACAAAGTGAGGATGTTTGTGCTCAAATATACTGGTGATCTAGGTGAGGTGGTTCAACCTGTCCTGGATGGGAGGGCATTCCTGACACAGCAGGTTTGTAGCTTGTGGTATTCTATGTCCCATCGTTTTTCCTGGATGCTCAGGTGATGGTGTTTGTTAAGAGAGCCTTTACCAAGTCCAGCTGATTACCAGCTGTGACCTTTCCTGGAGAAATGGAACTTCTGAGCATAAGAGATTTGGCCTTTTCTGCGGCAGTGTCACAGCTCTACAGTGTTCTCTCCATCAGAATCAATGAGACTCCTCCTTAGTGCCTTTTCCACCAGAAATTGGTGTTTTAATTGGCTTTTAACATATAACTGCATTGTTATAATCTTTTATTTGTATTTTATGTTGATACTGTGCTGTTGTTATCCATAAATTTGATACAATAATAGAATAGCTGCATACAAATATTATGAATAATATTTTATTCTATTATAATAGGAAAGTGCTACAGCATAAACTGACATAAGACAAACTTTCCATTCTCCACTTACATCTTGTTTCTTAGCACCCTCCCACAACCCCCCGGAGTGAATAAAGTAAAGAAAAGGGGGCATCTGAAAGGGAAGGTTATGATTCAGTATTGTTATTATTTTGGTTTACACGTGCAACCATAGTTGCAGTCATTGTAGAAAGCCTCATTTATTTTATTTCCCTCTATACCAATATTTTTGTAAGCTCTGAACCCATCACGCTGCAGTTTGCAGCATCACAGAGGGGTGATGCTGCGGTCTGTGGTGCTGCAAGCTATGGCATGATGACCTGGGCCATGGAGAGCAGGACAGCAAGTAAGTGCCGGTCAGCGGCCTGGGAGAGCCCCAGAGCGACAGGCCGAGGCAGCTCCGGGAAGCGTCAGTGGTGATGCTGCGAGGCCTGCAGAGCTTTGTGACCTCTGTGTGTGTGTATGTGTGTGGAGCACTGCAACGCCTGTAGCTCTGTAGCTTGGCAGCCCAGGGAGAGAACAAGAGTGCCAGAGTGCGCAGAACAAGCAGATAGATTAAATTAAATTAAATTAAATTAAATAAATAAAATAGTGGCAGGCAGTGGCCTGGGCGAGCCACAGAGTGATATAGGCCTAGGTACCTCTGCCAGGCCTCAGTGCTACTGCTGCAATGCCTAGACAACAGGAAGCTTGGTGACCCATCGAGGGGAATGAGGAGGAAGCTTCGCAACCCTTGGGGGGTGGAGAGGGAAGCTTGGCAACCTGTTGGTAGACAGGATGCTTGCCAACCCTTTGGGGGGTAGAAAAGGAAACTTCATGACCCGTGGAGAGAGATGAAGGAGGCTTGGTGACCCATGAGGGGGGACAGGAGGAAGCTTGGTGACCCATGGGGAGAACAGAAAGGGAGGCTTGGTGATCTGGGGGTGGGGGATGCTTAGTGAACTGGGGGAAAGGGAGAGGGAGAACATAAGAACATAAGAGCCTGCTGGACCAGGCCTGTGGCCCATCTAGTCCATCTTCCTATTCTCACAGTGGGCAACCAGATGCCCATGGGAAGCCTGCAAGGAGAACCTAAGCACAAGAGCACTGCCCCCCACTGTGGTTTCAAGCAATTGGTATTCAGAAGCATACTGCCGCTGATCATGGAGGCAGATCATAGCCATTGTGGCTAGGAGCCTTGGATACCGTTATCCTTTGTGAATTTGTCTAATCCTCTTTTTTAAGCTGCTTGAGTTGGTGGCCATCACTGCTTCCTCTGGGAGAGAGTTCCCAGTTTAACTAGCTTAACTGTATGCTGTGTGAAGAAGTACTTTCTTTTATCTGTCCTGAATCTTTCAGCAGGGACCTGCAGAAAAGGGAGGGGCAGAGTTGCCTTGGTGATCTGGGGAGGGGTTGGTACGTGAAGCACACAGGGATGGAACCCCCAGTTATTAAATGATTTCTGTTCTGCCTTTCTGCACTGTACTCAAGGTGGCTTATGCCAGCTAGGCAAGCGTTGTGGCAGCATTCTAAAATCATGTAGTCCTGGTGGAGGTGCAGCAAGAATAAATGTTACTTTTGCTTCCTCTCTAGGCTCGTTCTAGGATACTTAACTGTTGTGCTGGGTGCACCCCAAATGTCATTCACTCTGGATTCAGAAAGCCGTTTTGGTAGTCAGCTGAATAACTCTGTAACAATGAACATCTTCAGACTCTCTCAGTTGAGAAGTGCAACGGTGGTATGATAGACCGTAGTATTCAAGAAAAATACTGTTATTTTATGAAGCACTCAAGAAACCTTTGTGTCTTCTCTCCAGTTGCCATTCTCTCCCCTCTTACAATGTTGTTGTTAGCCTCTTTAAGTATTAATTTAATAGAAAAATGAAGTAAAATATTAAATTTAATCTAATATCTTCCTTACTTTTCATCTTCATAACTGTCCCATATAGAGAGCTGTGTATGCACAGGCCAAGAACAGTCCCATGAGCATGAGGTGCTTTCCCCCTCCCATTGGCTAATAGTTGCACACCTTTCTGTCATGCAGAGGGGAAGAGGAGTGAACTTCCCTTACAGTCCTTACTTGCAATAGAGCAAGAAGTGTTAGGGGAAGCACCCCTATTTTTTCCCTTGACAAAATTTAGATTTCTGTGTTTGATAATCACTTGTTCTGGAGTATAAGTCCATGGGCTTTTCAAGAAATCTGTCCAGAGGAAAAGATGTTTGATAACAGATGAAGCTTTGGGGGGGGGAAGGTTCATAGCCAGGTGATTGTACATTACAGCTCTCTAATCACTTGGAAAAAATCTCAAGGTTTTGTAAGACTATACATTTTTCCTGTTATTTTAAAATACATGGTTTAACAATACAGTTTAAGAAGAAAACAATAGTGAGAAGAAAAAAGACAGTACAGTCTGAAAAATAAATGATAAATAGGTAAGTCAATAATGTATGTATTGAATATGTAATCTTGTAGGAGGTATAAGAATACCTATACTGGTTAATTCAATAAATTAATAAATATTTGACAATGTTCCCAACAATATATATGGATTTGTCTTTTTCTGCACCTTATTATATCAGTACATAGTGAAAATGTTCAATTTTTTACAGAGATCATAAGGCTGCCTACTCTCTCTAACGCTAATCATAAAGTAATCAGTTTGACAATATACACTATGTTCCGTACTCCAGTTAACCAGTCATCCAGTATCAGAGTTCTTATTCTCCTCCCCCACCCCGTTATAACAAATAATTATTCTGCTGTCAATAAACGTTGGACCATTTCCCTGTCATCTGCTAGTACCAAATCGTTACTGTACCTAAATAAGATATGTAATTGATCTGTTGGTAAAACATGTCCTGTTGTTATTTTTATTTCTCTTATTACATTGACCCAGAATTTCCTTATTCTGGGATGTCCAAAAGATATGTTGAATATTACTCTTATGTGCATTACACCTCCAGCATGAACTACTTGCTGTTCTGTAAATACAGCTGAGACATAATGGTATTAAATATCATCAGAATAGAAGTTTATTAATGCTTTCTTTAAGATTGACAATGATGGTATATTATGGAACATAGACTATTTATACATTTTAAACAAAGTAGCTACTTTCCATCTCGAACCTTTATGGAACTGGATATGACAACTAGAAGCAGAGTTGAAGGTGGGTTCTAAAGGGTCATCTCATCCTTCTGTGTCTAAGCAGGGTTTTAATTACTATTATATTGCAAAGATAACTCTCATTCAGCAACATGCTATGCCCTTTAAGAGATTTCTGGGCTGTAATCACTTCTGACCAGTGGGTGTTGTCTGGAATTTTAAATGGTTGCGTTACAAAGCTTCTTTGTGTTCCTCTAGACATGCCTCCCATGATTTCAAAAGTTCAACTGCTGTTACAGCTTCAGCAGGAAATAGAGACTCTGGTTTAGAAAGGTGCAGTAAAGGTAGTACTACCAAGTCTGTAGGGAAGGGGTTTTACTTCAGATATTTTCTCATAGACAAGAAAGGAGAAAGAAAAACACCTATATTACATATGGGAGTCATTAACAAACATCAAAACTACAAAACTCAGAAGCTTTCTTAAAGGGAAAATCTACAATTATTAGACAGATGCAGTGTTTGCAATAATGGATTTTTTAATAAACGCTACAGAAATTTCCTGAATGTTCAACATGGAAATCTTCATTTTTAGTACCAACTGGGTTGTCCACAACTCTGCAGATTTTTGTGAAATGAATGGCATAGTCATAGCACATCCAAGACTGAAGGAAGGGATATAATAATATGTTCTGTATCTAAACAGCTGACATACTGGCACAATTAGAGGAACTTCTGAATAGTTGTGTAGAACTGGTAATAGAGGGATGAAGTTGCAATTGCAAATACTCTAGGGGATTGTTTCCATACAGCACATTCACTTGATAGAGATTGTTAGATTCAGTCCAAGCAAGAGCTTTTGTTTTGGAGGAAAATAAGAGAGAATATAATCTTAGGGGATCACAAAACAATGTAATTACAACATGCTCTCCGAATACAGTGGTTTTAGAGGGCTGATGGCCTCTCCCATCACTGCAGTGGTACCAGGTAAGAGACTTAGAATGAATGGTTTGTTGAGGAGGTATTCTAATTGATGAGGGACAAGCAGCATCAACATTTAAGCATCAAGGTTTTGTATACAGTTCCGGAACTGGTGAGGTGTATGACAGGATTTTTCTATGCAAGCTGGTTTTGGCACAGAAATTCTATACGTATCCTGACCACAGATGCTTCACTGGGAGGGTGGAGTGTTTATTGTGCAGGGGCTGTGGTGAGGGGCAGATGGTCAGCAAGAGAACTAAAGTCAGTAAGATATGTTCTACCTTTTTTAGCACAAGTGGAGAAGGGAAGGGTAGTGTATGTAGTTACAGATAATACCATGGTAATGTACATCCTGAACAAACAAGAGGGCATGGCTGTATTGCAAGGAAGTAATGAATATTTGAAATGGGTGCCATTGGCACAAAATAAGTTTGCAGGCATATGTGTATGTTCTGGCAATCATTTGAGTGTTTAAACAGATCTGGGAACTCGTATCTGCAATCAATTTTCAAAGTTTAAAGGTTTTCAGACAGATTTGTTTGTTGATGTGATAGAAATCAAAGTGGCCTTGATTATGCACAATAGTAGGTTGGGGGTACTTTTTTCTATGCCTTTCCGTCTCAAACTTGTTTTAATAAATTTCTAAACTGCCCTCAGCTATATGGTTCCCAGGTTGGTTTATAAAAGAATATAATTTAACTGGAACCAAGTATCACAACCGATACATAAAATCACACAAAACCTATCAGTAAGGTCAGTGATTAAAACAGTAATACTCAGAAATGTAAAAGGTTTGGAAGAATGAGATGGTATTTCCATGGTATCAAAAAGGTAGCAGGACAGATGTCAAGCAAGTCCTTCTGGAGAAAGAATGCCACAGATAGAGAGGATTATTGAGAATCTGGGGATAATTAGAAAACTAACCAGGAGTCTATTCTTCTGATTCCCTAAAAGATTGGAAGGGGGGATGAAAATATTGTAGATAAGTCAAACTAGAAAATAGGCAGGCCCATCGCCAGTGGACAGCCAGTTTGGGCATGGGTCTGAGGGGCCCTGCAGCCCAGAGGGGCCTCTTCTTAGGCAGGGGTGGAGGGTGGAGCACCCATTCCAAGATCTGTGGCAGCTTCAGGTCACAGGGACTGGCTTGTAGCCAGGCTAATGCTGCCACAGATTGCAGAATGGGAGCTCCACCCTCCCAGGCAACACCCTCTCCCGAGGCTGCTAGTGCGAGCTTAAATAATCCGGCAGCCCCACATCTTGCATTGCTGCATCAGGGTGTGCAGGAGGTGGGGCTGATGGGCCTTTTTAAACCCGTGCCAGCTGTTCCTGGGGGGGTGTTGGGGACATCATGGTCAGGTGCCCAAGGGCCCAGGCATGCCTAGTGCTGGCCATGAAAATAGGGTAGTTAGTTTTAAGGTTGTGGGGTCAGAAACTTTGAAGAGCTAGAGAGCTTCAGGATAAAAGAACCAGGAAAGAATCATGAAGGCATCCAGAAGCTGAACTGAGGGATGCAAATGGTTAAGTATTGGCTTGGTTAGAGAAACAGTCTAGAATATGTATAGCTGGATGTGGTTATTAATGGGTAATTTCTTCTTATAGGTAACTACCCAAACTGTGATTTTTCTCTAAAATTATTTTCTCAAAAACTGTTTAACTCGTTGCTTTACCAAATCCTTAAATAAAAGCGTATTTTATGTTGGAAAAACGGGATCTGAGGCCTTGTTATTTATCCCATGCCTAAATGCCATGCCACTCTACCCAGTATTAGGAATAGGTTGGACCAGTTGAAATCCAGAACCTTAAAGTGACTGTTTAATGAAGGCAGCCAGAGAAAAATAGATATCCGCTTGGTGGCAGCAGTGAAGTTAACAAGAAGGAAGTGTTGGTTTGGCTGTTTGCTTTCCTTTTCACTGTGCAGGCTACAGCCTGTGCTGTCACACCATAGTTTGCCTGCAAATCAGGATCCCAAATCATGGTTTGATTCTGATTTAAAATCCTGGTTTTCACAAGCCATGGTTTTCCACATTTGGATGAAACATCAAACTGTGATTTGTAGAAACTAGAAGGGGAAATGTTTAAGTTTCCCTTTAGCATGAAAGAAGGGGAAGAGGGAGCACACATGTCCAAGGCTGCCCCTGCTAATTTTCCCTGGATGCCAGTCCATCACATGGGTAGTAGTCTGTCGTCTGAGTCCAAGGACAGGAAATGCGCTGAAGTTTGCAGCTTGAGGGGGCGTTGCTGGCCCTGCAGACCCCAGTTCATTTCCTGTCCTGGTCCAAGACAGATGCATCAAAGAACTACTCTCCATGTGAGTTCTTCCCAATCCCAATGAGTTGATTTTCATATTTTCATTTGTTATGTGGGTAATAAAAGGCAAGAAACCTTGTGTTAACTATGTTTCATGTTGAGCTACTTTCCTTATTAGGACTTATGAGTTGGCAGTACCAGTTTAACTGTTGCCATTTTGGACTGGAGTGTACATAGAGGACATTTGTAAAGCTTTGACCTGGCACTTGTTGTTCATTGAGCATTATTTGTTGGATGTAAATATAAGAAAGGAAAGAGACGTTGCCAAAGCAATTCTGCACAGCTTATTTTCTTAGGAGACTCACAACTATCTCCTTGGTGAATGGTATTGCTAAATGCATAGAAGCCATAAACATAAAAATAGGATTGTGCTTACAGTAACTGATATTCATCAAATGTCACTCTGTGCGGTGTCATATCCCTCCCACCTTCCCCACTGTCTTCTTTTATCTACTGATGGGAGTTCCCCCAGGACTCAGAAAGAAACTGGGAAGGAGATGTGGTACTCCTCTGCTCTGCATGATGGGAAAGTGGGTAAAACCACTAGGAGAGAGAGAGAGTGCTTCATCTAGAAGGGCTCTAGAGGATTCTGCAGCTGGCCTTGGGTATGTAAAGTTCCCACAGTGGGACAGAAAGGAGACCCATTTGATGGTCATCTGTTACAGGTAACTGCAATCCTGTTTTTTTCTCTTCCTTTGTCTTCTCCCTTATTTTGAAACAGCATTATGGCCACTAATATTTTTGGTCATATGAAACACCCTTGACCCATTTCCCTTAGACACAAGAGATAATAGACTACATACTTTGGGGCAAGGCATTGCTTTCTTTTAATGTGTGTGCACAGCACATAGCTGTGTTATTATGTGGGACCTGCAACAAAAAGTTGTGTTGTATCCTCACCTTTTAGCAAAAATACTCCTGTTCAAGCTTCCACGCACCCACCCAAGCACCAGGCAGGATATTATAAAGTGTAAAGGCCTTAAATAGGACATTCCACTCCCCCTTCCCTCCAGGTATTTGTTTTAATTTTTCAACTGTCACTCATCATTCTGTGGCTACTGAGCATGCTCAAATATTTGTGGGCTGTTTTTCTCCTCCCTTTCAGTTTTGAAAACTTTTTTGTCCATCTGTACACCTTGGGGCTTCCCCAAGCATATGGACATTTCCTTCTTGTTTCTTAGTGTTTTGTTTTCATTTCTGTCAGCACTCACCTCTTGAATTCACTATAAGAGGGAGTGATAATAATGTTATTAATTGCAACAATAATATGTGAGCTCTGTCTCAGTTCTATGAACTCCTATGATGACTGCTCTCAGACCATAGAATAGCAGCCTAAACCACCAGCAGCCCCCCCCAATTATATTTAGCTGTCTTTCTCTGTGACTCTGGGGAAAACGCAAAGACACCAGAGGCTTATTCATCTGATACAGTAGCTCTTTCAGTGTTCCTGCTCTCCTTCCTCTTTGTAGGAGTCCTCCTTGGTCCTGCTTTAGATGGAAGGAATTTAACAGGTGGCTGCTGTCTGCTCTTCTTTACCATCCTCAGAGGGGAGGGCTTCTAGCACTCTCAGAGTGTTAAGTGTTTCACAATTGCTGCCCAGGGTAGCTGTAGCATGTAGCCTGTGCAGTTGTCAAGAGATGCGTTCGAAGGACTTCCAGATATAGGTAAATGACATAGAGGTGGGTAGGGTGTTCTGTTTTTGGTTTCCTTCTTTTTTTCTTGAATTCCTGGCATGGCCAAATGCAAATGGTTGTGGTTTGCATGGCAAAACATATTTTTTCCTAGCATCCTCATTATTTTAGATTTTCTACAGACGTTGATAAAATGTTTGGATCTTGGTGCAGAAACTGGCGTTGTTAGAAATAAAGCATTTCATCTCCTTGACTTAACCTGATATGTTCCTTGACTCTTCTGTTCATCACTTCACTTCTTCAATATCTTAAGGGACTGTAGGCTGTTGCAGATGTGAGAATTCCATTAAATCTTTATTTAGCTGCAGCTCACTGCTTGGCTGCTTCTGAACTTGGACTAGTTGCTTGGCAACCTCATGTAGGCTGTGCACAAAGGGAGCACAATGCAGGCAGACAAGACTTTTATCTGAAGAGTTGGGGAGGATCTATTTTTAGCTGTTTTCTGAAATCTTGACTGCTAAGTATTCTTATAAGCACAGGTATTACATGATAATTGTATTTTTGTGATGGGAACACTAACATGAAATACTTCGACATTTGTGCTCGTATAGACTTTCCAGTTTAAAACAGGTTCTGAACAAGGTCAGAAAAAGTAGCATGTATTTATAATCCACACTTGCATAAAAGTATCTCAAGGCAATATACAGCATACAATCTTATAATCAGCCTCCATAAAAACAGTAAGACACCAGTAAATTCTGGTTGGTTAAAAGAGAAATTCATATTGGGAAGGCCTGCCTAAACAATACAGTTTTCAGAAGACATCTGAGAGAAGGCAGAGAGGGTTCCAGGAGATGAAATGGCAAACATTGCAATGTCACTATAAAGGCTCACCTCAATTTGGCTTGTAGAAAGTTGTTGATAACAAATAGTTGCAGTATATTATAGGCTATGTGGTAGGATGCATTCTTAATCCTGTATGAAGCCTAGAAGTTTAATAGTCTTGAAAGAAGCATTTTAGAATAAGTTAAAAATAAATGGCAAAGTCACAGGCCTGGAGCAAATACAGAGGCAGAGGCACAAAGCATATGGGAGTTGTTTATGTGTCAGCAGTGCAGTTCATATGTTAGGATATCTTTCAGGGGAACTTTACTCCCTCCTTCTCCTTTCACCCTCCCCTCTTTTCTAAAAGGACTGTAGTTCATTGTAGAGGAGTGAGTAAGGAATCTGAATTGCCGGGGAAGTTTGCAGCATGTTTATCTATGCATGTTTGCAGATAATGAAAAAAAAGTTGAAGAAAATAGATCTTTGTCAGACTTCTGCTGAGAATATTGGAAGCCAAAACTCTCCAAAGGAAATCCTTGTGACATAAAATGTTTGTTTCCCCCTTTTCCCTCCACCTTTCTTGTTGTGGAACATTCCATATGAGGTATGTACTATTTTCTCCTGTGATGATAAAGGGTTAGCCCTGAGAAACCTCAGGCAGGAGAGAGGGAGAGTGAACTAGTATTGTCATGTATACTGAGACTTTTAAATTAAAACTAAGATGTCTGCTCTTAATTTTTCTCCTGACTTTCACACACTGTGGCTTTTCATTGCACTTCAGAATAGTTAAGTAACTATTCCTTCGTTACGGAGCTGATAATTCCATTATTGTACTGATGTATCTAGTGCAATGTTGACATTTCTACCCTGGTTTCCTAATTTGAAGATTATTGCTACATGCTGCTTTCCCTCAGCATATAGGATTTTTTCCAAATTGATGAATTTTGACAGTAAATGTGCAATGTTTTATATAAAGAATTAATCGAAGAAAATGCCAAATAAGCAGATTAGGATATACTTATAGCCTTATAACTTGCTTTTGGTTTAACATCATAAAGATTTATCTGATCAACAGCAGAACAATTCTGTAGCATTCAGTGTAGTCCTGAGACATGCAAAATAAGGACTTTGGAAGCAATTTTATTTTAAAAACATGAAAGGGGAACCTATTCATTTGACTCTGGAAAATACATTGAACCAGATGGCCCAGAGAGGCTTGTATACTTTAGTTGCATTTAAATAAAATAATTTAAATATTGGGAAACATTTGTAACCACAGGTATGCTTCTGTGGACACACCGTGAAATATTTCTGCCAAATACTTGATGAGGAAGTGTTGTGAACTGGTGCTGTGGAAGCAAGCTTCTGAAACATTATACTAGTGTCTCATACTGACAAGCTCCATTCTGGTCTGAAGCTGGTTTCTGGATATGTCCTGGTATTTGCAGTAAAATCTAAGTTCATGTACGTTGTTTTTGTTAATGGAGGTGACCTGATAAAAGGAGGAAAACTTGCAGAGAATTTTAAAGGTATAGCTCCCTGCAGTGGCCATGTGGTACAAATGAGGAGGCTGATATTTCTAGAAATGGATTGGTTCCTTGTATAGATTGGCAGCAGAGCGAAAAATGAGGGCATTAGACCCAGGATGATAATACCGAATTGATTTGAATGAGGAATATTGCCTTATTTTAAGCCTGTTAATTGTCTCAAAAGTTATATGTTCTTGTTCCACTTTATCATCTGTAAAAGCAATAAAAAACAAAGGCAAAAAGCATCCAAAAATACCTTAGAAGTAATATGAACTTTCTCTAATATTTGTGTAAGCTGGAATAACAAACTATTAGATGAGTGTCAAAAACAGAGCAAAGGATAATTTTATTTGTTT
Source organism: Rhineura floridana (assembly GCF_030035675.1). Lineage (NCBI taxonomy): Eukaryota > Metazoa > Chordata > Lepidosauria > Squamata > Rhineuridae > Rhineura > Rhineura floridana. The sequence continues at coordinate 58,446,029 of NC_084490.1, forward strand.
ACATATGTTGTTGCTGTTTAAAAAATCCCACTATAGACATATTTATTTATTTTATTTATTTTATTCGATTTCTATACCGCCCACAGCCCGAAGGCTCTCAGGGCGGTGTACAACATAGGATAAAATACAATAGAATCACAAAAAACAGTAAAAACATACATATTAAACAATTAATCAACCTGATATACATTAAAAGCTAAAAGATAGATTAAAATGCCTGGGAGAATAAAAAGGTTTTAACCTGGCGCCGAAAAGCTAAAAGTGTGGGTGCCAGGCGCACCTCATCGGGGAGACTGTTCCATAATTTGGGGGCAACCACTGAAAAGGCCCTAGATCTTGTTACGACCCTCCGAGCTTCTCTGTGAGTCAGAGCTTACAAGATACCTGAGTAGAATTTTTTAAAAGGCTGATCGGTAACCTCCAGTGGTGTCTCCCCCCCTCCCCCCTCTCTCCTCTTTTGTTGTCCATTTTGGGAAGGCACTATAACATCACGGATTCCAGTGTGGTGGACTCCTGATTTTCTAAACCCTATCCTGGCTACTTGATGTACCCCAGCTATGGATTTTGTGATCCTCATTCCGTTATATACAGCCTTGCACTTCTTATTCTCCTTGCCGTGGAAAGCTTTATGGTTCTACCATTCCAGAGAGGCAAGCAAAAGCTTGGTGGAGGATGGTGCTGCCTTAGTGAAATCTTACTGTCCTTTCCAGAATTATTTTTTTAATTTATTTTTTATTTACAACAAAATATACAAACCCCCAAAACTGAGAGGGATATATCATATACAAAATGGCTTTCTCTGACCATGAGCATACAAAATGTAAATGTACTGCCTTCAAGTCGATTCCGACTTATGGCAACCCTATGAATAGGATTTTCATGAGGCTGAGAGGCAGTGACTAGCCCAAGGTCACCCAGTGAGCGTCATGGCTATGTGAGGATTCGATCCCTGGTCTCCCAGGTCGTAGTCCAACACCTTAACCACTATGTCACGCTGGCTCTCTATGAGCATACAAACAATATTTTAATTTTATTTGGCTACATTTATGAAATCCAGAGGTTTTGAAAGGCTTTGGGAACCTTATTTTTATTATCTGTCTTCTTAGTGCAGCCATTCCCAACCAGTGTGCCTCCAGATGTTGTTGGACCACAACTCCCATCAGCCTCAGCCAGCATTGCCAATGGTCAGGAAAGATGGGAATTGTGGTCCAACAACATCAGGAGGCACACTGGTCGGGAAAGGCTGTGTTAGTGTATGTGATGAAGCTCCACCATTCTGCAATAAATGTATGTTTACATTTTTGTCCTTTTGCACTCAATTTTTGTGTCAGTTTTTCTATTAATGATAATTGCCACACTTTGCTATACCTCAGAGGGATTGAAATACTTTTCAAATCTTTCCAAAATTGCTTTTTTAAAGAATGTTTTTAAAGTTGTTTTGTTTTAATGTATTTTAAGGTCTGTTTTTGTGATGTTTTAAAGTGTTTTTACTGCTTTTGTTTGCCACCCTGGGCTCCTGCTGGGAGGAAGGGCGGGATATAAATTAAACAATCAGTCAATCAATCAATCGTGCAGTTAGTGTCCAAGCTGCAACCAGTAAGAAACCAATTCACTGTTTATCTTTAAGGGCCTGCTTTTCATTCAAAAATAACTTTTGTTGTTGTTATGTGCCTTCAAGTCGATTACGACTTATGGCGACCCTATGAATCAGTGACATCCAAGAGCATCTGTCATGAACCACCCTATTCAGATCTTGTAAGTTCAGGAAAAATAAATTTAATAAAGCTAATTCTGGAGTTTTGTGAACCACATATTTCATAATTATTTTCTATTTCTGTAAACATCAAATCCCAAAATTTGGCAATCTTGGCACGTCCACCACACTAGAATTATAGAGTCTTCCCAAAATGGGCAACAAAGAGCAGAGAGGTGGGAAGCGTGGGGACACCATTAAATGGTAGCAAATAAATTTATTTCTTGAAAATCACTTCATTTCAAAAACTTTTAACAATTAGTAAAGCCTGTTTAAAAGAGAGCCTGCAATGCCTTTCTACAAGAGGCAGAGTGACTGCATCTTTTAAGATGGCTGCCTTCTATCAGTTTCCTCCCAACCAGCATTGTTCCCTTTGCTTGGGAGCTGGCGTCATTCTTCAAATGCTGCTGTTAACTTGATGCAGCAAGTCAGCTTACTGAGTTACTTTAAAGAACTGCAAAATACTTTGGACTATGATTCTGTAGAAAGGGATCAAAGATAACATACAGATAAGCTAGAGGGACAAAGAGATCTTAAGCAATCCTACAGTCTAAGTAAAGAATTCGAATGGGAAGGGGGAGAGGAGGGATCTGAGTATATGTGTCAGAAAGAGAGAGAGAGAGAGAGAGAGAGAGAGGTTATTTAAAAGATGCAAAGACAAGAAATGAATGGGTGCATAGAGAACCAGAACAAAAATATATATTCTTGAAATCCTAAAAGTTTGTGCAGAAAAATAAAATGTATTTATGTGTGTGTGGGTTTTTGTTTAAAGTAACCAGAGAATAACAGATTATTTCATCACACCACCCTTTACAAAAGAAAGGAACTATCATGCCTGATTGAGTACCGGTACCAGTTAATTCTGCTCTAAGCCTATGTTTGTTCATAAGAGACACTAAGGTAAGTGGAGCTTATTTGCTAGAGCAGCCTTTTCCAACCAGTGTGCCTCCAGATGTTGTTGGACCACAACTCCCATCAGCCTCAGCTAGCATTGCCAATGGTCAGGAAGATGGGAGTTGTAGTCCAACAACATCTGGAGGCACACTGGTTGGGAAAGGCTGTGCTAGAGCATATGTTTAGGATTCCAGCCCAGATCTCTTGAAACAAGATGAGGTAGCTTAATTGTGAAAAAGAACGAAGGACACTCTAGATACTATATTCCCGGACTGAGCCTTCGCACAAGTTAAGGCTCCAGATCTTATGCACACCCCAATTTCCACTGAATCTGGTAGGAATTACTTCTGAGTAAACATGTAAAGGTCTATGGCCATATTACCCCGAACACACCTGATCTCGGAAGCTAAGCAGGGTCAAGGCCTGGTTAGTACTTGGATGGGAGACTGCCTGGGGGTCCCGGGTGCCGTAGGCTTAGAGGAAGGCAATGGTAAACCACCTCTGAATACCTCTTACCATGAAAACCCTATGAATATATCCAAAAAGATTCATAGGGTCGCCATAAGTCATAATTGACTTGAAGGCATATAACAATAAAACATGTAAAGAATTAAACTGCAAGCCACAACCAGTGATTATACCAAATGCTGCCAGTTATATGGTGTTTTACATTTGAGAATGTATCATGTTGTTTCCTGGTCTGTTTCACTGCAATGAAAATTTGATTTATCTACTTTGCTCATAAATATGTTCAGTGTATATGTTTTTTTGACCAGACAAAATGAGTTGTCTGTTCCACGTTCATTGTTTCTGTCCTGTGCGTGTTTCTTCTGGACCTTCTGCCTGTAAAAAGGGAAGGAAGCTGTGTAAATGAATAACAATTACTGCTTAAGAAATCTCTGGACTCATCATTAAATAGGGGTGCCACAGCATCTGATTGTTCTGATGTGCAACCTATACTCGGAACAAGAGGCTACTGCAAGGACAGAATATGGAGAAACCGATCGGGAAGGGTGTGAAACAGGGATGTATTTTATCACCCTATTTGTTTAATCTGTATGCAGAACATATATGCAAAGTGGGATTGGATCAAGATGAAGGCGGTGTGAAAATTGGAGGGAGAAATATCAATAATTTAAATATGCAGACGATACCATACTACTAGCAGAAACTAGTAATGATCTGAAATGAATGTTGATGAAAGTTAAAGAGGAAAGCACAAAAGCAGGACTACCGCTGAACGTCAAGAAGATTCAAGTAATGACAACAGAAGATTTACATAACTTTAAAGTTGACAGTGAGGACGTTGAACTTGTCAAGGAGTATCAATACCTTGTTACAGTCATTAACCAAAAGGGAGACAATGGTCAAGAAATCAGAAGAAGGCTAGGACTGGGGAGGGCAGCTATGAGAGAAACGAGAAAAGGTCCTCAAATGCAAAGATGTATCACTGAACACTAAAGTCAGGATCATTCAGACCATGGTATTTCTGATCTCTATGTATGGATGTGAAAGCTGGACAGTGAAAAAAGCTGATAAGAGAAAAATCAACGCATTTGAAATGTGGTGTTGGAGAAGAGCTTTGCGGATACCATGGACTGCAAAAAAGACAAATAATTGCGTGTTAGAACAAATTAAACCAGAACTATCACTAGAAGCTAAAATGATGAAACTGAGGTTATCATACTTTGGACACATAATAAGAAGACATGATTCATTAGAAAAGATAATAATGCTGGGAAAAACAGAAGGAAGTAGAAAAAGGGGAAGGCCAAACAAGAGATGGATTGATTCCATCAAGGAAGCCACAGACCTGAACTTACAAGATCTGAACAGGGTGGTTCATGACAGATGCTCTTGGAGGTCACTGATTCATAGGGTCGCCATAAGTCGTAATCGACTTGAAGGCACATAACACACACAGTGCAATCCTGATGCTTTGCACTTTCTTTATATAGTAATACCTCATTTAACAAAGTAGATCCGTTCCTGGGTATTACTTCTTTAACAGAAACCTTGGTGCCAGAGGTAGGAATAACATGGAAAGAATAGGGATAGCTTCCTCCACACGATCATAAATGGTGGGGACAGCTTCACGAGGGGCGCTTTAAAGGGTGGCTGCCCCGCATCCAACCACTCCCCATCTTTCCCCCTGAATCGTATTGGATCCTTCTCTCCCCAGCCCTGGGAGAAAGAAAAAGATGACTTTAATGCAAAACAAACACACAGGCATGTCTGTTTCACCATAGCAAAGGCACAGACCTGTAATTTCATTTTGTTGAATTCTTGCTGTCCAGTATTATTAATATTTTTGTTAAAGTTTTCTTCCCTCTCTACAGCTCATACTCCCCCCTCCCCTCAGATAAGGCTGCTTTCCTCTTAAGTGGCCTCCCAGTTGTATTACAGGGGCACTTCCTAGGAATGAGCAAATTTGTCTCAGTTTCTCATTTTTCCAGTCTTATGTTCTGTTCTCCACATTTCCATATTAGTTTGCAAATTTGTTTTTAAATAGTCCTCATGAAAATTCATCAGCATTTTAGTGCAAATTTCTCATTTTTATATGCGGTTTTTCTTAATATATACATTTTTGCAAAGCAATTTTCCCTAATGCATTTTCTATATTCACTAATATATGCATTTATATGCACAATTTACCCTAGTATATGCATTTTTGTACATATGACTTGCAAAATTCAGAGAAGTGTGAATTTTGAAGGGTGGCTCTGTTTTTGTTTATGTATTGTTTTGGAAAGGGCAAATTAGGTAAATTCACCTTTAAATGCAAACTGAATAGGGTTTCTCCCTCATCCCTTGCGCTCCTTCATGTCACCAGTTTTCAAACTGATTGCCCACAAAATACTAGAGGAGGTTAAATAATTTTTATTTTACCTACCCCAAAATGGTAAAGGCTGCCTTTGTGAAACAACCACTAACTCTGAAAGCTGTCAGGTTTCATCTCCTTAGAAGGGGCAACCATGCCTGCAAATTTCATCCAGTTCTGACAGACAATAAAAAATAAGAGAACTTTCCTTCCTTCCTTCCTTCCTTCCTTCCTTCCTTCCTTCCTTCCTTCCTTCCTTCCTTCCTTCCTTCCTTCCTTCCTTCCTTCCTTCCTTCCTTCCTTCCTTCCTTCCTTCCTTCCTTCCTTCCTTCCTTTTTAAATACACTTTAAAGGTTCCTTGCACAGAGGTCCCTGAATGGATCTGCACACAAAGCTCCTTTGCCTACAAATTTCATCCTGTTCTGTAAAAAGAAAAAAATTGCAGAAATTGTTAGGTTCTCCATTATAGTAAATGGCAGGGTGGTAGTAGAGAGGAAACAGAGCTTCGGATTCAACAAATCTGATTCAAATCTAAATAACACGTCAAATTGGAAAATCCTAGAGTGGATCTGAAGTAGATTAGGTTGTTTCCCAACGCTACAGATACAAGGCAAATTTTGTGGCTAATGCATATCTCCTTGTATGTAAATATATCAGTTTGGTTCACATTATTTGTTCTCATTGAGCTTTCCAAGTTTCTGTTTGTGTCTGGAATATGCTGATCCTGACTACATTCTGCGCTAGACCACCCCATGGGCTTACCCCCAGTTTACCAGACTCCACCTCTAGTCCTATCTAATCAACACATATGGAGTGTCCTTATTTTCATATGTTAAATGTTGAAGGGTATGCAATATGAAAGCAGTTTTTAGGGATCAAACAGCAATGCATTTCTTGGAAACTATTTGTAAACAAGATTTATGATTGAATAATATTTTAGAATGTTTTTAAAGGCACTTCAGATAATTACTATTCTTCTGTTTGTTCTTGTATTTGTTGCCCACTTTTCTTAAATATTTGCTGTATGACTTTTCTTTCTCTGTATTGCATTTTCAGACCACCTCCTGTTTTATTTAGAAGCAGTCTCAACTGCTAACTTTTTCAGTAGTCAACTTTTTCACTTGATATTATGTCCATTTTCCTTAGTTTTCTGCTTTATCCTGTCCTTGCTTTGCTCCTTTTCTTTCCAGTGTCTTCATTAATGCTGTGTTCCAGCACCACTCCTGCCTCTACTCTAGAGGGGTAGCTGGATTAGTCTGATTCAGCAGAGCAATAAAAAGCTTTGTGCTACTTAAAAGACCAATTCACTAATAAGCAAAAAACCTTGCCGTTTAAGAATGTACCTATAGCCAACTTATTTCTATAAAACTTTAAAAAGCAGGGAAATTGGGCAGCTATAGTGAATGCACCAGGGGAGCAAGAGACCTGACCTCTCTGAGATATTGTACTGCCCTACAAATTTGTCAAAATGCAAACACAATTTGGGTTGGTCTTTCACAGTCCAATCCACTTCCTGTGTAGCTTGGAAGAATTTGGTAACGTGCCTCTGAGCATATGGGGAGTGGAAGGGGAGGAGGATATTGGATGGGTGGGCACTGGGCAGAGGGGAAGCCCCTTTGCTTTCCAAAAGGAAAACATTGTGAACAGTATCATTCTTTTTCAGAGTTTCCCCCACCTTTTTATTCTACAGCAGGCACATATAGCCTCCCACCCAAATTTAAAGCAAAGCTGTCACCGGCCACATCCACACCAGACCTTTTTTCACTTTACACAGTCATGGCTTTTGCCAAAGAATCTGGGAAGTGTAGTTAGTGACTGGTGCTGAGAGTTGCTAGGAGATACCCTGTTCCTCTCACAGAGCTTCAATCAGAGCAGCTTGCTGTTAAATCACACTGGCCCCTGGAGCTCTGTCAGGGGAATAGCAGTCTCCTCTCAGCACCCTTCACAGACTACACTTCCCAGGATACTTTGGGGGAAGCCATGACTGTCACAAGTGAAATCAAAGTCTGGTGTGGGTGTGGCCCCCTGATTATCCAAGGCCAGCAGCTGTGAGTTTGACTTTTAGAACACTGACAGTTGGTTCTTACCGAGCATGTCCGACATTATCATTGAGTTCAATGCTAAATTTCTTAAATTAATTAAAAATCAGGCAGGCATTTTTTAAACTGCAGAAGATGAAGGTCAAAGTACGGGGCAAGGTCAGTAATAGAATTTCAGGTGCTCTGTGAACATGGCTGATTTTTAATTAATTTCAACAAATTATGAGAACTCTGACAGAAAAAAAGTCCAAAAGGGCTCTGGTTTTTCTCTCTCTCTTTTTACATTCTGAACTCTTGATTCTCTCTGACTGTTTTATCACCATGAAAATTGAGAGGGTTGTTAAGCAAGTGTTTCTGAGTTCAGGACTATAAGTTTTGTAAGGTTTTGTTTTGAAATGAGCTTATGGGAAGCATCAGAATGGCATGGGGGTATTTTCAATTTAACATTGCAGAATGCAAAAGATCCATGCTGAGTATAGTATACAGCCACCCTCGTGCCTGTATAATACAATTTGTTTGGCATAAGCTTTCATAGAACGTAGCCTATTTCATTGGATGTATGAAGTGGTCACGTAATTAGGGTACATATTAGGCATGGGTGGAAGGACCTAGTATCACCCCAGTTAATTTTTATGGAAAGCAGAATGTGTTCCTCTGTGCCAAAATTGCAGCGTAGATAATAATAGCTGGATTTGTTTCTATAATTCACTTTGCAATACTTAAGAACATAAGAACATAAGAAGAGCCTGCTGGATCAGGCCAGTGGCCCATCTAGTCCAGCATCCTGTTCTCGCAGTGGCCAACCAGGTGCCTGGGGGAAGCCCGCAAGCAGGACCCGAGTGCAAGAACACTCTCCCCTCCTGAGGCTTCCGGCAACTGGTTTTCAGAAGCATGCTGCCTCTGACTAGGGTGGCACAGCACAGCCATCACGGCTAGTAGCCATTGATAGCCCTGTCCTCCATGAATTTGTCTAATCTTCTTTTAAAGCCGTCCAAGCTGGTGGCCATTACTGCATCTTGTGGGAGCAAATTCCATAGTTTAACTATGCGCTGAGTAAAGAAGTACTTCCTTTTGTCTGTCCTGAATCTTCCAACATTCAGCTTCTTTGAATGTCCACGAGTTCTAGTATTATGAGGGAGGGAGAAGAACTTTTCTCTATCCACTTTCTCAATGCCATGCATAATTTTATACACTTCTATCATGTCTCCTCTGACCCGCCTTTTCTCTAAACTAAAAAGCCCCAAATGCTGCAACCTTTCCTCATAAGGGAGTCGCTCCATCCCCTTGATCATTCTGGTTGCCCTCTTCTGAACCTTTTCCAACTCTATAATATCCTTTTTGAGATGAGGCGACTTGTATCTGAAACTGTCTGTTGTGGGCTGGGGAAGTTCTTTTGCAGACAGCAAGCTGTGCTAGACCTCCTTTCCACTCATGTTACTGCCTCAGATGCAAACAGAGTATGTAATATTTCCTCCCTTCATGGGAGAACTTCTCCATAGTTGCAAATAATTGCTTTAATGAGTTATTTTCTTTAAAAAAACAGCTCCCCTGTCTACATCTCAGACTGTCATGTGAGGGAGGGGAGGATATCTAGCATAACCTTCTAGTTGCTTTGGATTCCTCCCTCATCCCTATATGATGTTTTCATGGCTAAGAATAGGGAGTTGCACTATAGAGGTTCCAGTAGATAAGATACAAATGTCTGTTATCAAACCTAATAACATTATGAGCAAGAACAATTATCTGATAGTCTCTTTAAATTTTCAAAATAAAGTTAATATTTTATATGAACTAGAGCACTTAAACCTTCCTATTTTTTAAGAACTGTTACCCTGGACTGTAAGCAATAGAGAGAAAACTAATCTGAAGCTAATTCCAAAATGGGTATCAAAGGTATGAAAAAAATCAAAATAAAATCTTAGCTTTGGATTTACCATTAGCTTAAATGATAGTTCCTTCCATTCCTGATGACAAGAAAGTGATCAAAGTTGCATCAGTTTTTAAAAAGAAATCCAGAGGGAAAATGGAACTTTGAAGGCTGATTAGTTCTGGGAGAACGGGTGAAAATCATTATTCAAGATAAAATTACCAACCATAAGATGAACAAGTCTTGCAGAAGCAGAACCAGCATGGGTTCTGCAAGGGTAACTCCTCTCTCAGTAACCTATTAGAGTTCTCTTGAGTGTCAACAAGCATATGGATAGAGGTGATCTAATTGACATTGTATACTTAGACTTTCAAAAAGCTTTTGAGAAAATACCTCACCAAAGACTCTTGAACAAATTTAGCATGGAGTAAGAGGAGATGACCTGTTGTGGATCAGTAACTGATTAAGGAGCAGGAAGCAGAGAGTAGGGATAAATGGGCAATCCCCTCAATGGAGGGTTGTAGAAAGTGGAGTCCCTCAAGGATCAGTATTGGGACATATACCAAATTCTTCAGGGTGGTTAAAATAAAATGGGATTGTGAGGTGCTCCAAAAGGATATCTCAAAACTGGCTGTATGGAATGGCAAAGCAATTCATTCTGAGCAAGTGTAAACAGATGCACATTGGGGCAACAAATCCTAATTTTGTATATACACTTACAATCTGGTGGTGACTGACCAGGAGTGATACCTTGATGTCATAGTGGATAGCTTGTTGTACAAATCTACAGTACAACTACCCTTGGAATATTGTGTACAGTTCTGGTAGTCTCACCTCAAAAAGAATATTGTAGAACTGGAGAAGGTTCAAAAAAGGACAACAAAAATGATCAGTGGAATGGAGCAACTCCCGTATGATGAAAGGTTAAAATATTTGGGGCTTTTTCATTTAGAAAAAAGGTGAGTAAGGGGAGGTATAATAGAGGTATATGCAGTTATGCATGGTCTGGAGAAAGTGGAGAGGGAGGTTTTTCTACCTTTACTAGAGCTTGGGGGCATCCAGTGAAGCTGAATGTTGGAAGATTCAGGACAGACAATAGGAATTACTTCTTCACACAGCAAGTAAACTATGTAATTCACTCCAAGAAGTGGTAGTGATACCCCCAACTTAGACGGCTTTATAAAAGGATTAGACAAATTCATGAAGGATAAAGCTATGTTCTGCCTCTGCTGTCAGCAACAGTATGCCTCTGATTACTGTTGCTACAAATCACAACTGGGGAGAGTGCTCTTGTGCTCAGGTCCTGCTTGTGGTCTTCCCATAGGCATCTGGTTGGCCACTGTGGAAACAGGATGCTGGACTGGATAGACCGTTGACCTGGTCCAGCAGGGTTCTTCTTATGCTCTTAACATCCCCACAACACTTTCTCAAAATTCCAAAAATGACTACAGACCTTAAAATGTTGAGGACTCCTGCTAGATATACATATGAATAAACATGTTAAGACTTGTTGTCAAAGCTGCTGTTTGAACAGGGGTGGGGAACCTTTGGCCCTCCAGATGTTATTGGGCTTCAACTCCCATTAGCCCTAGTCAGCCGGCTGGTTGTCAGGGATGATGGGAGTTATAGTTCAGCAACATCTGGAGGGCCACAGGTTCCCCAACCTTGTGTTAAAAACTCGGCATCCTTATTTAACAGATCAATGGGAATTGGTTTGTGTCCCATTTAATCAGATTCTTTACTTGGCTGTAGTATAACTACTTGTCTAGCAAAAGCTTCACTTACTGCCTTCATGCTTCAGTGGAGAGTATCATCCTCGTTATCTAATTGGCCTTTTTAAGCGTTTTAGCCAGTAGCTTAAGAGTTCTTACTGCCATACACAAATATGACAACAGTACCCTTTACACTTTATCACTACCTGTTATTTGAATGTATGGCTTCCAGTCACTAAATGTCTTTTAGCTGTGGTTGCATCTTTTTGCTTTGTGGTAGTGCTAGATTTCTGGATGCAGAGGCCCCTTACTACTGCCTTCAAGGCATCCCATACCAGGGTTGTCACATGTTTGGCTGTGAATTTAAGTTGAAATACTAAATATTTTCTCTGATCTTCTTGGTTCTCAATTGCTTATAATGGAGGTTTGGGTTGAAGCATAAAACAGAAGCAAAGCTGTAGTTCCTGAATGAAGTACGGATTAGTATGATCTGAAGCAGCAATGTTGCTGATTTGAGATGCTTTTACTTTCAACAGGAGGTCTCAGGATATAAGTATATACTCAATTCACAGGTATAATTTATGTCTTGAAGAAAAAAAAAGTCCTTAATCCCAGGATTGCGCTTTCTTCATATATCAAATTTTGTATTGACTACTGTGGTTACAGTCACAGGGGCACTACCAAAGGCAGAGGCATTAGTGCTCTTATCTAAATTAGAATCTAGGACCTCACTGAGATCCGTCCAATGATAACTTCACTGTGTTTATACCATTCTTGTTTATCTAGGACATTTTCTAAGAATGACTATAAACAGAGTGCATTATAACTAAGACGTCACCCATTTTACCTTTAACAAAAATATATCTTCCTCAAAACTATTTCCAAACCATAGGTGTTTCAGTAGTTGGAGCTCATAGTTTCTTGCTGTAGTATGAGATCTGTTTTTTCCTTTTCTCAGTGTGGCTTCTGTTCTAGACCTCTTAACTGGATTCCCAGGCTATGAACATTACAAGATTCAACCGCTACTCATTACAGAGCCATTCAAAATCATTTTGTTTGTTTGCTTGTTTATATCGCGCCCTTTCTTGCAGTAGGAGCTCAGGGTGGCAAACAAAAGCACTAAAAACACTTTAAAAGATAATAAAAGCAGACTTTAAAATATATTAAAACACAACAACCATTAAAAACACATTGGAAAAAAAGTCTTTAAAAACATTTGGAAAAAAGCTTTAAAAACATATTTAAAAGTTTAAAAATATATTTAAATAAATTTAAATATATTTAAATATATTTAAATAAATTTAAATATAAAAATATAAATTTATATATTAGATTATATATATATAAATATATTATAAATTTAATTAACACCACCACCACACTAATTTGAGGAGCAGGAAAGAAGTGATAAATGTTCCATGAGGTTCATGGGTTGGAGATGTATGTAGTTCAGGCATGAATTGAATGTCTTATGTCTCCTTCATGGACAGAGCACTGTTGCACTCAGATCATCCTTCTTCCCCTCATTCAGCCTTCTCTCTGCCCTCACTCTTTCCCTGTCCACTTCTACCGCATCCTAGTCTTTCTATGTTTTCCCTGGAATGCTCTTAGATTATAATTATAATTATTTCTAACTCTTGCCTTGCTTTTACATGTTATCTATTGTTAATGTGCTAGCCATTGATTCTGTTTAGCATATTTAATAAGTGTGCTAACACCCTTTTGATACAATAATATTTACTTTTGATTTATCTTTGTTCTTGTTAACCCTTGGAGTGCCATAGTCTGGAGTGTGTTTATGTCTCAGTGACAAAAGATCATAAAAGGGGCCTCAGGATTGCATGTGAGAACTTCAGGCTTGCCTGCAAGCTGCACATTTCATCACATTATGTTGCATCAATATTTGGCCTTTAGCTATTAGTGTCTAGTGAGGAAAGACATGATTTACATCACCCACATTTTGAATCTCATTGAAAGAAATGAATGTAGCTCTGACAAAGACCAGTGCTATTGCTGAAGCTTGCAGTGCCATGGCTGAAGTGTCAAAAGTTCAGTACAGAGTGAGTTTTGCTGCAGAAGGCAGCAAGACCTTGGAAAAATAGCCATGATACGTGCATCCACCATAGTAATAACCAGGTCCTGCATGATGGCTTTGAGTATTTATTATTTATTTTATTATTGATTTATTTATTGAATTTATATACCACCCTTCCTCCCAGAAGGAGCCCAGAGTGGCAAACAAAACACTTAAAACATCTTAAAAACAGACTTTGAAATACATTAAAACAAAATATCTTTAAAAAAGTATTTCAAAAAAGCTTTAAAAATATCTTTAAAACAATTCCAACACAGACACACACTAGGATAAGGTCTCTACTTAAAATGCTTGTTGAAAGATCACCCCTTCCTCCGTCTGGAACAAAAACAAAGTCGAGGGTGTGCCCTGCCCTATGGGTCGTCATGGAGGCTATGAAGTCCTGAGCTGAACACTAGAGGCAGCCTGAGCACGGACATTGAAATCACCCAGGACTATTGTTCTGGGCTCCTCCAATACCACAACTGAGACTGCCTCTGCCAGCTCGGTCAGAGAAGCTGCAGGGCAGCAGGGTGGACAGTACACCAGCAGCACAGTATGCACAGTAACCATAAGGTCTTCACATCTGGGGATAACATGGCATCAATGTACCCTAACATACATGTAAATGACAGATTATAAGAAACAGAAGCCCCTTATCAGAAAAAGGGTTCCTGCTGGGGTGGGGGGCGCTCATGTAGTCTTCGCTACCTGAGAGAAAACATGGGAGCTTGAGTCATAAATTTTCATCCGCACTTTATCGTCCAGTCCATTGAGACTCTTAACAATAGGTGGCCCTGAGTTAAAGCTGAATCTAGATAGCATGAGCTGTAAATGATACTAAAACCAATAAGCTGCCCTTCAACTTGAGAACAGCGATAGGGAGAACAAAGTAGAAGAACATGCCATTGGTTGAATTAAGCATGATAACCAGAAATGATCTAGAGAGAGCTCTGGAATGATGCCAATATTTTTCTGCTGTGGAGGAAAGCACTCCAATGGTCATCACTTTTCTTGCCTGGGATCTAGGTTTGACAGACGTGAGCTGCTCTTCTTTTTTCCCCTTCATATGTCCAGTCAGGTAAATTATGCTGCGATGCTGGATCCTCTTAATGTGCACTAGTGTTTGAAGTCACTTGTAGAGGCTCAAGGTCTAGGTAAGTGAGCAGATCAGACATTTTGTATCATGATGGCGTTATCAGCATTTTTCTTTAACTATCACGTTAAATGGGAATTTCCATCTGTAGGCAAGGCCCAATTCATAGCTCCTCCATATATGACCCCAAAACCTTGCATCTAATAATTTCTCAGGACACTGGTCCTGGGATATCTGTGTGGTTTTGCCTTTGTATTCAAAAGCTCAACAGTCATGGAGTATTAGGTAGATATTTTTGTTTTGGGGAGTACGATGCAAACATAATTATGTGTCTCTGTGATGGAGAACTGAGTTCCAAACCTTTCTGTCCCTTTAAGAATTCCTGTCCCTGCCAAAATAATCCCTTCTCTGTGCTCTGGGGCTAATGCACACTAGACAGAGCTGTGGTGATAAAGCTGCTTAGCTTCTCACATTCTTTTCCCTTTCCTGCAAAAGGGGAAGGCCTCATCTCCAAAGTGTATAATAAACACACCCTTTCTACCTTTTAATTGGATGCTCTCTCCCCATCCCCTCGCCTGGAATACAGTATAAAATGGGGTGGCTTTCATGTGTCCTTTGTCTTTGTTTCCTACAGGATACGCTGCTTGTTTAATTCAACCTATAAATGGGTCCCAAGTGGCTCTGCATGTACAAGAATGCTGTGTTTTGTGTAAGTTGCTGAAAGTAAGCCGTATCGTGTAGGGATAGCTGCAGTTACTTGTTTATTTTTGTTTTGTGCTGTTGCTTATTTCTCCAGCCTGCTGGTCTTGAACCAGTTAATAACTTCTGGAATAATTTTTATTTATTTATTTAAAAGCATGTCTAAACCACTTCATATTTTTAAAAGTCTCTAAGCACTACACTATATACAATATAGAAATAATATCCATTAAAACAAAAATACAGCCTAAAATCAATAAAACAGTATAAAAACATGAAAGAATATAAAAGCAAATAAAAGAGATTCACGGGATTCATACCCATAAATCAGGGTCCAGTCTTAAGGAACAGGGAAAGCCTGGGCAAATTAGAAGGCTGAAACTTACTGAATCATTTTGCTTAATGAATGGACAAGACAAGACCAACCTTGTTAATTTGGCTGCTCATGTTCAGGGTACCTGGGTAATTCAAGAGAGCTTGCTAAGATCAGTCCCTTCTCTCAAGTAAATACTGCAGGTTTGGGTTCCCACATGTCCTGACTTATGGTGTCTAATGTAGATGGTGGTAACTGTAGGTTACTTAAGAAGAAAGTACCTCTCATACTGTCCTACTATAAAGGGAAGATGGGGTGCTAGGGTTTTTTTGTTATCATTTCAGTAATGAACCCTTCTGATGCCCTATTCTGATAGAACAATGTGCCCTTTGGTGTCAGCCACAAACATAGATATATGTCAGCTGGATTTTATTAAATCAGTGAGTTAGAAATTCATCTAACCTTTCTCTTGTTCGTCAGTTCCTTGTATATGAATGTTCAGGTGATGGCTTCTATTCTTTAAGTCTCTCATCTTGAGCTGGAACTCTTTGGTTACAGCTGACAGGTGTTTTATTTTTGCCTGCTGCCACAGCTGAAATCACCCTTTCTGCAATATCTGTCAGTTCCTTTATAGCCTCATTTATTTTGTTTCCTAAATGCTGCAGGTTGCATTTTAGTTGTTGCAATGAAGCTTGGTTCTGTGCTACATGTCTGTATTACCTAACTGGGGCAAAGCCTAACTCTGCATTTATATTTGTTTTGCCACTATCTTGGGACCAAACTCCATTTGGCATTTTTCAGGTGTTTATGAACAAGTGTGCTTAGACTAGTTGCTCTTTACTTTTTTTTTTTTTTGGCAAGGGATGGGAAAGAAGCATTGGGCCCTGATCTGTAATGTGATCTGGATTGGGGGAGCACATTTTTGCTGAAAAATTATTCTCTTCTGGTTGCTTTCTGCCCCTGAAAGCAGCCAGGTTAAATATACTTTTTAAAGTATCTATGTGGTTTTATGCTGGCCTGCTGTGCTTTTGTGATTTATTTATAATTTATTGTTTGGTGATTTATTTATTTTGATAAGTCTCTATGAAAGTTTCAGTTGAAGAGTGGGTAATAAGTGCTTTTAGTAAAAAAAAATATTGTTGACTAGGGGAACAAAATCCTGAATAAATTTTGGGCAGAATTATGAAACTATTTTCGCAATATAAAGCATCCTGCAGTTGAGGGTTGGAACTACAATTCAAGCTTAGGCTCAGCATCTTCATATTCAAAAGAAATGATCAGAGTAAAATTGGTTCAAATGTTTTGTACAACTTTTTTATTCAAAGCCAACAAGGAAGGTTTAGTCCTAATTTATTTTATTTTATTTATTTTATTTAATTTATAAACCGCCCTTAGCCAAAGGCTCCCTGGGCGGTGTACAACATAAAACAATAACAGCTCACAATGTCAAGGCTTGGCTTTGGGATGCATGAAGTGATAACAAATAGGTGAGTCCATTACAGCATGGACAACCTTTCTTTCTTACTAATTACCCATAGTCAACTCACTCATATTTAGGATCTAGAGGAGGATCTTTCAAATTAGAGTATGGGGTATTTCAATGTCAACTGGAGGCCTCTCCACTTCTGTGGTTAGTAATTAAGTATCACAGCAAATAAAAGTAACACGGTAGTTAAAAACTCAACTTTAGGAAATTATTAAATGAAACGTGAATCAACTGCAATGTCTTACTCAAAGGTTTGCGGGTAGAAGACTGTAGCTGTGAAATGACCTGTGGAAAAAAGGAGTTTGTATCTTCCCCAGCTCTAGGAAGGTTTCTTTCTTTCTTTCTTTCTTTCTTTCTTTCTTTCTTTCTTTCTTTCTTTCTAATTATACAACATATTAAATCTCACATAAAAATAAACAGTAATCACACAAAATAATATACATACATACATATTCTGATCATTATGATTTAACATACTAGTCAAGTATTTCTTTAAGATGTTTCAAATTAAGTTTTCATATTTTATATATGTCCTCCTGGAGTAGTGTTTGGCAGGTGTCATTAGGCATAGTACTCTACTATGGTTACACAGACAGGCTTTTCATGAGATTTTATTATGCAAAACAAAGATCATTATTCTGTTGACCCAACTACATGAATAATGCTAGCATCTGAGGACATTCCCAATTGCATGATTCCTAACCTTCCAGTAAAACCTCCCCCCCCCCTTTTAAAGCCCTGCCCATGTAAAGGCCAAATGATTCCACGGGTGTTAAACAGAGCTGGGTGTGAAACGTGTGGAATTAATTTGATGAAAATTAATGATTAGCAAAGTACATTAATTTAGTGAGTTGGACCTTTTAAAAGTGACATTTCCAAAGAAGACTTCTTTGATACTACTGAAATATGATCCTCAAGCACCATGCTTTCTACAGAGCAGGGAAAAAGAGACAAATTTGTGGGACAGAATTCTTCTGCCAATAGGGAATGTGTGTGAAAAGGATTCCTTGTAGGAAATGAAACACCTGTTGTACATTCTTTGCCCTTTTTTGTTATCTTTTAAAAAAAATCATATTCTTTTATTTTATTACAATTCATAACAAATTAAATTTACAAAAAAAAGAAAAGATTTTTTTAAAGGAAAAGAAAAGAATAAACAGAACTAAATTAATTTAATCTACAAACTACAAATTACAATCAGGAGTGGATAACAATTTTAATTTGATGTACAAAAACATATTTTTTGTCTTATTCATTTAGAACATTACAGGTGTGCTAAATTACCTAACCAATTTATTCCATATATTCAGGAAATCAGACTTTACAATTGTTATCTGATCTCATTACTAAAAATTGATCTTGTGTGGTTTGTCAGCTTGTGTGACATTTTCTCCAGCAGGGCTATTTGCCAGACCTTTTGATACAGTACCAGCAATCTAAACTATGCAGGTGGAATACCTTCAGTGCCCTTGCAGCTGTCAATAAATGTGTGATCAGTTCTTTATTTTAATCGGTCATCACCGATGAATAGATTCAAAGAGCCAAATAAGGAGAGGGAGAAATAGGTTGTTTGATTATTAATGACATTTCTGAAAAGACCTTCTCCCAAAAGGCTCTTAATTTTATATATTCCCACCATATGTGTTTCTGGGTGCCAATCCTTTGGCATCCTTGCCAGCACATGGGGGAGGATCCTGGATATATAAATGAGAGCTGTCAGGGAGTTAAGTGCCAGCCAAGTGCTAATTTTAGTGAGAGTTCCCTTGTTTGTGATGAAAGAGATTTATATGGCAGTTTCTTCCAGAGCTTGATCCAATCTTCGTTTTCTATTTCCATTTCCCAATTAGATTCCCGCTATTCTTTCTGGTGATCATTTTTACCATAGTCCAGATATAATAAGTGTTTATAAAATGTAAAAATAAACCCTGATTCCAGTGTTAGAGTCCCTGTTATAATTTTCTCAAATATAGTTAACTTTCTTTTAGCTTCCCTTTTCATTTCTGAATTTAGAAGGAATGATCAAAGTTGGCATCCTAATAACCATGGGAATGGGATATTTCCTAGCTTTTTTTTTCAACATTTCTAATGATAGTGGTGTCCCATCAGTATGGAAAAGGTCTATCAAGTGATATACATATACTGAAAAAGAGTCCTTGATTTTTCCACACACTCCTGCTGGAAGGTTTTTGACCCTTTTGCTGTAAGCTACTTGATCAGGGATCAGATAGACTTCTTGTACAGCCTCTTTTGCATCTTAGCAACTCAAAATTCAAAGAGCCTAAGGAGTTATCTCATACAGCCAATCTTCCATCTGGAATGTATGGGTGCAAATCTAAAAGTATTGCAGCAGGTAGGATGGTCAGTCATTGGTACCTTCCGTTAACCATGCCATTTTACAGATGGAGCAGGAGAATTGGGGCTTCACTCCCTTTCTTGGGTCACATTTTCTCCCTAGATGCAATTGTGCATCCCTCACATGCTGCACATGGATTTCAGCATCTTTGAATATTGTGATTTTTACTTTAGAACAGACCCTGAGCTTATATAGAATCCAGTGGATTAATAGTTATGAATCTGAGGCTGGGTAAAGCAAGATTGAAAGCCATGTGTAGGCATGAACAGATAGTGTCATCTTGACTAAGTCTGGTTCATACATAAACAAACAATGGCTTAGCATTAACAGACCACAAGTTAACCATGAGTTTTCTAACAGATAATCTAAGAAACCATGGCATGTTTCTCCAAAGTTGGTTTTGTTTTCCAGTGACTCTTGTCTCATGCCAAACAAATAATGCGTAAAGAAGGGTGCAGGGTTCACATATAACACCAAGTGATAGTTAAAACAAACCAAGATTCATAAGACTTCAGATCATGTTTTGTTGGCAGTAAACAAACCATAGTTAAGCTGCTGGGCAGATTCACACATAACACCAAGCCATAGTTTAATAAACCATAATTTAGCATTCTGTCCTAGACAGCATCTGTGTCTGCACACAAACGCAGCTTTGGGGTTTGTTCAGCTTTCCCACTGAAACTGCCAGGATTGCCTCTATCTTGTGAATGCACAGGATCAAAGGTTCTCATGTTCTCCCCTTATATTCCTTATATGTCAGATGTGCTCACCTAAGCTTGCACATTTACCAACAGCAGTTGTCTGAATAGGCAGGCTACTGGTTGGAGATCCCTCCCAAGAATTCTTGGGACTTGGGAAATATCAGAAAATAAATATTAGTTTAATAGCAGAGTATCTTTTTAACATTTATTTCTTAAATATTTTAACACAATGTTTTATAAGAGTGCATCTAGTTGGCCTTAGCCAATAAGTCCGAATCAAACAAGTTATTGTGCAATATATTCTAAGGCTCTCCTCCAGTTTTCTGTTATCTTTATCAATACCTTTAGTTATCCAGAAAGAAAATGAATACTTTTCTTACCCAGTGTCGCAGTCAAACCTCAGACTTTCGACAGTAGCTGCAGCATCTTCAACCAGGTTTGAAAGCACTGGTAAATGGCATTGTGTTCTTCACATATTTATAGTTCTCTGGGTATCATCTTTGCAAGCTACAGGAAATCACCCATTATATGCCTCAGAGAGACATTAATTTGCATTCTCAACAAGGTCTCTGAAAGGAACTCGACTAGTAGAATTAGTTCACTTCTACACTGTTTGCTTCATTCCCAGCTGTGTTATCTTTTATTTACTACTAATATTGGCAGACTGTCTGGAACTTGACGTTCAAGCCAAGGAGCAGAGTGGAGAGACATGCCCAAAGCCTTTATTTTAGGGTTTTAATACTGGTCAGCATCATAATGATCCTATATAATAGTATTTATCCTTACATTTGAGGGTTTGTGGGGGTAAAATACCATAAAAATGGAGGAAGCCCACAATGTTATGTTGACACCTGAAAGAAGATTCTGTACAAAACAAAATCCTGTTACCGCTCTTAAAGAGAAAGTAGCTGGTGTGGAAAAAGACCCCTTCTCTGGAGCCAGGAAGGAGGATTAAACCAGAGGAAGAAAGGCTCCTCCTCTTGATCACCAGAGAACATCTTGCCTTCATTGTGGCAGACAGACTCCTTTTGTGCTTTGCAGATCCATGCCCACATAAAGTACTTGGGAGAACTGGAGACAGGATGAGATTAAAGGGGAACCTTAGCTCTAGCTGTACCACATTGTGGGAAAACCTTTCTACCCATTAAATCAGTCATGCTTGATAGAAAAGAGCACAAAACAGTGTATTTAGGCTGTCATCTGACAGATCCCTGTGTCAGTGCAGCATGTCCCCCGCCTCTTCCTCACACAGAAAGGGAGAGCTCCAGAGCTTTTGGATCACCTTCCATGTCATGGGTAGATCTGAAGCTGCTGCAGACTCTGGGGACAATGGAGATTTCTCTGAGAAGGGAGAACCCAACACACAGGGCCAGCACCAAAGGGCAGCCAGGTGGGGTGGGAAGGTAGCACTCCTGTTCCATAATACGTAACAGCATCTGCTCCTGGCCCTGCTGTGGTTCACAGAGAGGGAACTCCTAGGCACCCCTCCCAAGTGGCGAAAGATGTACTGTGAGGCTGAACAGGCATGAGTAAAACATAATTGTGCCTACTATGTGGCAGTGCAGGTGACGAAGAAGGCCCATTTCTCTGCTTTCATCACATTCTCAAGTAGCTGTTCAGTGGAGCTTTTTCTTATTGTCAGGGGTCTGTTGACATCAGCTCCAGGAAATGAAGTTTTAGACCCTTTGGAAGCCCACTGTGAATTGTTTGCAAGGCACTTGGATGGTAAAGTTGCTCGCCTCCGTAGCAATCTTGATGCCCCATCCACATCTACTGTAGTCCCCAGTGAAATGTCCAGTGCAATGACAGCTGCAACCTCTTGGGATCAGTTTCAGTTGATGCAACCTGATGACGTAGACAAGGTGCTGTGCTTGTGACAATGTGACCAGCAACGTGTCCTCTCGACCCTTGTCCTTCTTGTCTTGTTAAAGCTAGCTGAGGGGGTATGACTGAGTGAATCTAGAGTGTAGTAAATTTGTATTTCGGGAGGGAGTGGTCCCAGCTGTCCTGAAAGAGGCGGTGATTCAACCACTCCTGAAAAAGCCCACCATGAACCCATTGATTTGTGACAACTACCGCCTTGTTGCAAATACCTCCCTTTTAAGGAAAGGTGATTGAGAGGGTTGTGGCACGGCAATTGCAAGTACTCATAGATGAAACAGATTATCTTGATGCCTTCCAATCTTGGTTCAGGCCTGGTTATGGGACTGATAAAGGTCATCCATCTGGGAGAGCAAGGCTGATTTAGTCCCATAATCAGGCCTGAACCCAGACTGGAATGGGTCAAGATAATCTGTTTCATCCAAGAGTACTTGTAATTGCTGTGCCACAACCCTCTCAGTCACCTTACCTAAGAAGGGGGTATTTGCAACTGGTTGGTAATCGCTGCAGACCAATGGGTCCAGAGTGGGCTTTTTCAGGAGCGGTTAGATCACCGCCTCTTTTAGGGCGGCTGGAACCACTCCTTCCCACGATGATGCATTGACCGCACCCTGGATCAGCTTAGTCAAACCCCCTCAGCAAGCTTTCATAAGCCAAGAAGGGCAAGGGTTGAGAGGACATATTGCTGGCCGCATCATCGCAAGCACCTTGTCTACGTCATCAACTAAAACCATTCCCAAGAAGTTGCACCAGATGTTGCACTGGACACCTCATTGAGGACTACAGTAGATGTGGATGGGGCATCAAGAGTGGGGGCAGAGAGAAGGCTGAATAAGGGGAAGAAGGATGACCCGAGTGCAACAGTGCTCTCTTCGTGGAGGAGGCATGAGATGTTCAATTCATGCCTGAACTACATACATCTCCAACCCTTGGACCTCATGGAACATTTATCACTTCTTTCCTGCTCCTCAAATTAGTGTGTTGTTGTTGTTGTTAATTAAATTTATATCCCACCCTTCTTCCCAGAAGGAACTCAAGGCAAGAAACAAAAACACTAAAACATATTTAAAACTTCTTCAAAACAAAACAAAGTATTGGGTTTGAATGTGAATGAATTAGGTTTTACTCCCCATCTAGCTATGAAGTTCCTTGTGTTAGCTACCTGAAGGAAGAATGGGATACAAAATGTAACAATGTCGATTTGGAAACATGGCCTTATTTTGAGAAAGTAGCCAAAATTGCACCCTTGCATCATCTTTCCTCCTAAACAAAGATCGACATCTCACACACACACCCAAATTAGGTCAAGTGCTCCATATCTGACTCTACAAAAATGTTGCAGCCATCATTAATATTTGCAGTTCTGGGGCAAACAAGGCACCCATCATTAAATATGTGAATGTAATTAGCAAGCACATTTTAAAAAAATGAAAACAGCTGCAGGGGGACACTAGCAGCAGTAGAACATAGCAGGCAGAGAGTGTTTAATACACACATACACACAAAATGCTCCTGGCAAATATTGTCCCCCTTAAGCTGCTGTTTGCATCAGCAGGGAAGTTTCCATTGGTGGCAACAAAGCACAACTACAAAATAGGAAATTAACTTTTAATATCAGGAAAATGGCAAACATTATTGATTGTTTGAATAAGGAGGGAGGACATTAAAGTTGTCATTACACTTATTGATGCTGTAAAAACACACAATAGAGTTGAGTGATTATATTATTTCCAACCTTATCCTATTTTGGGTTTGGTGACAGATTTCTACATATGATCTGGTTATCATAATTTCCAAGCAAGGCTTGTGATTAATAGAGTGTGCATGTGTCTTTCTTTCAATTATTTAGGGGAACTAGACAAGAATGCCCCTTGTCACCTTACTTACTCAGATGTGGCTGTTGCTATTAGAGAAAACCCTCAGATAAAAGGAATAAAAGTTAAACAATCCGAAGCAAAATTAAGTATTTTTGCAGATGATATAGTTGTTCTAGTGAAGAACCAGACAGTACTCTTCCTAAAGTGTTGAAAATAGTGAATGATTTCTTTAGGTAGCAAGCTATAAGATGAATTATACAGCCACAAGAGTGGCTGTATACTATAGCCAGCGTGGATTTTTCACATTCCGCAATGTTAACTTGAAAATACCCCCATGTCATTCTGATGCTTCTCATAAGCTCATTTCAAAATAAAACCTTGCCAAACTTACAGTCCTGAACTCAGAAATGCTTGCTTAACAACCTTCTCAATTTGCATGGCGATACACAAAACAGTCAGAGAGAATAGACAGTTGAAAGTCTAAAAAGAGGGGGGGGGACACTCCAGAGCCGTTTTGGACTTTTCCCCCTGAGAGTTCTCATAATCTGTTGAAATTCATTAAAAATCATCCATGTTCACAGAGTACCTGTAATCCTAATACTGACATTGCCCCATACTCTGACCTTCATCCTCTACAGTTTAAAAGTTAAAAAAAAATGCCTGGCTGATTTGTAATTAATTTAAGAAATTTTGGCTTGAAGCCAATGGTAACACGGCGCATGCTCAGTAAGAACCAGCTGTCAGTGTTCTAAAAGCCTCACAGCTGCTGGGCTTGGCTAATCAGGGGGCCACACCCACACCAGACTTGATTTCACTTGAGATAGTCATGGCTTCCCTCAGAGAATCCTGGGAAGTGTAGTTTGTGAAGGGTGCTGAGGGGAGACTCCTATTCCCCTGAGAGAATGGTTAACAGTCAGCCACTCTGATTGAAGGTCTGTGAGAGGAACAGGGCGTCTCCTAGCAACTCTCAGCACCCTTCACTAGCTACACGTCCCAGGATTCTTTGAGAGAAGCCATGATTGGTTTTGAGCCATGGCTTTGAGAGAAGCCATGATAAATTGTTTTAAATTGTTTTTAAAAGATGTGTTTTTAAATTTGTATATTTGTTTTTAATGTTTTTAGTTATTGTAACCCGCCCAGAGAGCTTCGGCTATGGGGCGGTATATAAATACAATAAATAAATAAATAATGATTGTCCAAAGTGTAATAGAGGCCTGGTGTGGATGTGGCCAGGGACAGCTTTGTTTTAAATTTGGGTGGGAGGTAGGGTTGCCAGGTTCAGGGCCTGAGACTGATCCTGTATGTTTAGGAGAAGAGAAAGTCAGTCAAGTGCAGGTGTTCTTGCAACATTGTAATGGGAAAAACCGCAAGGTGGAATTCTCCCTTCCCCCTACACAACTTTAAAAGATACAGAAGACCTCTTGGTTGCCAGGCGCAGCTTCCAAGAGGTCTTCTGTATCTTTAAAAGTTGTGGAGGGGGAAGGGAGAATTCCACCTTGTGGTTTTTCCCATTACCGTCTTGCAAGAATACCTGCACTTGGCTGACATTCTCTTCTCCTAAACATACAGGATCAGTCTCAGGCCCTGAACTGGCAACCCTAGTGGGAGGCTACATGTGCCTTCTGTAGAATAAAAAGGTGGGGGAAATGCTGAAAAGCAATGATACTGTTCACAATGTTTTCCTTTTGGAAAGTAAAGGGGTTTCCCTTCTGCCCAGTGCCCGCCCACCCAATCCCCTCCCCCCTCCCTGCCCCTCCCCCAGGTCAGTGTTGGACTACGACCTGGGAGACCAGGGTTTGAATCTCCACACAGCCATGAAGCTCACTGGGTGACCGTGGGCCTCTCAGCCTCAGAGGAAGGCAATGGTAAAACCACATTTGAAAACCATTTACCATGAAAACCCTATTCAAAGGGTCACCATAAGTCCGGTCGACTTGAAGGCAGTCCATTTACATTTTCAAACATGATTGCACAGAAATAAATCCCACTGAACTCAAAAAGTATGCAAATGACCAAAGCCACCTTCCCTTCTCCTCCCTCCTTTCCCCTCCCTCTTGCCCCTTCCCTCCCCCTTCCAATCCCCTCCTCCCCCTCCCCTTCCTCCTCCCCATGGTCAGTTTTACCTATCTTAATCATGATTGCACGGAAGTAAACACCATTGAACTCTATAAGCATGCAAATGATCAAACCTCCCCTCCCCTCCCCCTTCCTTTGCCCCCTCCAATATGCTCTTTCCCCCTCCCCCATGGTCAGTTTTACCTATCCTAATCATGATTGCATAGGAGTAAATCTGATTGAACTCAATAATCATGCAAATGATCAGACCTGCCTTTCCCCTCCTTACTCTTTCCTCTCCCTTACTCCTCCTCTCCCCTCTTCCTTCTTCCTCCTTCCCTGCCCACTTCAGCCCTCCATCCCTCCCCCTGGTCAGTTTCACCTATCCTAAGCATGATTGCAGGGGAGTAAATCCCACTGAACTCAATAAACATGCAAATGATCACATCTGTCCTCCCCTCCCCCTCCTGCCTGCTCCTATCCCAGTCCTCCCTTCTGCCTTTCCACCGCTCCCTCCTCCTCCCTTCCCCATCCCCTGTGGTCAGTTTCACCTATCCTAAGCATGATTGCAGGGGAATAAATCCCACTGAACTCAATAAGTATGCAAATGATAAATCCATTCTCATCAAGCTTGCACAGGATCCTATTTCTTATCTCCTGGATTAAAAAGCAGGGAAATTCACTAATAGGCAAAAAACCTTGTGGTTTAAGAATGTACCTATAGCCCACATATATTTCTATCAAACTTTAAAAAGCAGGGAAATTGGGCAGCTATAGTGAATGCACCAGGGGAGCAGGAGACCTGACCTCCTCTCTGAGATATTGTACTGTCCTACAAATTGGTCAAAATGCAAACACCATTTGGGCTGGTCTTTCACAGTCCAATCCACTTGCTGTGTAGCTTGGAAGAATTTGAGCATATGGTGAGTGGTGGCAACACCTGCAATCAGCCCAAATAATAGAAAGAAGACATGTGCTGTGCTGATCTTGTTTTAGCAGGGAGGAAGCAACATTATTAAGACAGTTGATATAATTCAGATGGTCTCTTTAAATATGTCTGATTTACTTTGTAATTTTAGTGAAGTTTCCTATAGGAAATCATTTTCTTTTGCTTTTATTTCTATGAATATGTGAAGTACAGCAACACTTTGCAAAATTTACACTAAAAAAACTCCAAACATAATTTTGGAATAACGGCACTGACTTCTGCAGAATAGTCTCCAGTGGACCTCAGAAGTGTCTCAATTTGCACAAGATAAAAAATGGGAGGTGAAATATATTCTAGCAAAATGCTGGGTGCGCTCTATGTTTTTAATTGATCGTGAGCACCTTGCCTTAGATAAAGTGGTTTAAACATAGCAGGCTGAAAACATGCATCCTCTTTTTTTCCAACAGCTAGTCATTGCTGAAGTAGCAACATATTGGAATCAGTCTGATTTTACATCAAACTGCAGGTCCAAATTCCACTGTTAATGCACCCAAAATAGAAATAGAACATAACCTCCAATTTGAAACACAAAAGGCTGTCTTCACCATCATATGACATTGACCAATAAAAAGACTTTGAAATTAATGAAAATGAATTTGACACAGATTTCTATGATGAATAATGAGGGAAATAAAATTTTCTGGTTTAGATTCTCTGTAGAAACATTAGTAACACAGGTAAGAAGCAAAGTAAGAAGAACATCAACAAGCATACAAAAATATAATTTACCATCTTTGTAGATGGCAGGTGTTGCCACCACTCACCATATGCTCAGAGGCACATGTTACCAAATTTTTCCAAGCTACACAGGAAATGGATTGGACTGTGAAAGACCAACCCAAATAGTGTTTGCATTTTGACCAATTTGTAGAGCAGTACAATATCTCAGAGAGGAGGTCAGGTCTCCTGCTGCCCTGGTGCATTCACTATAGCTGCCCAATTTCCCTGCTTTTTAAAGTTGGATAGAAATATATGTGGGCTATAGCTACATTCTTAAACCACAAGGTTTTTTGCCTATTAGTGAATATATATATACATGATACTATCTTTCTTCTTCTTAGTAGAGGAAATAAAAGTATTAGACATTAGAAATAAACCTGTATAGTACTTGGGAATTAACTTTCACAAAGAGAATGAGAACTTACACAAACTCAATGTTAACACCTACAAGTGAATGTGTAGAGGGAATTTAGACAGGTGGGCAAAAATAAAACTGTTATGGTGAGGAAGAATTACAGCTATAAAAATGAACACCTTACCTAAAATTAATTTCCTTCTTTAGAACATAGCAATAGTAATTTGAACTGCTCATTATAGGAACTATCATTTAGTTTTAAGAACTGGTCCCTGAGTTTGTTTGTTTTCTCCTCTTCCCTTTTGTATTGTGTCTTCTAGATTGTCAGACTGTGGGCAGGGACTGTCTTGTTTTAATTGATTACATATAAGCTGTTTTGAGGACAAATGCTCTAAATAAATAAATGATGACATAAAATTGAGTGAACATTTGATTTATTACTTTATTTTGGGCAGGGAAGAAAACAAGGGCAGATTTTGATATAATGCAAAGAAGGGGGAATACTAGCTTCAGATTTACTTCTGTATTTTCATGCCGATTGCCTTATATAGAAAATAGGGGTGGTTTGAGGAATCTACAAATGAAATGAAAAAGATGGAACAGGCTCTTGGTAAAATACCCTTAGATACTTGTGATTACAGCCCAAAGAAGGAAATATATTGAAAAATTCTATGTACAATGGAATATGCAAAATTAGGGACAAGTTTAGAAAAGTCCTGTGACAAGCACAATTACCTATAGCTCCAATTCTCTTTGATCCTAAGTTCAACAAATATGTGAAGTTAGGGTATTTCAATCAATGGAGAGTGTATAGTTTGACCTTCTATAAAGACTGTTTTTTAAAAAAAAGAAATTCTCCCAAACAATTTTATTTATTTATTTATTTAAAATATTTCTATCCTGCCCTTCTACCCTATAATAGGGCACTCAGCGTGGCTTACAAAAATAAAATCAAGCATGTACATAATAAAACTGTAAACAATAAAATCACAAAAACATTAAAATAAATTAAAATACATAAAATACAATTCAGCAGGACATGGGACAAAAAAAAAGCCACGATTATTTGAATATTACAAATCACACGGTATGTATTGGGAATAATGCATGATGAAAAAAAACTAAGAAAAATGACGTTTTGAGCACATTTGGTTAATAAACCAAAGAAAGCATTATCGTAAATGTATCACCCTTTTTTTACATGCACATATGCACGCACACTCCACCGTCACCCACACCACACAAAATGGCCGAGCTTTGGTAGAAAATGGTCAAGAAATCAACAAAGTGGAATTTTTAGGGAAGAATTATTTATGAGTAAAACTTAATTAAAAGACACTAGAATGTACTGGAGTCACATTGGAGAAACTATAAACAACATTCTAGAAGACTGAGTTTAAAACCCCAAATATTACTGCTTTACATTAAAAATACCAGGAAAGAAAGAGGTAGTATTGTTTCATATAACTGTAACAGCTAGATTAATATATGCCTAATATTGGAAGACTCCACAAATACCTAAGTTAAGAGAATGGTAGGTAAAATAGTGGAATAAAGCTGTCTTAAATAAACTAACATGGACACTATGACTGAAACAGGAAGTTTGTAACGAATTTTTGTTTGAAAAAAGAATAGGGTTGCTATATATTAAAAAAAGAAAAAAAGTGGGAGGGGAGGATCCAAGACAAGGTATCCTGATTCATTAGTGCCTGGAGACGACCTCAGGAGGCAGTTGGATCTTTGGATGACAAAGGAGTCAAATGTGTGCTAAAGGAGGAGAAGGAGATTGCAGAGAAGTTGAATACATTCTTTGCATCTGTCTTCACAGCAGAAGACGTAGGGCAGATCTCTGTGCCCGAATAATTTTCTCAGGAAGGGAATCAGAGGGACTGAGGCAAATAATGGTGATAGAAAATATGACATTCTGCCCTTATTTACAAATTTACAAATGATCAGCTCACCAAGTCCAGATGACATCACCCGAGAGTTCTTAAAGAAATGGTTGATATTCTAACAAAAATATGTAATGTGTCCCTAACATCAGCCTCTGTGCCTGATGACAAGAAAGCAGCCAATGTAACATCAATTTTTAGAAAGTGATTTAGAGGGGAAGTAGGATATTAAAGGCTGATTAGCTTAATGTCTGTTCTGGGAAAACTGGCGAAAATCATTATTAAAGATAAAATTGCCAAGCATGAGATGAACAAGACTTGCAGAAACAAAACCAGCATAGGTTCTGCAAGGGTAACTCTTTCACTAACCTATGAATGACCAGGAATGAGACCTTGGTATCATAGCTCAATTAAGATGTCAGCCCAGCCTGTAGCAGCTGTAAAAAAGTCAAATTTCATGTTGGAGGTTATTAGTAAAGGAATTGAAAATAAAGCTGCCACTACCATAGTGTCTTTATACAAATCTATAGTGCAACCAGACTTGAATACTATGTACCGTTCTGGTCAGCTCATTTCGAAAAGGATATTGTAGCTCTGGAAAAGGTTCATAAAAGGGTAACAAAAGTAATCAAGGAGATGGAGCAACTCCCCTATGATGATAGGTTACAACATTTGTGGCTTTTTAGTTGAGAAAAAAAGACAAGTAAGGTGAGACATAATAAAGGTGATTGAGTGGAGAAAGTAGATAGCTAAAAGGTTTATCTCTCAATGCTAAAACTGAATGAAGCTGCATGTTGGAAGATTCAGGACAAACAAAAGGAAGTTCTTCATACAGTGCAGAGTTAAACTATGGAATTCGTTCCCACATGATGTAATAATTTCTGTAAAAAAGAATTAAGACAAGAATCAGTGCCTGTCACAGCTTTGAAGCAAGCGCTCCCCTTCCTTTTTACATGGCCTGCCTTGTGCTGCATTTCCAACCCATTTGCTATAGCCACCATGAGTATTTGGAAAAGATGGTGGAATGTTTTAGCCCCAGGAGAATCCCCCTTATTCTTTTCCTGGAGCATGAAGCCTTCTTCACCAGGACAAGATTGTCTAGTTTCATGGTTGCAAGGCTAGAGGACTATATTGGATTAAAGACCTCTTTGAATGGCATTGCCCTATCACTGAGGCCATGCTACAGGTCAAAAGAACTTGAAGCACTCTTGGTTTTAAAGGCTGCAGGTTCAGATGTTAGCATGGCAGCTTTATAGAGGAGGAAGACTCCTGCACTCTCTGACCACTTTTGGGCACTTGTGTGCTCATTATATGAGTAATTAATTAATTAATTAGTCTATGGGGGAAAGTGAAGGCTTAAGTGTGGTGTGGGAAGAGGGCCTAGGAGTTACGCTAGACGAAGAGGGCTGGACAAAAATTTGGACATCCCCCCCATTTGAGATCAAACTTTGCTAAGATGCAGGAAGCATCACTGAAACTGTTCTTGTGTTGGCATTCGTCCCCAGTCTGGTTGTACAGAATGCCCAAGACTATGTTGCCACAATGCTAGCGTGATTGTGGGAATAGGGGTACACTCATCCATATGTGGTGGGATTGCCCCAAGGTGCATGATTTCTGAAGAGGGGTTTGGGGCTTGGTTTCAGAGATTGCATCACAACACCTTCAGCCCGATCCTGTCTAGGCTCTTTTATCGATGATAAGTGATACAAACCAGGTGTTCCACCACAGTGAAGCGACCACTTCTCCTGGCGGCTGCAGGGATGGAAGTTGCTCAGTGCTGGAAAGCTGTGACAGGCCCCACTAAAGAAGGGTGATGGGCTAGAATTTTGACATTGCTCTTGCAGAGCATTTACCTTTTATTTCAGGATTGTCCTCGGTAGGGTGCAACATGATAAATTCAACACAGTTTGATTCCCAATGCTATGTTTTATCAACACCAATAGAGAGATATACCATTCCCCACAAACACATGCAGGGCTCTGGCTTGGCTATTTTTTGAAATGATTCTTAGCAACTGTTGGGGGTATGGGCTTTCTGTAATTCTATGGTGAAATTATTCTTTTTGTAGCCATGAATGATGGCTTATGCTGTTACTTCACAATTTCTAAAACTTAGTAAAAATATATTTAAAAAAGAATTCGAGAAATTCATGCAGGATAAGACTATGTTTTATCTCCACTGTTGGTGACAGTATGCCTCTGATACTAGGTGCTGGGAATTGGCAAGTGGGGAAAGTGCTGTTGAGTTCAGATACTGTTTCTGGGCTTCCCATAGATATCTGATTGGCCACTGTGAGAACAGAATGCTGAACTAGATGGGCGTTTGGCCTGATCCAGCAGAGTCCGCCTTATGTTATTATATAGGAAATCAGTTTATTTTGTTACAGATGGTTTTTTATGTGTGTGTATGCAATCAATTTTTATTGTCCTTTTTATTTTCTAATAAAAATATTTAAAAGCCATACCTCTCATCTTTTTTTCTTAAAAGGTAGTCACTATCAGCATTAAGGGCAGTTTGTTTCCATTGTCTACTGAAAGTGAGACTTCATCTTGAGGGAGGCATGGGAGAATTTCCAAACAAGGTTCCACTTTATTGCCATCTATGCATTGTTTCCCCAGTGGGCACTACTACATTGGATATCATTGCATTTCTGGGCTCAGTTTAAATTGCTGGTTGTTACCTTTAAAGACCTAAACCATTTTGGACCAGGTTATGTGAAGGACTCACTGCACATATGCAAACCTGCCCAGGCCCCAGTGTCTGCTAAAGAGGCCCTGTTAGCAGGGCTACAGTCAACGTCAAATAAAGTAGTGGGCAGAAGATGTAGGGCCTTTTTGGCTGTGGACCTGTCACTGTGGAACTCTTGCAGGATGTACATTTGGCCATTTCTTTAGTCACTTTTTAAATAGTCATTAAAGACCTTTTTATTTCAACCTGCTTTCAATTGCTGTTGATCTAGAGTGTTAAAATTGTTCCTCTGTCTACATTGGGACTGATTACTGATATAGACTGGGTCGTCTTTATGTAGGTAATTTTTTTAGCATGTTTTTAATACATATATATATGTTAGCAGCTGATGAAGGCGGAAACTGAAACATTTTGTTAATATAATAAAAACCTCTGTTTGGTTAATCACAATTACGTTTGTTTATATATATCACATGGCCTGAACCTGGAGGACAGTACCACCACTACTTAGCTTCTGCAAATGAAGCCCCTCTGAGCATTCCATCCTCAAAGCTCTATAACTGCCACCTTGGTAACAGCATTTGTATGTTGGCAGCTGATGAAGGCGGAAGCTGAAACGTTTTGTTAATATAATAAAAACCTCTGTTTGGTTAATCACAATTACGTTTATAGATAGATAGATAGATAGATAGATAGATAGATAGATAGATAGATAGATAGATAGATAGATAGATAGATATAGATATAGATATAGATATAGATATAGATAGATATAGATAGATATATAGATATATAATTTAAATTGATATTAGTTTTACTTTATGGAGTTTTTTGCTTGAAATAGCAGGATGTAAATATATATATTTATAGAGTTCTATGTAAAGATGAGAGCCGGTGTAGCATAGTGGTTAGAGTGTTGGACTACGACCTGGGAGACCAGGGTTCGAATCCCCACACGCCATGAAGCTCTCTGGGTGACCTTGGGCCAATCACTGCCTCTCAGCCTCAGAGGAAGGCAGTGGTGAACCACGTCTGAATACCACTTACCATGAAAACCCTATTCATAGGGTCGCCATAAGTCGGAATCGAAGGCAGTCCATGTAAAGATATACTGGGTTTTTAAACATTAATTTTAGCCCTAGCTAGCTGTATGGACACTTTTTTATTATTCCATTTATCCCCCTTTGTAGAAATAGGTGAACTGCATAATTAGCTGCTGTGTGTATGAAATTGACTGCACAATCAAATTGTCTTCTGCTGTGGACAAATTCCTCCTGAAAACATTTTGAGAGTATGAAAATGTCTTTGTTAATCTCTTGAAGCACAAGCTGCAGTATTCATACTTTGATTGTTAGAACAATATCACTCTCTATCTGCAGCAAATATTCTTTCAGAAAACAACTGCTTAAGGCTGGTGCTTATACTTGGAGTTCTCAGACTTTTCCTTTTGAGCTTTTCTGGTCAAGAAATAATTTTCCCTCCTTCTCTTTAGTGTGGTTGAACTGCTTCCAAGTCTTGGGTTAGACAGACAAGAGGGCATGTCTGCTCAACACTTACTTGAGTGATTGGAAGTATTCATGCAGATCATCAGATCACACCAGGGCCAGATATCAGTGGGCCCTAGGCAAGGTGCTGCCAGTGGGCTCATGGCCAGGTCCGACCTAGGCCCTCATCCAGCACCAATGCCTCCTTTTGCTGCCTCCATCAGGAACTCCTGGTATTTCTGTTAGAGCAGCAAGTGCTACCACTACCACTCACCTACCCTCCTCGCCCTGGGCTCAGAAATGTCTCCTTGGAGGACAGGCAGCAGTGACACTTTGTGAAAGAAACCATGCTAATACTTGGTTGATCTTCAGTGGCTGGCTACCATCTTAAATTGTCCAAAATACAGTACCTAATGTCAACATTGGTCCGGAAGCTGTAGCTGGTGCAAAATGCAGTGGTGTGACTGCTCATGGAGCTGGGTGTTGGCAGTATGTTATTCCACTGCTGAAAGAATTGCACTGGCTGCCCATTAGTGTCAGGCCAAGTTCAAGGTTCTGGTTTTGATGTACAAACCCTATGCAGCTTGGGACCAGGATACCTGAAAGATTGTCTCATCCCTTATATATCCAGTTGATCACTGTGCTCTGCAGGTGAGGGCCTCCTGCAGATACCATCTTATCGGGAGGTCATAGGAAGCAGACCTTTAGTGTTATGGCACCTACCCTTTGGAATTTCCTCCCCTAAATAGTAGACAGGCAACATCTCGGTTATCTTTTCAGTGCCAACTGAAGACCTTCCTCTTTCAAAAAGCCTTTTAAGTAGAGACCTTATCCCAGTCTGCATCTGTGTTGGAATTGCTTTTTAAAATGTTTTTAAAGCTATGGTTTTAAAGATGTTATTAAAAATATGTTTTTTAAAGATGTATATTATTTTATTGTGAACCGCTCTGAGTGCCCTATTGTAGGGTAGAAGGGTGGGATAGAAATATTTTGGATGATGATGTTTTGTTTTAATATGTTTTTAAAGATATTTTCTTTTAGTATGTTTTAGTCCTTTGTTTTTAAGATGTTTTGGAGTGCTTTTAGTGCTTTTTATTGGCTGCCCTGGGCTCCTGGGAGGGAGGGCAGGATATACATTTAAGTAATAATGATAACAATAATAACAACATTGAGCAGAATTGCTTTTTGGGCAGTATAAAATTGTGGCTTGTCACCATGCAATGGAGAAGAGAACTAGCGTAGCTGTCATTCATTGAAGCACCACTGCCAATCAGGGGTACATTTGGGGATGAGGGGGAAGTGAGTAACTGACTGTGGTAGCACCCACGGGGGTAGTGGGAGTGAAAGCATTGCTAGGCAGGCGCCCTGGTGGAGGCAGCAGGGATGCTGATGGGCCCTTCTAAGCCCCAGAGCTGTTAGCTTGTATCTGACCATGCTGGTTCTGACACAAGCCCTGGACAACACAGTCCATACCATCCATGCCAGGGTTAATTCTGTCATCATCTAGCACTAGTTACATAGGATAAACAGAATTTACATAGTTATGCATCTTGCTCATGTTAATCTTTTCGACGCTGCTGGTATAGATTAAATGTGTCGCTAAAGAAAACCTGCTTGCCTTTTTGCTTTTTCTTCCAAATACTTGCCTTCTTCTCTGATAACTGTGATGCAGTGCTGAACTAAGCCTTCCGGGAAGATAGAAAAGAGTGGCCACTAAGATCACATAGGTCAACGGATACAAAAATCTGTGCAGAAAGGGCTAGGATTTGTTTTGTTTATCTGTGCCGCTGCATAGTATAATAATACTGCAACAAGACATGCTGCTCTTTGAGTCTCTGCCTATCTCAGCCTAGAACCACCTTTCAGTGTAATCTGGCCAAAGGCAGTTCACACACTTTGAATTGTATTCATTTCCCTTCCTGCCATTCTTAGATTGAAAATTGTAACCTGTATTTTATTGTTTACTTTTTTATTCTTGTAAGCCAACTAGGGGGTGCATCTGGGCCACTTTTGATAAGTACATAAAAAGACACAGTGTTTACTCATAATGTAACCAAGGACCAGCTCTCATGAGCATGTATGTGTATAAAGATTTCTTGCCTTGAGATTTATGGAAATATTCTTAAGTTTTAATTTGTAACATTGACAGCTGTAGCAAAGGGTCTAGCATAAGTTTTGTATATATACAGGCCAACTTGTTTAGTTCAGATTTGTTTGCATGAATTATTATTTTTTGCAGTTGTGGATGTGTAATTTTGTGTCTAAGAATCTGGTAATTTCTAAAAACCCATAAAAGTTTCTAGACCTTAGAACAGGAAGTTGGATAGCTTCCGTCCGATAGGTGCAATGAGATTTGTTCAGAAGTGAGCAAGCAACACGTAAGAGAAAATGTAACTATGGTGCCTTGCAAAAGTAATCAGACCCCTGACCAATGCTCCCATATTACTGAATTACAAATAGTACATTGTAATTTCGTTCCGTATGATATTTTATTTTGAAACAATGAAACTCAAAATCAGTTATTGTAAGGTGACATTTGTGATGTCCCTGTATATAGATATTACTGTAAATATGGTAAGTATGGGTTTATTAGAGTAAATGAGATAAGTAGGCGGAGTGAGAGGGGGAGTACATGGGCTAGAATGCTGGAGAATGCTGTATGATGATTGGCTGAGCGTTTGAGTGGCTGAAGGTATAAAAGAGAGCATGACAGTTGAGAGGGGGTCGGTAGTTTGTGGTTGTTGTGGGCTGGAGTTGGTTGTGGGTTGGATTGTATTAGGCTGGTATTGAGGCAGATTATATATGACTAGAAACATAAAGAGTAACGCAATATATGAAACCATACGCTTGTTAAATATACCTTAAGTAATCTTGTTATTTCCTGGTGTTTATAAATAAATATTTTCTTGGTTTACCAAAGGCCTGATCCTTGGCTGGGGCTTTCACAGACCAGAGGGGTGATCAGGGTATTTACCAAGGTGGAGAAACAATATCAAATGGTGGCAGCAGTGAAGAGATAGTGTAACATCAAGTATCCAGGGCAACCCAGGGCTGTATGCTTTATTGGCACAAAGATACAGGGGGGTTGTGGCCTGCAAGGGCACCCAGACACAAAGTAACAATAAGCCAGAAGCAGACTAAGGCAAAGTCTCAAAGCAATACAGTAGGGCCCTGCTTATACGGCGGGTTAGGGACCAGGCCACCACCGTAAAGTGGAAATCACCATAAAGCGGAACCCATTGACTATAATGGGCTGAGTCGCGTGAAAATGACGCCAAAATGCCGCAAAAGTGCAAAATCAGCTTTAAAACAGGGAATTTCCCCTAATTGAAAGCCGCCGCATCAGCGGAACGCCAGAAAACGGAATGCCGTAGAGCGGGGCCCTACTGTATTGTGAAATAGGGAGTGGCTGGTGGTGCTGCCTAGCAGTGGGATCTTGCGAGATCTGTGCTAGAGCCAGTGAAAGAACAAATCAAAACCAAGATCCTGACTGGAGGGACCTGACAGGAGGTGGCAGCAGGAGGGATCCTGACAACATTGGTTTTATGTTGGGAAATGTTTGTAAGAAACATAAAAAACTGAAACATGTTGCTTCCGTAAGTATTCAGCCCCTTTGCTGTGGAATCTCTCAGTTTACACAGATGAAAGAAATTTCCCTATCAAGGACACAGTTATCTTACCATTGGCCTCCACCTGTGAACCATTAAAGTTGCTGTCACATTGTCAGGATAAACCCCCCACTGTTGAAGGATCATTGGTCAGTTTGCGGATCTGAAGGAAAATGAAGACCAAAGAGCATTCGACAAAAGTGATAGGTAATGTAATACAAATGCATAGATTAGGAAAAGGGTACAAAATCATATCCAAGTGTTTGGATATCCCAGTGAGCACAGTTGGATCAATAATCAGGAAGTGGAAGCTGCATCACACCACCCAGGCACTGCCAAGAAATGGCCATCCCTCAAAACTCAGCCCACTAACAAGAATGAGACTTGTGAGAAAAGCCACGGGAGGCCAGCAATCACTTTGAAGGAGCTACAGAGTTCAGTGGCTGGGAGTGGAGTAATGGTGCACCAGTCAACCATATCAAGAGCTCTGTATAACACTGGCCTGTATGGGAGGGTGGCAAGAAAGAAGCCATTACTCAAAAAGTAGCATCTGGAAGCACATCTGGAGTTTGCCAGAAAGCATGAGAGTGCCCCAGCTGGAATGTGGGAAAAGGTTTTGTGGTCAGATGAGACCAAGATAGATCTTTTTGGCCAAAACTCAAAGCTCTATGGGTGGCGCAAACCTAACACTGCCCATGCCTCAAGACCTGTCATCTCTACAGTGAAGTATGGTGGTGGTAGCATCATGCTGTGGGGATGCTTCTCATCAGCATGGACTGGGCATCTTCTTAAAATGGAAATGGAAGGAAAAATGGATGGAGCAAAATACAGAGAAATACTGCAAGAGAACCTGCTAAAAAACTGAAACTGAAGCTTGGGAGGAAATTCACTTTTCAGCAGGACAATGATCCCAAGCACAAGGCCAAAGCCACACTGGAGTGGCTCAAGAACAAAAAGGTGAATGTCCTACAGTGGCCCAGTCAAAGTCCTGATCTCAATCCCATTGAGAATCTGTGGTGCTCTTTGAAAATTGTGGTCCACAAGTGACATCCAACCAACCTGAACAACTTGGAACAAATCTGCCAAGAAGAATGGCCCAAACTCTCTCCAGCACTGTGCAAAGCTGGTACATACCTACCCCAGACTTAAAAGCTGTTATCGTAGCAAAAGGTGGCTGTACCAAATATTAATGGGTGGGGTTGAATACTTATGCAAGCAACATGTTTCAGTTTTTTATGTTGCTCTAAACATTTATTTTATTTTATTTATTTTATTTATTTATTTTATTTATTAAATTTCCCAACATTTCCCAACATAAAACCAATGTCACCTTACAATAATTGATTTTGAGTTTCAGTGTTTCAAAATAAAATATCACACAGAACGCAATTATAATGTACCTTTTGTAATTCAGTAATATGAGAGCATTGGAAAGGGATCTGGGTACTTTTGCAAGGCACTGTATATCTTTGTTATCTCATCTAATCTGAATATTGGGAAGGGATAGTGGGATGGGGAAGACCTGGGAAATATTGGATAATGACATGTCTTGGAGTTGTGAAATGTAATTAATATAGTTATGCTATATTTTTCTCCTTTGCAGGTGAAGCTGAGCAGGAGCTGGGACCCCCTCCATCTGTAGATGAGGCAGCAAACACACTCATGACTCGCCTGGGTTTCCTTCTGGGAGAGAAAGTCACTGAAGTGCAGGCAGGACAGCAATACAGTATGGAAGTACAGGAGGACAATCAGGTGGGCTTATCTTGTGCAGAATGATAGTGATTTGACTGTGCCCTGATCCCTGACATAATGCTTGATTTGTAAAATGAGAAGTTCTGATAAAACCATTCCCCAGAAGTCATGCCCATAATTGTTCATAGGAGATGTGGGTGGGTTCATAGACTCCTCACTAAAAACATGCAAATGTGGCATAGATAGGGGAACACATATCCCAATTAAATATACAGTACCCAGTTAAGATGGTGAGACAATGTGGTAGATTGGTACACAGCTGAAGCTTCTCCTCTTTTCCAAACACTTGGGTCACCCATGTGGTCCACATTGTTCCCATAGATGGCTCTAAGTTTATTTGCAAGCTTTGATTAATTATTCTTCTAGCCACAGACAGGGGCCTTCCCCCAATTACATTATTACTGGGGAGAGGAGGGGTGGGACACCTCCATACTCAAGCTGGCCCTGGTTCTGCTGCAGGCAGTAAAAGTTTTTGTGGAACTCCCAGTGCTATGACCTCCATATTAATTTTAAAATGGAATGAAAAGACGCTTTTAATTTTTTAATGTTTATGAAATAACTTACATTGTGCATTCTAATGATATTAGACAAAACAGGTTAGTAACTACAATAAGTAATAATTAGTAGCTACATTTACAACATAACAATTAAGAGCTACATCCAATAAACATTAAATGATATAAAATTAAATCAAGTTTACCACACACACACACAAAGAGAGAGAGAGAGAATTATTCAAATTATTCCCCAAATAGAGAAGGGTTGAATGGTATCATTGTAATATTGGATAAAGAGACTTCATTTCTCAATGAATAGATCACTGTGCTGCCTTCCGTCCCTAACACTGATCACATTTGCAAGTTTAATTGAATACACCATATCTCATACCCTCAGACACCGGTTGTCTGAAGACAGTGTATTGATCTTTTCCCACTTATAACTGATAGCCATTTATGCTGCTGTTCATAAATGAAGTGATATCTCTGCATCTTCAGTTAAACTATGTCCTTGACAAATCCGAACAAAATTACCCATGGGAATGAAAAGAAGTTTTACTAGAATAATTTGTAGGCAGTTCTTCCTCCTAATGACTGTACTCAAAGTACACTTGACAGAGAGCATGCAGGCTTTTGCTTGTGGATCAAGCTTTTTCTTCTCCCCACAGGAGTAGCCCATCCAGAAGGATACCACAGTTGGTTCCCACTAAAGATTGAGTAGACCTTTCATGAGTACCTCAGGGTGACTGAAATTCCTTCAGAGCAGACTGTTGTACAGAACCCCACTTCCTCTCCTTTAAGGAAGTGGATTTCATTCACTCTGGGCTGAGTCAGTATTGAACAAAAGCAGGATCCATGGAGTCTTTGGCCAGCCAGCACATCTTCACGCCTGATCTCATTAGTGGAGGCAGCTCCAGTTTTCATTAGGGGAGGGAGCAAGTATCAAGAAACTTATCAGTGAAGAAACTCATCAGTAAAGAAACTCAAGGAAAGTGGTTTGTTAAAAACCTGTGTAAACACAGTTGCATTCTACTAGTCTCATTAAATTATTGAGAATATTTCATAAAGAAATAAACATTGGTGGAGCTGATGGAGTTTTAACAGTGGTCTTCTAATGACTCAGTGAAGGGAGGTGAACCAGCTTAGGAAGCTCCTGAAGTATCAGATGAACAAATAGAAACACAAAAACTTGCTAGCCTAATGCTTTATAACTGAGATGGAAGAAAGATCACAACCCCAATGACAGTAATTAACTGTATTAGAAAAGAAGGTTTCACAACCTTCCCCTTAATTTGGCTAGGTTTTGGTTAGGGAACAAAGTGGGATGTTTTTATTTTAAACTGTTGTAAATTACATTGAGTTGATATATATCTAGAAAGATGGAATATAAATAAATATCATCATGTTACAGATTTGGAACCTTGGTACTTTAGGAACACCAGCAACAGACTGAATGAACTATGATAGAAACTGCTACTAGACTAGCAACAGTTAAATGGCACTATGCCACAAAATTAAATGTAATTTGGGGTGTGTGTTTGTGTTTTGTTATTGTTTGTTCTTTATTGTCATATTTGTTAGCTAACTGATAGCATGAACTGTTTCAGTTGAGAAGATAAATAGTTTTCATGTTCATTAGATGCCAAAATGATTGCCAGTCTGCCTCTCCTTATCATATATACTAAGTTTCTGAGTTCCAGTCCTGGTGTGGCTAAAACAGCATAATCTATGTGCAAAGGAGAGGTATCAGTGCAATACCAAGGAGGACTGAGTATGCTCAGTATGCTTTGCGGGGAAGGAGAGGGGAGGGAATGGAATGCAATATCTTGAGCAGTTGAACTCATTTCACTTGCACATAGTATAGAACTGTTAATGACATAAGTTGCTTTCCTTTCTCACTCCCAAAAGAGAGATGTGTAATTCCCTACCCTCATTTGTTCTAAGCGCAAGAAGGAGTGCAATGCCGGATTTAGGCAGCAGGAGTCAAAACTTGTTGCTGGGGACAAAGTATTTCAGTGGAAAAGATGGGGGTCTAATGCTTACTCAGACCAGACTCCCAAATCTCATCAGCCATGGACTTCCTCAGGACCCGGACCTGCAAGAAAAAGAGACGCTTTAGCCCCAAACAGAGGTTGCCACTTCTGTCCAGGCACTTGCCTCCTGGTTTTCCCCTTGATACAATTCTTAGTATGCACCCAATAGAAAAGGAAAAGCTGTCTGAAGATTCCTTTTTATCCCTC
The DNA here is from genome assembly GCF_030035675.1 of Rhineura floridana. NCBI lineage: Eukaryota > Metazoa > Chordata > Lepidosauria > Squamata > Rhineuridae > Rhineura > Rhineura floridana. Next base: position 58,487,814 of record NC_084490.1, read on the forward strand.
TGGATAGGAGGAGGGGAAGGTGTTTGGGAAAGAGATGGAAACTACAGAATAGGTCAGGGCAGTTTGCCATCAAATACTATGGCAATTTCCTAAAGAAGGGAGAAGTCATCAGTTAGCCCCAGCCACCAAAGATTCTCAGCTCCTTTTGAGACATTGAGCTGACCCCTTGAACCAAATATTTCCTCAGCCCTTCTCCCAAGAGTTCTTTATCAGAGTTCTTCTATAGGGTTAAGAAAGAAAAGTAAAACTGGCAAGAGTAAGCTTCCCCATCATTTCATCAGTAAACTGTATTATTTGTTCGAGAATGTTCTGGAATGTTGAAAGGTCCCATTAGGTGATATTCTTGTGGTTCCCTTAGCCTCTAACATGATTCTTCCAGCTGAGGGTATTATTATTATTATTTATTTTATTTATTTCGATTTATATACCGCCCACAGCCCGAGGGCTCTCAGGGCGGTGCACAACATGGATAAAATACAATAAAATCACAAAAACAGTAAAGTATACATTGTTAAACAAGTAAACAACCTGATATACATTAAAAACACAATAGATTAAAATGCCTGGGAGAATAAAAAGGTTTTAACTTGGCGCCGAAAAGCTAAAAGTGTAGGCGCCAGGCGCACCTCATCAGAGAGACTGTTCCATACTTCGGGGGCAACCACTGAAAAGGCCCTAGATCTTGTTACTACCCTCCGAGCTTCTCTGTGAGTCGGAGCTTGGAGGAGGGCCTTAGATGTTGAACGTAGTGAGCGGGTAGGTTCATATCAGGAGAGGCGTTCCGCTAGGTATTGTGGTCCCGCGCTGTGTAAGGCTTTATAAGTCAAAACTAGCACTTTGAATTTGGCCCGGAAACAAATAGGTAGCCAGTGCAAACGAGCCAGAACAGGTGTTATATGTGCAGACCGCCTAGTCCTCGTCAGCAGTCTGGCAGCTGCGTTTTGCACTAGCTGTAGTTTCCAAACTGTCTTCAAAGGCAGCCCCACATAGAGCGCATTGCAGTAATCCAATCTAGAGGTTACCAGAGCATGCACAACTGAAGCGAGGTCGTCGCTTTCCAGATAGGGGCGTAGCTGGGCTACCAACCGAAGGTGGTAGAACGCATTCCGTGCCACCGAGGCCACCTGCGCCTTGAGAGACAGGAATGGATCAAAAAGAACCCCCAAGCTACGAACCTGTTCCTTCAGGGGGAGTGTAACCCCATCTAGAACAGGTTGAACATCCACCATCTGATCAGAGAAGGCACTCACCAACAGCGTCTCGGTCTTGTCAGGATTGAGCTTCAGTTTATTAGCTCTCATCCAGTCCATTATCACGGCCAGGCAGCGGTTCAGCACATTAACAGCCTCACCTGAAGAAGATGAAAAGGAGAAATAGAGTTGCGTGTCATCAGCATACTGATGACAACGCACTCCAAAGCTCGTGATGACTGCACCCAGCGGCTTCATGTAGATGTTAAAAAGCATAGGGGACAGAACCGATCCCTGCGGGACTCCACAATGGAGAGTCCAGGGTGTCGAACAATGTTCCCCAAGCCCTACCCTCTGGAGACGATCCACCAAGTAGGAGCGGAACCACTGCCAAGCAGTACCTCCAACTCCCAACTCCATGAGTCTCCCCAGAAGGATACCATGGTTGATGGTATCAAAAGCAGCTGAGAGATCAAGGAGAATCAACAGAGTAACACTCCCTCTGTCCCTCTCCCGACATAGGTCATCATACAGGGCGACCAAGGCTGTTTCAGTGCCAAAACCGGGCCTAAAACTGGATTGAAACGGATCTAGATAATCGGTTTCATCCAAGAGCACCTGGAGCTGGCTGGCAACCACCCGTTCTAAGATCTTGCCCAGGAATGGAACATTCGCTACCGGTCTATAGTTGTTCAAATTATCTGGGTCCAGGGAAGGTTTCTTCAGGAGTGGTCTCACTACTGCCTCTTTTAAGCAACTAGGGACCACTCCATCTCTCGAGGCATTTATCACTTCCCTGGCCCAGCCGGCTGTTCCAGCCCTGCCAGCTTTCACTAGCCAAGAGGGGCAAGGATCCAGTACAGAGGTGGTTGCACGCACCAGTCCAAGCATCTTGTCAGTGTCCTCAAGCTGTACCAACTGAAACTCATCCAATAAATAAGGACAAGACCATGCTCTGGATACCTCATTAGGTTCAACTGCCGTAATACTGGAGTCTAAGTCCTGGCAGGTAGCAGTCTTCCCACTAATTTTAGTGATAGGAAGTTTGTGGTTGTTATGGAAATATGCAGAGATACTCAGCGTCTGAGCTGCATTTGTGCCCGTGTGTGTATTTACCAAAGTAACAGGCTTTTACCCTGCATTTAGATCACTGAGACTTAAGACTTTAGTAAAATAAGAAAAGCTACTTTATTTATATAAATACATAGTAGATAGGAAAAACATACCTAGTTCTAACTAACTAAGTTGCACAATGCCCAGACTTGGGTATTGCTGTCATGGCTCAGGAGAGAGAGCAAATACAAAGATGTCTCCTCTCTCCTTGGACAGTCGAAGAAGTAGACAAAGGAAGGAGGGGCAGGTCAGCTTCCCTGAATATATCAGTTTACAACAGAAGGAAGTTAGTAAATCAGTCAGTAAGTCCATCTGTTGTTCTTGAATCTGCTGTACAGACATGGCTCTGCTCTGCCTTGTACAAAGCCTTCTTTCAAGAGCATTTTGCTCAGTTTCTCATGCCAGGCTCTGGCAGCCTGTTTAAGTCCAGGGAACTTCAAACCCTGATGGTTGTTGCATGTAGATTTCCTCTTCTATTTCTCCATACAAGAATGCTGTTTTTATATCCATGTGCTCCACCTGCATTTTCTTGTTAGCAGCAACACTTAGAAGAGTTCTGATGGTCGTGTGTTTGACTACAGGAGCAAATGTTTGATAGTAGTCTTGTCCATACTTTTGAGAGTATCCTTTGGCTACTAGTCTTGCCTTATATCTCTCAATGTTTTATTCAGCATCTCGCTTTTTCTTGAATATCCATTTGCAGCCTACAGCTTTCCTTCCTTGAGGAAGCTTAGTCAGTGTCCAAGTTTTATTCTTGTGTAGAGCTTCCAGCTCTTCCTTGGCTGACTGCCTCACCTCTCAGTTTCTGCTTTGGGTAAGGCATCAATCTCTTTCCAGGTCTCTGGCTCTGGAAGTTCATCTCTTACGAGGTAAGCAAGTCTGTCTGGTGGTACATCTTGTTGGTGTGTTCAGAGCATCTGGGTGCTGGTGCTTTGGCTGCCCCTTCTGCCTCTGATGCCTCTTCTGGCTCAGACTCCTCATCTTCCTCTGCTGGTGTATTACTGTGATCCCTTCTGTTGTGGAAGAATAGCTCAGTTTCTTCTTCCATTTTGCTGTCATCTGTTTGGTGTAGCACCCCTTTTGGTTGGTGTGCACACTTCATAAAAGTGGACAGCTCTGTATACTCTGACTTCACCAGTTTTGGGATCTATGACTTGGTATCCCTTCCGCATTGAAGAATATCTGATGAATATTCCTTCCTTGCCAATGTTGTCAAATGTTGACCTCTTTTGTTTCGGGATGTGCACGAAAGCCTTGCACCTGAATACATGAAGGTGAGACATACTTGGTGTCTAATCATGCCATAGCTTGAAAGGCGTTTTGTTGGTTTCAGCTGCCAGAAGTCAGTTCTGCAGATCGATGGCAGTAACTGCTGCTTCCCCCCCCGTACTTCTGTGGTAACTGTGCATCTTCCAACAAGGAACGAATCATCTGTCCAAGAGTCTGGTTCATGCGTTCACGTCTCCATTTTGTTCTGGAGTATAAACAACAGTAGTCTGGTGCACTATGCCTTCCTCATGTAGAAAGTCTTGCATTGCGCTGAAATTCTCCTCCATTGTCAGATCTTATAATTTGTGGCTTTCTGCCAAATTTGTAGGATACAATTCTGACATAGTCCTTCAATTTTTGAAGTACTTGACTTTTCTCTCTCAGCAGGTACATTATAGTATACCGTGAGTAATCACCTATGAAAGTAAGAGTGTATAAATTTCTGTCCTGTGATGTCGTTTTAATGAGTCCACAAAGGTCAGTGTGAATTAATTCTAGAGGTTTTGTAGTTTTCCTTTCACTTTTCTTAGAAAATTTTGGTTTCACACTTTTTGTCTTTATACAGCATTCACATTTTTCTGTGAATTTACATTGTCCAATTTTAATGCTGTTAGCCAAATTTTCCTTCCCTAGAGCACTGATTCTGGCTAAGCTGGCATGTCCCATTCTTTGATGTCAAACATGTAAACATCCAGAACTGGCTGTATTTGCATGCATAGTTTCAAAATATTCCAAATGCAAAAGTCCATTTTTCAGTTTTTCAGCACAACATACTTCTCCATATAAAACTTGGCAAACGTTGTCACTTAAAAAAGGTTCACCTCCAATCTCCATTTTTTTAGTGGCACTTATTAAATTATCTTTAAATGCTGGAACAAATAGGCAATTTTTCAGTTCAAGCTCTCTGGCACTCTCTGGTGCCCTCTGGCATTTTGCAAAGTAGCTCCATCATGCCTATTCCTTGAGAACAGAAAATGTCTCCTGATGCTATAATTACATTCTGTGTATGGGGGCCAAAGTTCTTAAACAAACAAGAAAATAAAAACCAACAACAAAAAATTCTATAAATACATTCAAAGCAGGAGACCATCTAGGGAGGCGATTGGACCCTTGGATGATAAGGGAGTCAAAGGTGTACTAAAGAACGATAAGGAGATTGCAGAGAAGCTAAATGAATTCTTTGCATCTGTCTTCACAGTGGAAGATATAGGGCAGATCCCTGAACCTGAACTAACATTTGCAGGAAGGGATTCTGAGGAACTGAGACAAATAGTGGTAACGAGAGAGGAAGTTCTAGGCTTAATGGACAATATAAAAACTGACAAATTACCAGGCCCGGATGGCATCCACCCGAGAGATCTCAAAGAACTCAGATGTGAAATTGGTGATCTGTTAACTAAAATATGTAACTTGTCCCTCGGGTCCTCCTCCGTGCCTGAGGACTGGAAAGTGGCAAATGTACCGCCAATCTTCAAAAAGGGATCCAGAGGGGATCCTGGAAATTACAGGCCAGTTAGCTTAACTTCTGTCCCTGGAAAACTGGTAGAAAGTATTATTAAAGCTAGATTAACTAAGCACATAGAAGAACAAGCTTTGCTGAAGCAGAGCCAGCATGGCTTCTGCAAAGGAAAGTCCTGTCTCAGTAACCTATTAGAATTCTTTGAGAGTGTCAACAAGCATATAGATAGAGGTGATCCAGTGGACATAGCATACTATGAAAAAGCTTTTCAAAAAGCTTTTGACAAGGTACCTCACCAAAGACTTCTGAGGAAGCTTAGCAGTCATGGAATAAGAGGAGAGGTCCTGTTGTGGATAAGGAATTGGTTAAGAAGCAGAAAGCAGAGAGTAGGAATAAATGGACAGTTCTCCCAATGAAGGGCTGTAGAAAGTGGAGTCCCTCAAGGATCAGTATTGGGACCTGTACTTTTCAACTTGTTCATTAATGACCTAGAATTAGGAGTGAGCAGTGAAGTGGCCAAGTTTGCTGTCGACACTAAATTGTTCAGGGTTGTTAAAACAAAAAGGGATTGCGAAGAGCTCCAAAAAGACCTCTCCAAACTGAGTGAATGGGCGGAAAAATGGCAAATGCAATTCAGTATAAAGAAGTGTAAAATTATGCATATTGGAGCAAAAAATCTTAATTTCACATATATGCTCATGGGGTCTGAACTGGCGGTGACCGACCAGGAGTGAGACCTCTGGGTTGTAGTGGACAGCAGGATGAAAATGTCGACCCAGTGTGTGGCAGCTGTGAAAAAGGCAAATTCCATGCTAGCAATAATTAGGAAAGGTATTGAAAATAAAACAGCCGGTATCATAATGCCGTTATATAAATCTATGGTGCGGCCGCATTTGGAATACTGTGTACAGTTCTGGTCGCCTCATCTCAAAAAGGGTATTATAGAGTTGGAAAAGGTTCAGAAGAGGGCAACCAGAATGATCAAGGGGATGGAGCGACTCCCTTATGAGGAAAGGTTGCAGCATTTGGGGCTTTTTAGTTTAGAGAAAAGGCGGGTCAGAGGAGACATGATAGAAGTGTATAAAATTATGCATGGCATTGAGAAAAAGTGGATAGAGAAAAGTTCTTCTCCCTCTCTCATAATACTAGAACTCGTGGACATTCAAAGAAGCTGAATGTTGGAAGATTCAGGACAGACAAAAGGAAGTACTTCTTTACTCAGCGCATAGTTAAACTATGGCATTTGCTCCCACAAGTGGACATTCAAAGAAGCTGAATGTTGGAAGATTCAGGACAGACAAAAGGAAGTACTTCTTTACTCAGCACATAGTTAAACTATGGCATTTGCTCCCACAAGATGCAGTAATGGCCACCAGCTTGGATGGCTTTAAAAGAAGATTAGACAAATTCATGGAGGACAGGGCTATCAATGGCTACTAGCTGTGATGGCTGTGCTCTGCCACCCTAGTCAGAGGCAGCATGCTTCTGAAAACCAGTTGCCGGAAGCCTCAGGAGGGGAGAGTGTTCTTGCACTCGGGTCCTGCTTGCGGGCTTCCCCCAGGCACCTGGTTGGCCACTGTGAGAACAGGATGTTGGACTAGATGGGCCACTGGCCTGATCCAGCAGGTTCTTCGTATGTTCTTATCATTTATTAAATGAGCGGTACAACCAGTGTCAATTAAAAATCTGGTTTTATAATCATCATTCTTTCCATCAGATACGTAGTAACTGGAATGCTTCACTTTAGTTTGGCTATTTGTTTTTCTTTCAGCTTGCTTCTGTTTAAAATCAACTCTTTCTCCTCTTTGCCTTCTAGGACAATCTCTTTGAAGGTGATTAGGAGATTTGCATTTGAAGCAATTCTTCCTTTATTTGTCTGTACCCTGCTGTGGCTTGAGGGTATGACTCATCTCTCTATCCTTCCTTTGGTTGCTGTTTCTGCCCACAGTAAAATTTGCTTTTTCAGACAGAGTTTGTTCCTGTCTCTCTTTATAGCCCTGATCTTTCAAATATGCTATAATCTGATCCAAATTCTGATCTGTCTGTTGACGTATACAAGCCGTTATATAATGATGTTGATTTAGAGAGGCCAGGAGTATGACCTTTTGTAAATCTTCATCCAACGATCTTCCACATCTTTCTAATTCTCGGAGCAGACTTGTAAATCTCTCCAGATGTTGATTCAGATTCGTGCTACACTGTTTCAGCATGTACAGCAACTTATAGAGAAACATCACATGAGTTTTAGATTTTCTCTCATACACATTTTCAAGCTTTTCCCATAATTCATTAGCATTCCTACAGCCCATGCAAACATTTAGTGCCTCATCTGATAAAGCAGAAATAAGAAGAGGCTTCACTTTGGCATGCTTATGCTTCCAGTAGGCAGTGGCTGCTTGATCCGCTGCTGAGGGTTCAGGATCAATCAGGACTCCATGCAGTGCCATCATTCTAAGCCTCCAAATTGCATAATTGTCCTTCTCCAGCCTTGGGATGCTTGTTTTAAGTGTTGATTCTTCAGGCATGATTTGCTATCTTTTGTTCTGCTTTTATTTCTCTAACCTAAAGTCTCCTTTTGATCTCTTTGTAAATCACACACGGTACTTAGCCTTTTTAGCTTTCGGGCACAAAACAATTCAGTTTAGCTTACTGGGCTGCCATAACCCTTTTTAATGGAAATATGCAGAGATACTCAGCATCTGAGCTGCCTATGTGCCAGTATGTGCATTTACCTAAGTAGCAGGCTTTTACCCTGCATTTAGATCACTGAGACTTAAGACTTAGTAAAATAAGAAAAGCTACTTTATAGTAATACATAGTAGATAGGAAAGACATACCTAGTTCTAACTCACTAAGTAGGAGGCACAATGCCTAGACTTGGTTATTGCTGACATGGCTCAGGAGAGGGAGCAAAGACAAAGATGTCTCCTCTCTCCTTGGACACTTGAAGAAGAAGACAAAGGAAGGAGGGGCAGGTCAGCTTCCCTGAGTATATCAGTTTACAACAGAAGGAAGTTAGGTAAAGAAGAGCCCAGGTAAAGGTAGGCAAGCCTAGCCAGCTGGAGGACCCTAACTCTATCCTCCTTCTGAAATACAAACAAAAGAACTCAAACAGGAGTTGCTCTTGCTCCACTTCCAGCAGTGGTGCCCCAGTGTAACATTGTTGAGGCCTGGTGGTGGGAAGATTTCAGAGCCTTCATTACTAATTCTGCTGTATCCAGGAAAGCTGTCGCATAAAAGCCACTTCTATTAAAATTAAGTCTATTAAAGATGAACTTGTCTTTGGCTTCCTCTCTCATAGATTTCTCACAATATGTGGTCTCATATTATGGCTAAGCAATGGCATATTTGGTGTTGCCATCGGAAATGTCCAACTGTTTGCTTGGGACATTATTCCAAGATCCCATACTATGCTGGCTAACACCAAAATCTCTTCAAGTAGTACACAAGGAAACCTGCATCCCATTAAAATTTGCCCAAGTCATTTAGTAGATTTCAAGTGATGTAAGCTTTAGCAGAATTGAAAAAGCCGACTTCTGAGACTGATGAATCTTCTTTGAGGCAATTTTACCAGCCACCACTGCTTTTGAGTCAACCAAGAATTGTTCTCTGTGCACAGACATCACAGAGAACAATTCTCGGTTCCTTTGAAAGTCGCACACATGCCCCAGGAGTAGGGCCAAATCTCAGAGGTAAGGGGCTGTGCTAGCTGTCATATTGTGAGATCCTCACCTTAAAAGTCACTCGCTTGCTGACTGTTAGGTGGCTTTGCACTGGGTGACTTTTAAGGTGAGGATCCCATAGGATGACAGCTAGCACAACCTCCTCGTTCAAAACTACTTCCTCTCTGGTTGTCAGGCAATTCTTTCCAGGGCACACTGACATCCAAGGAGGCAATGTGCCTGCATAGCACTGAAGGCAAGGATGCATATGAACATTCTTTTTTGTTTGTTTATTTTTAATGGGCGCTCAAAGCAGAGAGCAGAGGCTTCTATTATATGTGGTTCCTTGTGTTGTCGGATTAAAAATAGATTCCATCTTATAAAAAATGCCTCTGGAAAACAAATAGAAGAGGATATGTATAGAAACAGTTGCATTCTGTAATAGCTTTATATCTTTGAGCTAGTTTTTGAATGAGCAAGTTTCTGATGGTCTTTGAATACATTTTGTGTATGTAAAGGGAAAAATACCTTGAAAAGGCTGTTTTTTGTGAGCAGTACTTAAGGGCAATAATTAGGCTGCAGCGAGGCATGGGCAAATTGGGGTGGTTTTTTTAGGAAGTCCTCTTTTCCCGAATCAGTGGGTGAATATAATAACTTTGGCCTAGATGTCTTATAATGGCTTGGAATTATAGAATAACATCACACAGTGATCCTAATTGAGAGTAGTCTGGTAGCAACAGAAAGTGTTGCACATTGAAAACCAGTGTCTAGTTTCTATGGGCTGCCACATGAGGATGGTAGCACTTTGCTGGATTGTGGGTTTTGTCTCCACCACAGCAAGGTTCTATGCGTTGGGCCTAATTGGTCCACACATAAAAGACCTGTTTCTGCCCAAGGTTTTTATTCTCTGGATCAAATTAGTTAAATGTGCAAGACACATTTATATGCCCAGATATTTTACTGCTGTTGTCTATGTAGGACACAATGAACTTTGTCTCAAAACTGGGAATATTGAAAACTGGGAGGCTGCAATCCTAAGCATACTTACGAAGAAGTCCCATTGAACTCCATGATACTTAATACAAAGTAAACATGAAGAGCAGCATTTAAATTGGGTTGAAGCACTAGAAGGAGGTGGCTAACCTCCAGAACCTATCTGTCGTGGGATTAATTATTGAGCATGATGAGTCATTGTGGGGGACGTTGTTTGCTTTACCAACAGTTTTCTTGCTAATTATAATATCAGGTGCCTGGTTGAGAACTGAGTTATTAATTTGCCCTTAATTCCAAATCTCATTAAATAAAGAAAGCCACCTTAACAATAAACAGTTTGCTGCTTTTGCTTGCAGACTTTACCTTTCACAAATGGAATATGTTACATAACTAGGACTCTTTAAGGCCTATAAAAATGACATTTAAGAACAACAACAACAACAACAAAACCAGAGCCCTTCTGGATCAGATCAAAGGGCCATCTAGTAGAACATCTTGTTTCCCACAGTGGCCAATCAGATGCCTTTAGGGAATCCACATGCAAGGCATGAAGATATTAGCCCTTTCCCCCAGAAACTGGTATCCAGAGACATTGTCTGTCATGGCAGGGGATATGGATGTGGCAGGGGATATGGATGTCTGTCTGCTAGTGACAGGCAAATAAGAAAGTGGTATTAGGCCCACATGGTGAGAGTTTGCTGGCATAAAACTGTGCCTCACTAGGGTGAGAGCTAGGGCGATTGGTGGATTATGTGGTGACTTCAATTCCCATTATATCCCAGGTAAGAGATGGGGTGTTGGGTCAAGAAATAGTGGTGTGCCCTAGTAAATCACTTGCCCTCTGTCAGTGACGTTATTTGGCTGGAACAATTATATCAGCGGTTGGGAAGTGTGGGAGATAGTGGGTTGGGTGTGAGTGGGTTTGGATTGTATGAAGGTGTGTGTCTGCGTGCTGGTATTTGTAGCAGGATTTGCCTTGGCTCATTGACTGCCAATGAGGGAGATGCTGAAGCTGTCATGATTACAGAATGAGGGAAGTATGGCCAAATTGAGGCAGCATGTCATCATAGGAGGTGTGGATATGGATGTTTGCATCACATTTACTTTATTAAATTGCAGGTACCTGGTTGCCCTCTCACTATTGAGTCCTTGCGAGTTTCCTAGAACACCATGGAGGCTTACTGTAATGGGTTCTTGAGGGTAAAGTCACTCAGTTCCACGGCAATCTTGATGCCAGAGTTAGTGCTGAACAATGTGAAATGACCAATGCCACATCTGGCCAGGTTTTATGGGATCAATTTCTGTTGATGTGATCTGCAAACATAGACAAGGTACTTGCAGTTATGCAGTCAACTACAGGGTCTCTTGATCCCTGTCCCTTGTGGTAATAAACCCTAGCTGAGAGGGCATGGCTGACTGGGTGAGTCCAGAATTGGTGAATGGTCATTATATGATGGGGTGGTGTCTGCTACATTGAAAGAAGCAGTGGTGCATCCACTCCTTAAAAAGCCTATCCTAGACCCACTAGTCTACAATAGTAACTGGTTCCTAATACACCTTTTCAGGGAGGGCAGGGAGTTGTAGACATGGTCGTGGTAGAGCAGTTGCAGCGGTTCTTGGATGAAGCTGCATTCTCTCAAATGAACCGTAGAGTTTTCGAGGATCGAGATATTTGCAGGGAGACCAAAATGCTTATTTACAAAGCCATTTTACTACCGATCTTACGGTACACCTGTGAAACATGGACCATCTATAAATGCCACTCCCAACTTCTTGAAAGATTCCACCAACGCTTCCTCTGGAAAATTCTGCAAATTACTTAGGAAGATAGGCGGACTAATGTTAGTGTATGGGAAGAAGCAAAGACCACCAGTGTTGAAACAATGATCCTCCAACATCAACTTTGCTGGATCGGCCATGTTGTTTGAATGCCTGATCACCGTCTTCCAAAGCAGCTACTTTACTCCCAACTTAAGGATGGAAAACGGAATATTAGTGGACAGCAAAAGAGGTTTAAAGATGTTCTCAAAGCTAATCTAAAAAAATGTAACATAAGCATCTGGGAAGCCTTGGCCCATGAGCGTCCCAATTGGAGGTCGGTCATTATCAAAGGTGCTATGGACTTTGAAGAAGCACGAGTACAGGGTGAAAGGGACAAATGAGCTAAGCGGAAGGCACGTCAAGCAAATTCTCATCATGACCGTCTTCCATCTGGAAACATGGAAATGTATGTGCTCACTGTGGGAGGCTGTGCGGATCCAGAATTGGCCTCCACAGTCACTTACACACCCAAGACATTACCCTGGAAGACAATCTTACTCGGCCACGAGTGATCGCCAATGAATGAAAATGAACATTGAGAATGGTCATTAGAGAATTTGGACCAAAGTGTCATCAATATGCTGATGACATATAGCTCTGTTTCTCCATAACATCTGAAGTGACAATGGTCGTGCAAGCTCTAAAACAGTGTCTGAGCACAGTGGTGGGCTAGATCAGGGCCAGTAAATGGAGTTTAAACCGTGGCAAGACAGATGCCTTGTGGGTGAGTGGTTCCTGTGTTTGGGAGATAGGTCATTTACCTGTTCTGAATGTGGTTGCATTCCATTTGAAGGAGCTGGTGCATGCTTCTTGAACGATCTTTGTCACCGGAGAGGCACAGGTGGCCTCAATGGCTAAGAGTGCTATTTACCATTTTCTGTTGATAAGAGAGCTATGGCTGTTACTGGACTGAGATAGCTGGACTACTGTGGTTTTGGAATTAGTAACCTAGGACTAGAGTTTTGCAGTGTGCTCTGTGTGGGATGACCCTTGGGCTTTATCTGGAAACTGCAGCTTATGCAGATTTTTTGACTGGAGTATCCTGTTAATGCCATATAAAACCTCTGCTGAATACCGGGCACAGTTTAAAGTTTTGTTTTTAGCATTTAAACCCCTAAATAATTTGAGACTAGATTACCTAAGGGACTGCCTCACCCCATATATCCCTTCCTAGAAACTGTGCTCCTCAGAGGGGTTGCTGCTGAGGGTGCCACATGCACCAGAGGTGTACTTAGTTTGTACTAGAAACTGAGCTTTTAGTGTGGTAGCTCCAGCCCTCTGGAATCAGTTACTAGCCAAAATTAGACAGGTGCCCAGCATATTGATGATTAAGTGCCTATTGAAAATATTTTTTGTTTAAGAAGGCTTTTCCCAAGTTGTCATAGTCATTTTTGAAATATGAAGTACATCTGTAGGAATAGTTTTATTGTTTTTAGAGTTTGTAATTTTTGTATTCTATGGTTTTCTTGTATACAGCTTTGATGGCCTCAAGCCATGAAGCAGTTTATAAATTTGTAAAATAAATACACACTGCCTCTGAGCCTGGACGTTCCATATAGCTACTATGACTAGAAGCAACTAAGAAATTCTAAATCTTTGACTTAATGTCTTTTAAAACTATCTAACCTAATAGACATCACCATATCTGACACCAGCAATTTAATAAATTATGCATTGTCTGAAGCTCTTTCTTTTGTCTGTTCTTAGTCTATTGCCAGTCTGTTTCAGTGGATGACTGTCCGTTCTAGTATTATGAGACATGGAAAAAATGCTGTCTGTCATTATTTCTATCAGTTTCTAAACTGGGAATACTGTTCCCAACAACACTTGTATCTGCACCAGGTCCTGGGCAACATTTAAGATTTAATTAATAGCCATTTCCCCTTTTTCAGTTTCATGACCAACTGTTTTAAGGAATGGTCATGGATATTTACAAATGTTGCTGCCAGAACATGCGTTTACCCAGTGTTGTTGTTGTTATGTGCCTTCAAGTCGACTACAACTTATGGCTACCCTATGTATCAGTGACCTCCAAGAGCATGTATCGTGAACCATCCTGTTCAGATCTTGTAAGTTCATTACCCAGTGTATGTGAGAACAATTGAAGTCATCCATTATTTCAACACTATCTCCTTTGACTGTCTCTCTGATTTCATTCTCCATCAGAGGGATAATAAGATGTCCCCAGAACTAAATTATTTTCTTGTTTATTGAACTCGTGTTTTTTATAGATATGTACAAGGCAATGCATGCATGGACTGCCTTCAAGTCGATTCAGACTTACGGTGACCCTATGAATAGGGTTTTCATGGTAAGTGGTATTCAGAGGGGGTTTACCATTGCTTTCCTCTGAGGCTGAGAGGCAGTGACTGGCCCAAGGTCACCCAGTGAGTTTCATGGCTGTGTGGGGATTCGAACTCTGGTCTCCCAGGTCGTAGTCCAGCACCTGAACCACTGCACCACACTGGCTCAAGGCAATACTACTCTCAATATGCCTCTTCTGGTCCTGTCTATAGAGCCTGTATCCAGGGATAACTGTATCCCGTTTGTTCTGTCCATTCCAATAACTTTATTTTATGCCCCTTTTATCTGTGATCTTTTAGCAGCACCAAGCACTCTAGTTCCCCCATCTTTGGCATGTGCATTTCTCATTATGGCCCTGTAGCCACTTTGACTGGACTTGAGGTCCTTTGTTTGCCCCAGCATGTGAGAGGATTGTGACCAGAGGCTGAAATCAGTTTTGAAATTGTGTTTAGAATACATCATCTGAAAACTTGTGAATGCATTTGTTAATAAAAGTTGTAAGCATCATCCACAAAGAATATCAAAGGAAATTTCAAGAACATTATACATAAGTGAATCTTAAAGAAAAGAAAATATAGGAGACAGTATATGGAGGGAAAAAAGGATATGATTATTTCATAGGAAAATAAGTGTGAAACAATTTATGCTTAATCATCAGGTAAAGTGGCTCTTACTTGTTAATATTACAGTGATTACAAGAAGCAATAAACCACAAGGTGGGGCAGCTATTATATGCATGAATTCTAACCTTCACTAACCCACACTGAGAGAAAAAAAATTTAATGTATTTATCCGTGTGCATCACTTGGTAGATATGGTGAATTATATAGGCAAAATGAGCAGCAACTGAACTGTTGTTCAGTGTAGCATCTCCCTAATTGCCACCAGCCCAGTTTCTTAAAACTTTACTATGTTCCAGCTGTACAGCAGTTTAGCCTAAGAGTCTGGAAAGTAAAGATGTTAAATTATATCCTACCTATTCCACAGCAGTGATTCAGGGAGACAAGCTCCTGTGGGTCCAGATGAAAGTTAGGCAAGTCAATCCCACATATAAGAGGTAGAAGAACCCAGGTGGGAAGTTAGTCAGGGTAAAATTAAGAATGGGATAGTAAAGTCTAAGGCTTACTACAGAAGAAATAAGTTGAAAAGTAAAAAAAGATACAGTGGTCTACTAAGGAATAAACAGAATAAAGTAAATAAAGTATGGGTCTTGTCAGAGAAAAAGAAAGCTCAGTATAATGGAGAAAACCTGGGAGAACTTGCTATGAACAAAATTCCAGCACAAACAGGTTAGTTCAAAATAAATTACCTAGAGCAGTTTTGAAGGGCTGATAACAATCTAAGACAACCCCATGGTTGTCGTGGAGGCCATGAAGTCCCGAGCTGACCACAAGGAGCCCCAGTATGAATGCTGAAGTCACAAATAACAGTAGCCCTTAGCTCCAATACCACATCCGAGACTGCCTCAGCTAGCTCAGTCAGGGAGGCTGATGATCAGCAGGGTAGGCATTAAATTAGCAGGGATTAAGGCTCACTTTGAGAAAAAGCCCTACAATTTCTCCAGCTAGATTCAAAACTGTTTCAAATCTTTCCTTCTTTCTGCATTTTATGTAACAATATACCTTCCTTATTTTAAGACATTTTTAAACCATTAAACTATCCAGATTCATGGGTCTCAAAAAATATATCTAGGACAAATACTCTTGTTCTCCTTATTTTAAAGGAGACCCTTATTTTTTCCCCCTTGCTACAGATCTACAGACTTCTTTCCAGGATTTGCAGGCACAAAAAGCAGCATAGAACTCAAAGCAAGAGAACGATTATCTAAGGCTATAATCATATGCATATGAGAGTAAATTACTCTGGGGTGAATCCTATTCAACCCATTTATATTTACATCAGAGTCATCATGCTTAGGATTGGGCTACACTGACCTGGTTCCAGCAACACAGAAGGAGCAAAGGATTCAAAATCTGAAGTCAGACCTTAACTCTGCACCTTTGGTTCATGCTCTGCCTGTTTCTGTCCACATTCCCTATGATTCCAAAAAGCGAAATCTTTGCCTGGGAGTGTATTTGTTATTTTGTTTACTGCCACAGCAAGGGAACATGCAAGAACAAGTATCACTGGACCTTGCAGCTATTTCTTTTCTGGCACAAGATACTTATTTCAACGGGACAGGAGAGCAAAGACAAAGGAGAGGAGCCAAACATATGTCTTGTTCTGTAGGTGCTTGAGACTTGCAAGCAGGCAATGTCCAGTCATAAGTCTGAGTCAAGCAGAGAGCATAAAGGACCTTAGGCATCTCTGAGGGATCCTGCAATGGCAGCTACAAGAGACATCTCTGCAGGGACCTAGACATGAAGCCCTATGTAAGCTGCCTGGGCCTGAAGTGTAATAGGCTTCACTGGCTGGTTAAAGGGCTGTCAGTTTTTTTGGTAGTCTTTGACTTATGTGAGTCTGGGAAGCTAAAAGTACTGGTCATTCTCCCTCTGAGAATGTACCCTAAACCTTGTCCACAATCATGTACCACAGGGTTCCAGGGTCATTACACAAATGTGGAACGCTAACCCAAAGAGATGAGATACCAGGAAAGTTATTTCAAAGGCAGAGCCAGGGCTGAGGCAGCTATGCAGAGCAGCAGAAAATTGTGTTGCCCCAAGTGGCATGCTTGTGCTGTTGCAGTGTTCTTTTAGCCTCCAGTCATGCCCTGCCACTAAAATATTTTGTGTTCTGAAGTCTGGTGGAAATGTTTGTCTTTTGTTGCTCTGTTGTGAAGAGATGCTCCATTTCCTACAACACTTTCTTAATTGCTTTCTGAGGAAGTGAGAATTTTCACAAGAAGCAGTAGAATTTTTGCAGCAAATTATTTAGCTTCCCTTGCAGATACCCAAGGGATCTGCCTTCTAAATTAATCCTGGTTATATTTTGCTTGTCCTACTTTACAAGAGTCAGTTGCAGTAATTTCTCACATGCATAATGCCTATCAACCACATTTTTATTGCATTAAAATTAAATACAGCTTATTTGAGATCCATATAAATATATATCAAACGAAAACAAATTAAATAATAAATCAAATACAAATTTTCATGATTATTGACAACAGTCCTCCTAAAGCTATTCAGGTATGTTTCATCTGGCTCCCAACTTTCTCTTGTTTTTGTATAAGCTCTAATATGCATTTGATATACAGTCAGTTTTGTTAAACTAATTACTACCACTGTTTTTCATTGCCATTCTATATTTGTGGGTGATAGAGAGATCTTCCACTTAGTGGCAAAAGTTAATCTGACCATTGCTATAAAATACAGCACAGATTCTTGTATTAACTTTTCCCCAATATATTGGTGCTCTTTTACACTGCCACCACATTTGGTAAAAGTCTGCTGTTAATACTAGATTTGAAAGGCTTTGAATGTTTCCCTAATATGGAATTTAACTCTCCTAGTATTTTTTGAAATCAACAAATGTATCTGGAAGCCTGTGAAAATGTGTGGGTTGACTGGTTTAACAAATACATTAAAAGAATCCAGAGCATTGGTACACTAAAGACTGAAGAGTAGCACACATGCTCTTTGGTCTATGCTTCTCCAATGTTTCAGATTCCCTACGCACAATTGGAGCCCAGAGCATTGAAGAGCAACACCAAGTACCAGCACCAGTTTTGGTTCCTTGCTGGCATGCACATTTTTGCTAGGAGCACTGTCATAGACTGCAATGTGGGTAGTGTTAACTAACACCTGTGTCTATTGGGAACCTGAATGTGGGAACCTGCCATCCACGTGGCCTCCTCTTGAGAGGAGGGGGAACTTTTGCTGGGGATAAACCAAGCTCTTTGCCCTGAAATGTGCCTAAGTAGTGTATGTATAACCCCAAAAATGCAGATCCAAACCAGACTAAAGCAAAGCTTTATTTTATTGAGAGAAAAGAGAAGAATAGCGATACAAAATTACTGGGTGTGTGGCAGCGTTAATCATTAGTACGCTATCCCATTCATAACTTTAAACAAAAGAAATAAAAGGTCCCTATTGCTATAAGGAATTACAGCTAGCAGAGATTACCTATCCTAGGACCAGGATTGGGCTGTGGAATACAGCTGAAGTGATGTGAAGGAGATCTGACCAAAATTTAATCAATTCATTAATTAATTAATTTAATATATTTATAACCCGCTCTATTTCAGAAGAATTCAGAGCGGCGAACAGAAACTACAGTTACATATACAAATTAAGATAACATAATAAAAACATAATTATATAGTTAGTACGACGACAGATTAAAATTTCTAAAACAATCTATACATTACATTTAAAAGCTTGGCGAAATAAACGTTTTGACCTGACGGCGAAAAACTGCAAGTGAGGGGGAGAAACGTACCTCCATCGGTAGGGCATTCCAAAGTGTAGGGGCAACCACCGAAAAAACTTTGTTTCTAGTACCCATCTGGTGGATTTGGGAGAATGGAGGGATCATAAGACCAGGGTCTGTAGAGGATCTCAGGAGCCGAGCGGGTTCATAAAAGGAAATACGATTCGACAAATAAAGAGGGCCCAAGCCATGTAAAGCTTTAAAAGTTAACACTAGTACCTTGAAGTGAGCCCGGTAGCAAATTGGTAGCCAGTGTAGCTGTTGTAAGAGTGGGGTTGTATGGGCTCGTAAGCCAGCTCCTGTTAGCATTCTGGCCGCTTCCCTTTGAACCAATTTAAGCTGCCGGGCTGTTCTCAAGGGAAGTCCTGTATAGAGCGCGTTGCAATAGTCCAACCGGGATGTAACCAAGGCATGCGTTACTTTCGTTAGGTCAGAAATCTCCAGAAATGGGTGCAGTTGGCGGACCAGTTTTAGCTGGGCAAAAGCACTTCTGGATACCGCCAAAACCTGGGCTTCCAAGGTCAAGGCCGAATCAAGGTTTGCACCGAGACACAGATTTCCTTCCCACTCTAGCCTGCAGTCGTGCACTGCGTTCCTTGGGAGTGTAGTTACATGTGTTGGAGCTCAAAATCGCCAACTTGGGTCTCAAAAACTGCTCTTAAATACAGTTTTCCTCTTAAAAATCAACATGAAAAGGAGGGGATCTGGGTATGAGGTGATCTCATGTGTGTGTATTTCTTGCTGACACTCAGAGAAATTAAGGTTACTTTATAATGCTTTTTTTAAACAATGGGGTTGTTCTGCTATGCGTGAAGGAAATCGGCCAAGAAATGAGAGAACATTTAATTCAGGGTCTTCACGTTCCTCTGAAAGTGCCAAAAGATTGTCCTTGATTCTTGTCCTCATTTCACAGTACTTAGGAAGGCACAAGTCAGAAAACAGGATGTGGGATGTGAAATGAAGTCCGGAATACTCCAGGGCCTTGCCACCCCTTCGACTTGAAATGAACCAAAGCGGGGGTTAGCCCGAGCACTTGTAACAGTAGCCTATGATGGCTTTTAAAAAGTAATTTGAAGTAATTTATTTTAAATGTGCCAAATTAAGGCAGTTGGTTTTTTTAAGTACTCTATAGAGCCTGAAAACTCTATTCTTCATAAAACCAAGATAATTTGTCACATCACTGTGAAATCTGACATAAAGATAATAGAGAATGTTTTTTACTTGGAGGGGTCTGGTGGGAAATGATCTAACAGACACAACCTCTGAAAAAATTGTCGTAGCCTTCCACACCTCTTATAACTTACAATGGTTCATACAGGAATGCAGAAAATATGGTGGCAAGCAGCTTCCCAGATCCCTAAGTTTCCCCTCTGGGTTCTTTGGTAGTTGTTTGAGAAACAGGAAGTTCAGGATACTGTGATATATCCCAGCACTATCATATCCTGGCAACAGTATTACCCCCTTTTATGGTAAGGAGGTTAAATGCCCCACACCTTAGGGTCACTCTCCTCTCCCACAACCGAGTTGTTGTTTGTGAGTACTGCTCCTGGCTCCTCCTTATTGGTCATACTGATGTCCTACATGTACCCCTTATTGTTGTGCCGTCCAGTCATCTGTGTTGCAGGGCAGAATGTTTCGTAGAGCAGAGTGTTTTTGCTTTTGACAATTGCCTTGATGGTCTTCCCCCTGTTGGATGTTTCCTTTACTCTTTCTGCTTATTGGGTTCTGGCCACTCTCTTTCACTGCCCTCACACAAATGTCAGCATTCTAATTAATATCCTAGCCCTCCTTTGTTTTGCATTTTCACTTGCCACACATGAATATACTTGGAAGTCAGTTGTTCTCTTTTTAATAAAATAAAGATGAGCTCTGGGAGCTCTGATCTCCAGATTTCTGTAATATCACAGTGGTCTTGTCAAGGATTAAGGAGGGTTCACAAACAACAACCAGCCTGAATTTACCTCTTTTTTTGTATGTGTGTTTGTGTCATTTTTTAGCAAATTTAAAATAATTATTTCCTGCGACATACGTGTTTCAGTGCTTTATTTGGACACATCATCCATATATCTGCCCACAGTAAGAGTATTTCTTACTTATGTTGTCCCGCCTTCTTGGTTTTAGTGCTGATTTTAGCTAGCTATCCGGGAGACTAATTAGATACAGTAGCCTTTTGTGGAAATGTTTCGCTTGATTACTGGATTTTTTATGTATTGTATTTTTATTGTTTTATTGTAATGACCTTTGGTTAATCAATGAACTATGAAATTCATTCATTTTTAAAGAGGGTAGAAAGTGTTTAAAAAGAAGGAACAGTATTTAAAAGGGGAACAGCTGCAGCACAGTGGGACTGGATAAGACTTGGCCTGGGAGTATCTGAGCATTTGGGTGCTTGCTTGCTCGCTCCTGTGGATTGCTGTCTCTTGAGTAAGTGCTGCAAGGACTGGGACCTCTTGCCTGACCCTGACTCCAGAAAGAAGTTGCAGTCAATCTTGCAGCCTCTTTCATCAGCTCCTGGCTGGGTCAGGGGGCATAAAAGCCCAGCTGCCCTTGGGCGGCAGGTCTGTTGCTGACAGGGGTCACCACTGGGGAGACACCAAAGGGGTCTCCCCTTGGGGAGGTCCTTAGGAAGTCCAGAGGGTGAGGGTACTACCTCCTTCTATTTTTTTCTTTTTTAAAAAACCAATTCAGATGATTGGTAGAGGGGAGGGCATATGGTGTATTTCCTGCTCAGGGTAAGAGCCTGTGCAGTGAACTGAACGATAGGAGAAAGTTGCCTGATGCCTTCAGAGTGAGAGTCTGCAAGTGGCAGAAGGCTGGCCCTCCCTGGGTGTGAGACGGGTGGGGGAGTAGATGTGTCCTGCATGAAAGATGCTGAGTGGGTGTGACTGTGTCCAATTCTCTCAGAGGCCTACTGGGATAATTGGTTGAGGTAGGTTTTGTTGGTGGGCTCTTGTTGTGTCTACATCAGGTGTTTAGGAGGAATCTTAGTAAGGATGAACATGGGTGATGCCACCCCAATTTCAGTGATCATGGGTAGAGGAAGGTATAGCCATGGGGAGGTGGTGAACTTACCATAGAAGATGAGGGCAAGGCTATCTACGCCTTGTTCCTCGCTCCCACTTATCTCCTGGACAGGTTCCTCATTACTCATCTACTGTGCCCACCAGCCTGTGTGTGCTGTTGTTTAAAGCTAGATTGGTACACAACAACACTATACTCATCCATGATTTGGTCATGGATGAAAGTGCCGATTTGGTGTGCCTTACCGAGACTTGGGTGGATGAGCTGGGAGGAGTTGATCTAACCCAGCTTTGCCCACCTGGATACTCGGTGCAACACCAGCACAGGCTGCAGGGACAGGTGGAAGGAGTTGTTGTGGTTTACAGAACTTCCATCTCTGTCACCAGGAAATCACTGTGTCTCGGAGCTGGCTGTGAGGGCCTACAGCTGGTGTCGGGCCAAGGAGACAGTAAACTAGGTATGCTGCTGGTATACCATCCATCCTGCTGCCCGGCAGCTTCTCTGTCCGAGCTGACAGAGTCCCTCTCGGCTTTGATATTGGAGGAGCCCAGAACAATAATCTTGTGTGATTTCAGTGTCTATGCTGAGGCTGCCTCTAGTGTTCTGACTCGGGACTTCATGGCCTCCATGATGACCATGGGTCTGTCTCAAGTTGTCACCAGCCTGATGCATAGGGCAGGGCACACCCTTGACTTGGTTTTTGCTCCACATGGAGGAAGGAGTGGTCTGGAGATGGGAAGTTGGATGTCACCCCATTGTCATGGTCAGACCACTTCCTGGTGAAGTTTAGACTTATGGGTCCAATCCTCCCCTGCAGGGGTAGTGGACAGATTAAGATGGCCTGCCCCCAGAGACTAATGGAATCTACTGGGTTCCTGAATGCCTTGGAGAAGTTCCCAGTAGATAGAGCAGATGACCCTGTTTAAGCCTGTTGGAACAGTGAGGTGTGTTGAGCTCTTGACATGGTTGCCCCTGAGCACCCTCTCCGGCATTGTGCAGGCCAGTTTGCTTCTTGGTACACCAGTGAGCTAAGGGGAATGAAACAGGCTGGATGACGGCTAGAGCACAAGTGGTGAAAGACGTGCTGTGAGGCTGATCGGGCATGAGTAAAACATCATAACAGTGCCTACTGTGTGATGGTGAGGGCGGCGAAGAAGGCCCACTTCTCTGCCACTATCTCATCCTCAAGATGCCATCCAGTGGAGCTTTTCCATATTGTCAGGGGCCTGTTGACATCAACTGCAGGAAATGGAGTTTTAGACCCTTCAGAAGCCCACTGTGAATTGTTTGCAAGGCACTTTGAGGGTAAAGTTGCTTGTCTCCGTAGCAATTTTGATGCCCCATCCACATCTACTGTGAGGTGTTCAGTGCAATGTCTGCTGCAACTTCTTGGGATCGGTTTCAGTTGATGCGCCCTGATGGCACGGACAAGGTGCTTGCGACGATGCAGCCAGCAACGTGTCCTCTCTACCCTTGTCCTTCCTGGCTTATTAAAACTTGCTGAAGAGGTTTGACCGAGTGGATCCAGGGTGTGACCAATGCATTATTGTGGGAGGGAGTGGTTCCAGCTGCCCTGAAAGAGGTGGTGATCTGACCACTCCAGAAAAAGCCCACCCTGAAACCAATGGTTTCTGACAACTGCTGCCTGGTCGCAAATACCCTCTTTTTAGGGAAGATGATTGAGAGGGTTGTGGTGCAGCAATTGCAAATGCTCTTGGATGAAACAGGTTATCTTGACCCATTCCAGCCTGGGTTCAGGCTGGTTATGGGATTGAATTGGTCTTGGTCGCCCTGATGGATGACCTTTATCGGGAGAAGGACAGGGGGAGTGTGACCCTGTTATTCTTACTTGATCTCTCAGCGGCTTTTGATACCATTGACCATGGTATCTTTCTGGGCTGACTTGGTGAGATGGGTATTGGAGGCCCTGTTTTACAGTGGTTCCAGTTCTATCTCCAGGGTCATTTTCAGAGAATAGCATTGGGTGATTGCCTTTTGGCCCCGTGGGTATTGTTTTGTGGGATTTCACAGGGTACCAACTTGTCCCCAGTGCTGTTTAACATCTATATGAAGCCCTTGGGGTGGTCACCAGGAGGCTTGGGGGAAGTTGTTAGCAGTACGCTGATGATACCCAGCTCTGTTCCTCAACATCTGAATTGGGAGAGGTCATGCAAACCCTGCATAGGTGCCTGGACTCAGTTGTGGGCTGGATGAGGGATAATAAACTGGGTCTGAATCCTAACAAGATGGAGGCGCTGTGAGTTGATGGTTCCCGAGTTCAGATAATTGGTCACTTGCCTGCTTTGGATGAGTTTGTAGTCCCTCTGAAAGAGCAGGTGCTCCTAGATCCATCTTTGTCGCTAGAGGCCCAGGTGACCTCAGTGTGTAGGAGGGCCTTTTACCAGCTTGGCTTGTAAGACAGCTGTGGCCATTTCTGGACTGGGATAGCCTGACCACCATTGTCCATGCACTAGTAACCTCCAGGCTGGATCACTGTCATGCGCTGTATGTGGGGCAAAATGTGGCAGTGAGACTGCTACTGGGGCAGGGTATCACCAACATGTATCCTGTTGCTGAAAGAATTGCACTGGCTTCCTAATAGCTACTGGCCTAAGTTCAAGGTTCTCATTTTGGTGTACAAAGCCCTATACAGCTTGGGACCAAGATACCTACCTCAAAGACCATCTTACCCCTTGTATACCCAGTCGATCACTGTGCTGTGCAGGTGAGGGCCTGCTGCAGATACTATCTCATCAGGATGTCCATACTGCACAACATAGGAAGCAGACCCTTAGTGTAGTGGCACCTGCCCTTTGGGAATTCCTCCCCTTTTATATTAGGCACCATCTCTGTTATCTTTTCAGCGCCTACTGAAGACCTTCCTCTTTCAACAAGCACTTTAAGTAGAGACCTTATCCCAGTCTACGTCTGGTTTGGAATTGCTTTTTCATAAGTTTTTAAAGCTTTTTTTTTAAAAAAAGATGTTTTTAAAGTTTTTTTAAAAAAAGATGTTTTTAAAGATATTTTGTTTTAATATGTTTGTAAGGATGTTTTGTTGTAATATATTTTAAAGTTTGTTTTAATGAAGTTTTAGAGTGTTTCTTTGTTTGCCTTCCTGGGCTCCTATTGGGAGGAAGAGCAGGATATAAATCTAATACAGTAGGGCCCCGCTTTTCAGGGCTCACTTTTCAGCTTTCCACTAATTTGGCGCCTGTGGGGCAATCAGCTGTAGTGCGGGGAGCTCCAGCCGCCGCTCTCCAGCTGACAGCGCTTGGCCCCTGGAGCTCCTAGCGCTATAGCTGATTGCGCGCTACAGCTGATGAGCTGTAGCGCCGGGAGCTTCAGGGGCCAAGTGCTGTCAGCTGGAGCACGGCGGCTAGAGCTCCCCACACTACAGCTGGCAGCGATTAGCTGGAGTGCGGGGAGCTTCAGGGGCCAAGCACTGTCAGCTGGAGTGCAGCAGCTGGAGCTCCCTGCGCTCCAGTTGATCGGGCGCTTCAGCTGATCAGCTGGAGTGCGCAATCAGCTGGAGTGTGGAGAGCTACAGCCATCGCACTGCAGCTGACACCAATCAGCTGGAGTGCACGATCAGCTGTACTGTACAGCTGATTGCGCGCTATGTCCCACTTTGTGGCACTTTTTGGCATGGGTCTGGTCCCTAACCTGCCATATGAGTGGGTCCCTACTGTAAATAAATTATAAGAAACCACAGAAGTATGATTAAAATTCACTAATAGGCAAAAAACGTTGATGTTTAAGAATGTACCTATAGCCCACAGATATTTCTATCAAACTTTAAAAAGCAGGGAAATTGGGCAGCTATAGTAAATGCACCAAGGGAGCAGGAGACCTGACCTTGTACTGCCCTACAAATTTGTCAAAATGCAAACCCAATTTGGGTTGGTCTTTCACAGTCCAATCCACTTGCTGTGTAGCTTGGAAGAATTTGGTAACATGTGCCTCTGAGCGTATGGTGAGTTGTGGCAATACTTGCCATCTCCAAAGATGGAGAATTACATTTTCGTATGTTTGTTGGTGTTCTTCTTACTTTGCTTCACTTTCACATTTCTATAAACTAGAAATTTTATTTCTCTCATTATTCATCCTAGAAACCTGTCAAATTTATTTTTATTAATTTCAAAGCCTTTTTATTCGTCAGTGTCATATGATGGTGAAGACAGCCTTTTGTGTTTCAGATTGGAGGTTATGTTGTATTTCTATTTTGGGTGCATTAACAGTTGAATCTGAAACTGCAGTTTGATGTAAAATCGGACTGATTACAACATTGTAAACATTGTAGGGCAGTACAAGGTCAGGTCTCTTGCTCCCCTGGTGCATTCACTATAGCTGCCCAATTTCCCTGCTTTTTAAAGTTTGATAGAAATATCTGTGGGTTATAGGTACATTCTTAAACATCAAGGGTTTTTTCCTGTTAATGAATTTGTCTGCTTTTTAATCCAGGAGGTAAGAAATGGGATCCTGTGCAAGCTTGCTGAGAATGGATTTATCATTTGCATACTTATTGAGTCCAGTGGGATTTACTCCCCTGCAATCATGCTTAGGGTAGGTGAAACTGACGACGGGATGGCGAGGGAAGGAGGAGGAGGGAGGGGAGGGAGGGTGAAGGGAAGGAGGGGGATGGGAGCAGGGAGGAGAAGAACAGGTTTGATCATTTGCATGTTTATTGAGTTCAGTGGGATTTACTCCAATGCAGTCATGCTTAGGATAAGTAAAACTGACCGGGGGGAGGGAGCTGGAGTGGGCAGAGAAGGAGGAAAAAGGAAGGGGGGGAGGAGGAAGGGAGAGGAGAGGGGAACGGGAGGTCTGATCATTTGCATGCTTATTGAATTCAGTGGGATTTACTCCAGTGTAATCCGGGTTAGGATAGGTAAAACTCACCATGGGGGAGGAGCAGGGGGAGGGGAGCAGAAGGAGAAGGGAGGGTGGGTTTGATCAGTTGCATACTTTCTGAGTTCAATGGGATTTATTTCTGTGCAATCATGTTTGAAAATGGAAGTGGACTGCCTTCAAGTCGATCCCAACTTATGGTGACCCTATGAATAGGGTTTTCATGGTAAACGGTATTCAGAGGGGGTTTACCATTGCCTTCCTCTGAGGCTGAGAGGCAGTGACTGGCCCAAGGTCAGCAGGAGAAAAAAGGAGGGGGAACCCCAAGATGCTGAAGGAAAGGATTTCTTGAATGGAAAATCCAAATAGATTTTATTAAAAAGGAAGAAGCCCAACATGTTTCGGTCACTCAAGACTTGGCCTTCGTCAGGGGATATTAAATCTAAAAGGTCTATCTTTAACTGTTTCCTATGCAAAAATGTGCATGGAATATCTACACCGATTCTGCGCAATAGAAAACTTTTAGAACACTGACAGTTGGTTCTTACTGAGCATGCCCGACACTATCATTCAGTTCAATGCTAAAGTTCTTAAATTAATTAAAAATAAGCCAGGCATTTTTTAAACTTTTGAACTGCAGAAGATGAAGGTCAGAGTATGGGGCAAGGTCAGTAACAGGGTTATAGGTGAACATGGGTGATTTTTAATGAATTTCAACAGTTTATGAGAACTCTGATAGAAAAAAGTCCAAAAGAAGTCTGGGGTGGGTTTTTTTGCTCTCTTTAGATTTTGAACTGTCAATTCCTTCTGAGTGTTTTGTTTATCACCATGAAAATTGAGAGGGTTGTTAAGCAAGCGTTTCTGAGTTCAGGAGTATAAGTTTTGTAAGGTGTTGTTTTGAAATGAGCTTTTGGGAAGCATCAGAATGGCATGGTGGGGTATTTTCATTTTAACATTGCAGAATGTGAAAAATCCATGCTGGCTATAGTATACAGCCACTCTCCTGGCTGTATAATTCACAGCAACATAATAGGTTCATAGCCCTATTCATAATATCAAAACCAGGTCTCTCTTTTTTTTAAGGGAACATTTACTATGCCATTAGGAAATGAAGCTGCTTTCCTTTATTGTTATGGCAAGGCCTGAGGGAACCATGGCACCACTGGCCTTGAGCAGCTGTGTGTCTCTCTGTTCTCTCAGAACTATGTGCTGCTTTTGTGTAACAGGCTAAATGAGAAAACTTGAAGGGATAGCATGGAAACATCACTTGCAGGAGCTATGACTGAAGCCTAATCTCTCTGTTTGCATGAGTCAGCGGTATGTAGATATTTTTAGAAATAAATATAAAATCTATAGGCAGGGTACAATAAACTCAAAAACCATAATGTTGATCCAGACTTGAATCTTGAAATCACTTATCTCATTGCAGGTCTTTAAAACTGTACATACCTAGAATGTTGTTTTTCATGCTTTAGCAGCCTGCCTACAACAATATTTACATATACAATAAATCATAAATGCAATACAGTACAAAAGAATCATAAAAATAAAAAAACATAAAAACTTGGTCAAAGTTCACTGCTACCCTTCTGATTTTCGCTTTGTGATTTGTTAGTGTATTTTAATTGGAAGTTGTAACTGCTGCTTTTTGTAAATTGTATTGTTTTTATTGATGTATTTTTATTTGTGTTTATTTTTTCTGTAAGCCGACTTGAGGGCTTGTTGGCTGCAAGGCGGGGTAGAAATAAACAACAACAACAATAATAAAATGACTGACTCATCATGGGGAAAAAGCCAGTCAATCTTCCCTTTTTGATTAATCTCTTCTTTTATATGCCTTAAACTTTAGATTCTGTTGTGTGAAGAAAATATTTTTATTGCTTGATCTTCCTCAAAATCTAAATTTGGTATGAAGTATGTTCCTTGTGAGAAAGTTTTGTTAAGAGGGGTGTCTTTATATGGCTTTCTTTATTTCAGTACAAAATCATTGTCATTTCTCGTGAATG
The DNA here is from genome assembly GCF_030035675.1 of Rhineura floridana. Classification (NCBI taxonomy): domain Eukaryota; kingdom Metazoa; phylum Chordata; class Lepidosauria; order Squamata; family Rhineuridae; genus Rhineura; species Rhineura floridana. The sequence goes on from NC_084490.1 coordinate 58,515,871, forward strand.
GAAAAAGCACTTAGAAAGCAAAATCAAGATGCCAAGAGTTTCCTGAGCAGAGTAGTTGGGGAAAATGCCAGACTGCAAGTCTTTATTAGATTTCCTGTAAATATTGTGCCAAGGATGCTAAAATAGAAGGAAGCTCACATAGTCATCTTAGCTGCCGTGCTTGTGTAGAAAAACATTTTTCATCAATTTCGTAGAAAATGCTACCATTTCAGTGTACTCATTCAGAGCAAGTAATGAATTTATGGTGGTTAAAATATGTATAGCTTGCTACTGGAAGAAAGCAGAAAACATGAGTATCAGAGTGATTTCAAAGAATCTAGTCTGTTGCACTCATAATAAAATGACAATTTATGATGGATAATAGTGATTCTCTGACAGGTTTATTCAACACTGCATATTATTTCAAATGTACTAATATTTGTTCTTATGTTTGTGTTTTTTCTAGTACTTGTATCTTTTGTATTATTTTTTAAAAATAAAAATAAAAAATATCCTCCATCTTCAAAAAGTCGAAAGGAGTTGCTTTTATTTAGTTTTAACTTATATGAAATAGAAGGATGTGTGTCTTTTCAATAGGCAGCTCTCAAAATTAGTATGGATGTGGGAATGAAACAACATTTTCACTAGATATTAGGTGAAGAGAGTGTCAGTTGCAGATACAATACAACTTTGAGTATACTACAAACAGAACACTGTTACTTTTTCAGCCTGTGCTAATTTTGCAGGTTTTGGTTGAAATCACATAGTTTTAGTGTAATCTTCACCAAGAGGGTAGAATAAATTGTAGGACTTGTAATTTTATATCAACTGTCTTAGCCTAGATAACATTGCAATAGCCAATTGTGTTTGTGTGAATTCTCAAGTTGGGTGCTTGTACGCTATACGGATTGATTGTGGTGAGTGATTTTTTCCTGTTTCAATTTTGCAGACCTCAGCAGTGTCCCAACGAATAAGTCCTTGTTCCACGCTGACCAGCAGTACTGCTTCGCCACCTGCCAGTAGTCCATGCTCCACCCTCCCTCAAGCTAGTACCAAGGATGTTATAGCGAAAGACTGCAGTTATGGAGCTGTCACCAGCCCCACTTCTACTCTTGAAAGCAGAGACAGTGGCATCATAGGTGAGTAGTGGCTCTGTCTGTAACACCTAGAGCAGATGAGGTGATTTGTGGGCCCCCAGCTTCCCAGAACCATAAATTGTTAGCCAGTGTGGCCTAAAGGGTCTCTGTGACACCATCGTTATAGTCAGAGCACTTCCTGGTGAAGTTTGAACTCAAGACAGCTATCCCCCTCTTCAAGGGTGGGGTACCAATTAAGATGGTCTACCCTTGAAGACTTACGGATCCTGATGGATTCCTGAATGCTCTGGGGAACTTTCCAGTTGATAGACCAGATGATTGAGACTCATCTCGCTGTGGAATGGTGAGATGTGGAGGGCTATTGACATGATTGCTCCTGATTGCTCTCTCTAGCACTGGTATTTTACCAGCACTGGTATTTTAGGAAATTGTGTGTGATGAAACAAGCTGGACAACGGCTACAGGGCTGGGCATTGTAAATCTTGCTCTGAGGCTAACTGAGCAATGGTTAGAGGGCATAATTGCACCTACCATGGTTACTCAAGTAATCATCCAGCAGAGCTTTTCCAGGTCATCGCTGGTGGGGTGGACCTCTGGAGGCAACAGAGCCCTGCTGTGACCATTTGGCCTATCATTTTGATGATAAAAGTGCTTGACTCCACAGTGATTTAAATGCTGCTGTATGGTTACAGTTCCAGCTGAGATGTCCAATTCTACATCTTCTCTGGCTTTGTGAATCAATTTCAGTTCATGAAACCTGATGATGTGGACAGGGTGCTTGCAGGGATATGGCTGACTGTGTCTTCTTGATCCCTACCCATCATGGCTGGTAAAATTGAGCTGAGGGGGATTGATCGGGTGGGTCCAGGGAGTGGTGAATGCTTCCTTGCATGAGAGGGTGGTGTAGTCACTACTGAAAAAGCCAGCCCTAGACCCCAGTGGATTGTAACAACTATTGCCCGGTTGCAAATACTTCCTTTCTGGGGAAGGTGATTGAGAGGATTTGGGAGAACAACTGCAGACATTCTTGGATGAGACTGATTAACTGGATCCATACCAGTCTGGTTCAGGCCTGAATTCAGGACCAAATCTGCCATGGTCGCCCTGATGGATGGCCTTTAAAGAGAGAGAGATGGGAGAGTGCCTCCTGTATGATCTCTCAGCTGCTTTCAACTATTTACTGTGGTATCCTTCTGGACCAACTCTGCATGATGGGTATTGGTGGCACTGTATTGCAGTGATTCCATTTTAGCTGCAGGGTCATATCCAGAGAGCAGCATTGGAAGATGCTATTCAGCCCCCTGGTGTTTACTCTGGGGGGTGCTGCAGGGCAGAATTCTATCCCCAATGCTATTTAACATCTATATGAAGCTGGTGGAAGCAGTCATTAGGAGTTTTGGAACAAGGTATCAACAGTATGTTGATGATACCCAGCTCTGTATCTCCATTACATCTGAGTTAAGAGAGGCTGTGCAAACCCTGGACCTGTGGACTATGGAACTCCCTACCAGTAGAGGTTTGGCAGGAGCCATCTCTTCTTTCTGACGTCTTTTGAAAACTACAGTATATTGTTTAGACAAGGCTTTGCAATTTGAATTTTCCCTTTTTAACCCAAAAACATTTGATGTTTTTAATGTCTTTATGGTTGCTTCTTCCTGATTTTATTTGTATACGTTGTATGCTGCCTTGATATATCCATATGAAAATGCAGATTATAAATATGTACATAAATAATAAATAAGAAGCTTTCACCCTAAACATCATTTCAACAATGGCCATTTCTATGTTGATCAGGGATCTAGTGATATGGCTTCACACACTGATAGAGGAAAATAATGCACAACAATAAATATTGGAGAAAATGTTTCCATCAGATAGTCAACAGCTACCTTCATGGCAAATGCTAGCTTAGGCTACAGTCCTAACTCCACTTATCTGGGAGTATAAGCCCTACTCAATTCAGTAGTACTTATTTCTCAATAGATATGGTTAAGATTGTGTTGTTAGTCTCCCTTTCATCCAGAACCACGGTACTTGATGCAGTAGCAAGACACAACCTTGATTTAAGGACTGGGAATAGGTAGCATCTTTAAATCCAGTTTTGCCACGTCACTATTCTTAAGGGGCACAATTTTTAACCATTTCCACATGGATATTCTTTAAGAGTTTAAAGACAAAAAAAAGGTCAGGACTTCCATCCTCTGTAACGTGGAGCATAAAATGACAAAATTTCTAATGCAAATCTCATCAAATGTGAGAGAGCCCCACTTGTGGCCCATAGATTAGCATTTTGCCATGAGGGTTTTTTCTGTGGTACAGATTACCATGGACAAGTCTTTTCATATAAAAAGTACGCTGCCATGAGCCATCAGCACAGAGACTGTGATCTGAGGAGGAGTTGATTCACACCATTAAATTAAATTTAAATTAAACTAATTTTATACCACTTAATTATTAACATTTCTAACTGATATATAAATCTAAGCATCAGCTGGCTTGAATTCAGTGCCTTCCAATTTGCTCCTCAGGCATTTCTGCACAGAATCTAAGCATCTCAACATTCTGGTGAGAACAGACATCACCATACCAAGGTTCATGTCAACAGGCTGAGGAAGAGAGCATTTGTTCCCATGCCCTGTATTGGGAGGCAATGCTGCTGATGAAGTGGGCCAAGCCTCTGCTATGCTTTCAAATCAATGGGAGAACTGTGACGTTCCCACCTTTGGCTCCACCTGTCAGGTTCCCACCTGATTGTGGCTACCGCCTTTCACGAGGCACCACCTCAGGACACCACCAGTCAGGATCATCATTTTTATTTTTTCTCACTCTCTAGCACAGATCTCTCAAGATCCCTCTGCTAGGCAGCACCACCAGCCATTTCCTGTACACAATACTGCTGGAGACTTCGCCTGAGTCTCCCTATGACTTACTGTTACTTTGTATCTGGGTGCCCTTGTTGTCCACAACCCCCCTGTATCTTTGTCTATAAAGCATACAATCCTGGGTTGCTCTCGATACTTGACAATGTTACAATTTCTTCCTTCACAGCTGCCACCATTAGATACAGTTTCCCTTCAGCCTTGGTAATTACCCTGCCCTCCCTTCTGGTCTGTATATCCCAGCCAAGGATCAGGCTTTTGGTAAAGCAATAAAAGTATTTATTTGATAACACCAGGAAATAACAAGATTACTTTAGGAATGTTTAACAAGCATATGGTTTCATATAGTGTCACTCTTACATTTCCAGTTATATATATTCTGTCCAAATATCAGCCTAATAGAATCCAAACCTCCCTCAGAACTCTGTCAACTCAATCCCAACTGCCTCCCACTTCAACTCCTTTCCAATCACTCTCCTCTCAACTCCCCCCAACAACCTCCCCAACTCAACTGTCATCCTCTCTTTTATACCTTCAGCCATTCAAACACTCAGCCAATCATCATCCAACATTCTCCAGCATTCCAGCCCATGTGCTTCCCCCTCTTACTCAATTCGCTTACCATATATCCCTATATAAACCCGCACTTACCATATTTACAGTTTTTAACATATAAGGACATCACAAGAACATTTTAGTCTTCAAAGACACTCCACTATCGATGTGAAAGTTGCCATTCTTCAACAAAGGGATTTTAAAAGAGAGACTCCAGAATGAAACTGCTGAATTAAAACTTATTAAGCTTGATTCTATTTGTGCAGGCATGAAAAGAAACAATAAATTCCTGTCCCAGTACAGGTGTTAATTAAGTTAATAATGCTACGATTATTGTAATGCTACTAATTACTGCTGTTGTAAATAATAATCACTGTGCTTATTTTGCATATAAAACTTTAATTGAATAGTCATTTGTTGTTATGTGCCTTCAAGTCGATTACGACTTATGGCGACCCTATGAATCAGCGACCTCCAAGAGCATCTGTCGTGAACCACCCTGTTCAGATCTTGTAAGTTCAGGTCTGTGGCTTCCTTTATGGAATCAATCCATCTCTTGTTTGGCCTTCCTCTGTTTCTACTCCCTTCTGTTTTTCCCAGCATCATTGTCTTTTCTAGTGAATCATGTCTTTTCTATGTGTCCAAAGTATGATAGCCTCAGTTTCATCATTTCAGCTTCTAGTGACAGTTCTGGTTTAATTTATTCTAACACCCAATTATTTGTCTTTTTCGCAGTCCATGGTATGCGCAAAGCTCTCCTCCAGCACCACATTTCAAATGAGTTGATTTTTCTCTTATCCACCTTTTTCACTGTCCAACTTTCACAATCGTACCTAGAGATCGGGAATACCATGGTCTGAATGATCCTGTCTTTAGTGTTCAGTGATACATTTTTGCATTTGAGGACCTTTTCTAGTTCTCTCATAGCTGCCCTCCCCAGTCCTAGCCTTCTTCTGATTTCTTGACTATTGTCTCCATTTTGGTTAATGACTGTGCAAAGGTATTGATAATCCTTGACAAGTTCAATGTCCTCATTGTCAACTTTAAAGCTACATTTACTTTACTTTAGCCCTTTAGATTTTCTTAGAAGGGGGATAATGCAAACAACAGCACCATGTTCTTCTGTTTGGCCTTTCTAACTTTCACGTTTGCTTGAATGCAAAGAGTGGTGGTGGTGTATTTTTCAAATTGATGATGTATATTTGTAGAGTGACTTACTGCGGACTGAGCATGCTCAGTTGCTGTGGAATACTGATTGACTGTTGCTGGGTGGGGAGGGGGAGAGCATAGAAAACCGGTGGAAGGCAGGTTGGAATGGAGTTGCTGTAAAAGAAGGGGGAAGGGCAATATACAAATATAAAAAGTCTTGACAGAACTACATAATTGTCTGAATAGGTCATTTCTTGGTTCACACTGAGAAGCTATTTTTAAGCTAGTTTCTTTCAACAGAAGAGAAAATTACCCGTAGAAATCAAAGGAAAAATCCAATATTTTAGTGTAGCTGTAATAGGGCACAACTGTGTCCACCCCTGCAAAACAAACAAATAAACCCAAAAAGGTAGCTTCAAAGAGAAGAATTCCCACTCTAACTTATGTAGTGTGATTTTTTTAAAAAAATACCTGATATTGCAAAATCCAAAGCAAATGCAGATCATTGGCCATATTACAGATTGGAAAGGGATATGGCTGGGAGATTGTGGCTTAATGTAGCCTAGCAATGTGTTATTTATTTATTTGAAGCATTTTTATCCCACTTGTTAGCCAAAAAGGCTAAAGACGGGTTTACAAAATTCAGTGGTAAGATAGTCCCTATCCTCCTACATTCTAAAAGACTTGCCAAACAAAGAAAAAGGGATGGGGAAGGAGAAGAGTTACAGTTCTTATAATGACCAGTTGGAATGGAAACAGTTCAGGAACCCTGAGGGAATGACTACTACTGGTAATAGTTGATGGACCAGAGGCAATTGGTCTCTTAACAGAGGCGGTGGAATAGCCTGCTTCTTTTCCTTCACATGGCATACTGCAGGTCAGTTCTGAGTGATCTACAGCAATCCCATGGTCTTACCCAGCGGTATTAAATCCCTTTTGAAGCTGCGAAAGTACAGCAACCCTGCAATTCTACCCAGTGTTTTATCCCTACATGCCGGGCTGAGAGAATACAACAACTCTGCAGGGTAGTTCACTATTATACCCAGGGCTGTGGAGTCGGAGTCGTGGAGTCGAAGTCGGGAGCAATTTTGGGTGGAGTCGGAGTCGGTAGAAATGTACCAACTTTGACTGATTCCAACTCTGACTCCTTCATAAATGGCAAATATATATTAACTAGTAATAACAAATTTATTGTAGTAAAATGGTAGCACAAGGCATTTCATCACCACCACGTGAATCCAGAGCTTGGAAAAGTTACTTTTTAAAACTACAACTCCCATCAGCCCCAGGGATTGGGCTCGTGGGAGTTGTAGTTCAAAAAAGTAACTTTTCCAAGCTCTGGATTCACGTGGTGGTGATGAAATGCCTTGTGCTACCATTTTACTACAGTAAATTTATTACTAGTTAATATAAATTTGCCATTTATGAAGGAGTTGGAGTCGGACAGTAGAAAAATAGAGGAGTCGGAGTCAGAGTCGAAGGTCTGGCGTACTGACTCCATAGCCCTGATTATACCCCTATTGAAGGTTGAAGGGCTGTGCTAAAAGACAGTTGTTTACAGCAACCCTGCAGTATAGTTCACTGGTAATATTGGAGGTCAGAGGTGAGGCTGAATTGAATTCTCACGTCAACAATCCCCCATACTTCCCAAGGTGCACCCAAAGTCAATGTACTTAAATTGCCCTCTGAGACCCCCCCCAAGCCAAATCAGGCACTCACTTGTATGCAGAAGTCTGATGCTCATTGGCTTGCATGCCGACTGATTGCATGTTTACATGTTCAAAAATGTTTTTAAAAAATACAAGCAAAGATCCAAGTCAGAACAGGGACTTCTGTCTATGATAACAAGTTTTTTTTCCCATCCCCCTCCAGGTTGACCAGATACAACTGCAACATTTTGTTGTGTCCCCCCACTTTTATATCATAATCTTGAAATTTATAGTTTCATTTTTTGCCATGCACAGTTCTATTTGGATTATCAGCTTTTTAACTGGGAGACTGCATCTATAATTTGTGCCTGAATGCTCTGGGGCAGCAAGAGATGATGCAGCCACTGCATCTCCTGTCTGCTCGAATCTGAACCCTCTATTGATTCCATAACTCATCAGAGATCTGTGTTTGCTTCACAGCAAACTGAAGAAGAGAGTGGGCAAATCACCAGTGGAGTAGCAGGTCAGAAGATGCAATGGTTGTATTCACATTGTCACAGAGTATCTAAAGAAATATACATTGATTGAACCCTGGCAACCCTAATCTTAATCTCACACTTGTATTAACAGCTTCCTTTGTCATATATGTTTGTTTTTTGTTACAGCAACACTGACAAGCTATTCCGAAAATATGGATCGTACTAAGTATGGAGGGGAAAGCAGTAAAGAATTAGGATCGGGAGGAAACCTGAAACCTTGGCAGACTCAAAAATCCAGCATAGACTCTTGTTTATATCGAGTGGATGAAAACATGACAGCCTCTACGTACAGTTTGAACAAGATCCCAGAAAGGAACCTAGAGACTGTTTTATCCCAATCAGTACAATCCATTCCACTCTACCTTATGCCTCGCCCAAACTCCGTAGCAGGTAAGAAATAATAATCCAGTGCTAAACTAAATTATAATTAACGATGAGCCAACAACAATGTGCAGTCATTTTACATTTATATTACCCTTTTAAAAACTGTGTGAATGCTTTGGGTTTTTAAAATATAATTTCTAAAATAACATCCCACATGATTTTAGATTCTGGGTTTCTAGTTTCTCCTAGTTTTGTGGCCCATTGATCCCTGACCTTTCCTCGATTATGTCCTTGGTTATGTGAAACTTGCTGAAGGACTACACAAAGCAATAGCTCCACTCCTGATAGTTTCAGAACTATGTGCGCATTGTCACTTGAGTGTTGTTCAATTTAACCATCATATGTTTTATCAAAGCATAGAAGCTTCCAAATGTGCTAATGAGAGATTAATAAGAGGCTGCTAAAGAGTGACATGTGAGCAGAGTAGTGAAGTTGGAAACTGAGGGGAACCAAAATAAGACCATTAAAATCCTATGAATTCTAATCTACTGTCAATACTCTTGCTGCTAGGAAGTGTTTGACCAATCTGGGTATATTTTACTTCCAACTAGCTCTGAAGTTGAAATTTCCATTGACTGTTCACTAATCTTAAATTGATGAGTGACTCCATGGAAGAATCTCTCATAGTAACAAACATCAAGTGGTTAATGGAAAGCCCCATAAGATTTGTATTAGTGATGCTGCAGAAACAAATACGTACTGGTTTGGGACACAAATCTGCTGAGCCTGTAATGCCTAGAAGCAATGCACATTGTTTCCTTCATAATTTGGCTACAGCTGGAAAGTGAGATTCTGCACATGGGCAAAAGAGACAAAAGAAGATTTCTTCCCAGATGTCATGGTATAATCATCTTATTAAATACAGCAATCGAGACTCAATAGATAGAACTTCTAATTTCCTCCATAGAATTTCCCTGGATGTCTCAGTATTAAATGCAAATTACAGAATTTGCAGTGAACACAGAGACAAGACTCTTGTTTTCATTATAAGCTAAAGAGGTTGTGAAAACATAAGCTAGGAGAAGTTAACAAAACCTGTAATGAAATCATTTACAAGTGCTATTAGCTGCTTGAGTTAGGAAGTTTCCTAGAACTTCTTTTCCTTCAACATTTGAGAGCATCACTAGGCTTGCTTACCCTGTCCCTGAGTCTTAAATCTCCCCTTGGGGTTGTTAGTGTAGTTCACTTTGAGCTGAAATTTAATGTCCAGGACTTAGACTAAAAATAGATGGGATTTTAAACCAATTTAATATAGTACATTTAAAGTCGATTGAAAATGCTCAGTTGGGGACCTGTTTCCAAACGGAACTGGGAAGTTTGACCATCACTGATTTACATCACAAGGACTGTATAGAGTCACTTATTACCTGTAATCCATACATTTCCTTCACTCTTAGATAATTTTATCACAAGCTCTGCTTTTTTTTCTTTTACAATTACTTGTGGTTTCTGATTAAGTGCTACCTGGAAACAAAATCTGAGAGCATGACCTGGAGACACGTGATGCAGAAACTTTGCTAAAGTTGAGCAGGCCTAGATATAATATGATTGCATGAACCAAAGTCATATCACTGAAATAAAACATTCATCCCAGCTGCCACCCACTTAACTCCAGAGCCTAGAATGCAAGGCATTGTGTAATATAGATGGGTGTCACCTCTTGTCTTTTTTATGTAACCTGGTTTATGTATGGGCACACAAGCTGCACCCTTGAGTTCTTATTTAATAGTAGCATTATTTATTAGTATATATACTGTTTAAATGCAAAAATAGGCTTCTGAGTGTTTTACCAATATAAAAATCAATTACAGAAGCATTACGTTATACAAGAGTTGTGTCTCCTTCAACTGAGTCTCAGCAAGTTCTAATACTTTTCATCCCCATCACACAGCCTTTTGATTAGGGCACCTTCAGTGATGTACAGATTGGTTTTGAGAATGACAGGCTGATGATTATACCCCTCCTCTCCATGGGGGGATCACTTTTCCCCTAGTGTTCCACTCACCAGTGTTATGAAGTTGCAGTTTGCACATAAGCCTGTGTTTCTTACATGCAATCTGACACTCAGTTCTGGGAATCTTTGGATATTGAGACCTGGATGTACTCCAGAGTTTGGCATCCAAAGAATTAACACAGACACAAAGATAACGCAAAATAAAATTGATTATACCAAGAGGAAATTCACTTACTGTCTAAAAAGGATATTATCATATTTAAACAAAATCAATATACTAGGCTGAGTTTAGAAGACCTTTAAACCAATACCAGAGTTATTCTTAAAAAGCATTTCTGGATACATGGACACATAGGAAAACTAGAATATGGTCAGGGAAAGAGAGGAGGGGGTAAAAATGGCACCAGAAGAGGAAAATAGGTGGCTACTAGAGTTGTTTGTAGAAAGAGGAGAGGTTGTCAGAAGAATAAGAGAGGTTTTCGTAGTGGTTTTGTGGGGCTTTGGGAAAGGTTTTAGGGCAAGAATTAGAAGAAAGAAATTGAGGAAGTTTGGGACATGGCAAAGGGAATAATAAGGGAATGATAAGGGAAAGGAGAGAGGGGTTGGCCTGCTGATTGACCTTATTCTGCGAGGCCGGGGTTTGATGGTGTCATGTGGTGGAGGCGAGGGTACCTATTCAGCAGCAAAAGGAATAGAGAGAAGGAGAAGGATGGCGGGGGAGATGTCCACACATGACAGTTCCTGTGCATAGAGATGAGGTCTCCTGGGCATTCATAGATTCCTAATCACTAAATTATTATTATATTATTATTTATTGTTATTATAGTTTATTTATACCCCGCCTTATGGCCAAAAGGCCCTCAAGGTGGCTTACAAGAAAAACACAAATATAGAAATACATCAGAAAAACAATACACTTTACAAAAATTAAATAACAAATAACATTATTAAAAAATAGCAATTACAACTTCCAGTGAAAATACAGGGTGGTGCAGGCGCCTGGAGCAGCAGAAACATCTCAGGCTGCCCCCAACAAAGCTGTGAGTTGGTTCTCTCTCTTTCCTTCTGTGCTTGCAAGTCCGACACCTTCAGTTGAACTTCTGATCAGCTTCTCTGATGGCAAAATACGAGTAAGCTTTCCCCAGCACCAGCCAGTCCTGCAGAAGCAGGGTGGGCCTGGATGTTGTTCCTCATCCCACCGCCATAGTTGTAAATGGCGGCAGCAGTGGCAGTCCCCCGCTTGGAGGCCACGTAGATCTTCTCAGAGAAGGTGCACCCACCGCCCCACTGGACCTTCTCATGTCTCTTCAGACTAAAGTGAAAAGCATCACCTCTTAAGCTTGAGTTGGGCACAGAAATTAACATAAAAACAAAAACTGTAAATCCTGTCTTCTTGACAGCAAATGGGTATTAAAAGTTTAAAGATGGTGTCAGTCAGGAAGACTTGTCTAAAATGTTTGCAAAATGGCTTCTGCAAAAATCTTATTCTGCTGTCCAGGTGAGATGGGGAAAAGAGTAACACCTGCTCCCATCGGTGGTACATGTCCTGGTCTTCTCTCGCCTAGACTACTGTAATGCGCTCTATGTGGGGCTACCCATGAAAACGGTCCAGAAGCTGCAACTGGTACAGAATGAGGCGGCACACCTGATCAAAGGCAGCCGCGGTGAGATCACATAACTCCAGTGCTAAAAGAGTTGCACTGGTTACCAGTTGCTTGCCGGGCCCAGTTCAAGGTGTTGGTTTTGACCTTTAAATCCCTATATGGTTTTGGCCCAGTCTATCTGAAGGAGCGACTCCAGCATCATCAGCTATGCCGTCCAACAAGATCAGCCTCAAAAGACCTCTCTATCCCATCAGTCAAAACAGCCAGACTGGTGAGGACTAGAGAGAGGGCTTTTTCAATTGTTGCCCCCACCCTGTGGAACTCCCTCCCAAATGATCTCCACCATGCCCCCTCCTTAATGAGTTTCCGCCGGGCCATGAAGACCTGGCTGTTCAGGCAGGCTTTTGGGGTGGGCTAGATTTTATCATTCTTGTTTCCAGATTTTTAATGCTTATTGTATTTGTATGTTTATTTTGTACATCGCCCAGAGTGACTGGATAGCCAGCCAGATGGGCGACTAAGAAATTCAATAAATAAATAAATATCTTTTTGATTTTGCTGGCAAGAGTCTCAGGCTGTTGAAAACTGATTCATTAGTAATTGTGAGACGAGGGGGGCAGGATACTAGGTGATCATATCTTGGTTGAACACTTCCAGAAGGAGTCTGATGCTCTTTTGTTTACCTTTAAATTTGCAAACGATAAAGGAGGAATGGCAGAGATTTACAGTGAAAGGAGACACTGAATTTACCAAGTGCGGTTACAACTCAGCTTGCTTGGGACATGCATGCCTGGTCCAGGCCTAAATCAAAACTTCCTTCTGAGGTGCAGGCTATCATCACACAGGCTGGATGTTTTTAAGGGTGCTTCATAACACTAGTCTGCCCTGTTTTCCATTCTTACCATCATGTTGATAGCGCACAGGCAGATAGAAACTGCAGCCTATATTGTGCTCAAGTCATCTTTATAGGCTGCAAGTCTGGCTGTGGGTCATGGATGGCTACTACTGTGGCCTAAACGGCACTCATGGATCACAGGCCTCAGTCTGCCAGGTTTGCAATGAGATCAGAACACTGGTGGCACAGGGAGTATTGTGCTAGAATCTGACCGACAGAAGTGCTGATTACAGACCTTCTCCTAGTATCTTATAAACAAATATTCCTATGTCCAATCAAAGACTAGATCCCCCTCATACAGACTCTTGTTCCAGGGATTATCTTATTTCTCAGGAAGGTCTATACCATTCTAGATCATAATATTCCCTTGATTTCATCCCACAGCTATAGTCTTGTGACCATCATGAGGATACACAAACGCTCCTCTGCCCCAGTAACTTCCACTGCACTACACTGTAGCAGCAATTCAGTATACCTCTGAATGCCAGTTGCTGGGAATCACAAGTGGGGAAAATGCAATTGCACTCAGGTCCTGCTTTTAAGACTTCCCATAGGCATCTGGTTGGCCCTTGTGAGAACAGGATGTATGACTAGATGGGCCTTTGGCCTGTTCCAGAAGGTCTCATGTTCTTAATGCTTCACCATTAGCATTCACATAAAAATAACACTGTACCACTAATGAGTAAAGTAATCTTAAAGGCCTCTGATCTTACTGTCGCTCCTCTAATATCCAGATTACTCATAGTTGCTAGGGCGAGTGATTCTGCTGATAATTGAAATAATAACAGAGACAAGGGGCAACCTTGTCTGGTTGCCCTGTGAAGCTGAAATCTGCTGGAGATTATTCCATTTGCTGGTGTTCTAGCAGTAGATACGACTTTTTAATCCATTTTATAAATTCAATGCCTTCTCCAAATTTCTCAGACACCTGTGCAAAAGTAATCAGACCCCTGACCAATGCTCTCATGTTACTAAATTACAAATGGTTCATTGTAATTTCATTCTATATATTTTATTTTGAAACAGTGAAACTCAAAACCAGTTATTGTAAGGTGACATTGGTTTTATGTTGGGAAATACAAACATGTTTATGGCTTGCATAAGTATTCAACCCCCACACATTAATATTTGGTAGAGCCACGTTTCACTGCAATAATAGCTTTCAGTCTTTTGGGGTAGGTATGTATGAGCTTTGCACACAGTGGAGAGATTTTGGCCCATTCTTCTTGGCAGATTCACTGCAGGTCGTTCAGGTTGGTTGGACATCGCTTATGGTCCGCAATTTTGAAAGAGCGCCACAGATTCTCAGTGGGATTGAGATCAGGACTTTGACTGGGCCACTGTAGGATATTCACCTTTTTGTTCTTGAGCTACTCCAATGTTGCTTTGGCCTTGTGCTTGGGATCATTGTCCTGCTGAACAGTGAATTTCCTGCCAAACTTCAGTTTTTTTAGTGGACTGAAGGAGGTTCCCTTGCAGTATTTCTCTGTATTTTGCTCCATCCATTCTTCCTTGCATTTTAAGAAGATGCCCAGTCCATGCTGATGAGAAACATCCCCACAGCATGCTGCTACCCCCACCATACTTCGCTGCAGGGATGACGGGTCTTGAGGCATGGGCAGTGTTAGGTTTGCGCCACCCATAGCGCTTTGAGTTTTGGGCAGAAAGCTCTATCTTGGTCTCATCTGACCACAAAACCTTTTCCCACATTGCAGCTGGGGCACTCTCATGCTTTCTGGCAAACTCCAGACGTGCTTTCAGATGGTACTGTTTGGGTAACGGCTTCTTTCTTGCCACTCTTCCATACAGACCAGTGTTATGCAGAGCTCTTGATATGGTTGACTGGTGCACCATTACTCCACTCCCAGCCACTGAACCCTGTAGCTCCTTCAAAGTGATTGTTAGCCTCTCTGTGGCTTCTCTCACAAGTCTCCTTCTTGTTTGAGGGCTGAGTTTTGAGGGATGGCCTTCTCTTGGCAGTGCCTGAGTGGTGTGATGCAGCTTCCACTTCCTGATTATTGATCCAACTGTGCTCACTGGGATATCCAAACACTTGGATATGATTTTGTACCCTTTTCCTAATCTATGCATTTGTATTACATTACCTCTCACTTCTGTAGAATGCTCTTTAGTCTTCGTTTTCCTTCAGATGCACAGCCTGACCAATGATACTTCAACAGTGGGGTTCTTATCCTGACAATGTGACAGCAACTTTAATGGTTCACAGGTGGAGGCCAATGGTAAGATAACTGTGTCCTTGATAGGGAAATTTCTTTCATCTGTGTAAACTAGGAGCTTCCACAACACAAGGGTTGAATACTTATGCCAGCAACATGTTTCAGTTTTTTATGTTTCTTACAAACATTTCCCAACATGAAACCAATGTCATATTGGTAGCTGTGGATATATCTTTCTAATTCTACATGGACTACTGCTTCCCCATCCATTAAGGGAATGCCATTTGCAGCTTTATATGTCCAAATTCAGGAAGTTTAAATACGCTGTAAGACAAATTAAGACATCTTGCAAACAGGCACTTTTTATTTTGGCTGACTGGATCTTTTAAAAATTATATTTATAAATGTGTGTCTTTTACCCAAAGGTTTCCCTTGTTTTGCCTTTCAAACTATATGATATCTAGAACTAATGCTGGAATAGCTGGAAGATGTTGACCAATGCAGCTATCATTATGGTGCAGGATTTCAGTGTTAAGATGAATCATAATATATTACGGAAAGAAGTTGGTTATTTGCAGGAAGATGAGTTGATTATATTCCCTAGAAGATCCGAAGATAATACCAGTTTGGTTGGAATTTTCTTCTAGAATTTCAATTAGTAATTAGTAATTGGTGCACATGGTCAAACTGTTACTACTTCTGCTAAATAGTGTCTCTTTTGTTAAATCAGAGTTCAGCTTTCAGTAAAATGTTCTTGATATTAGGCCATTCTAGTATCTTTCACTCCTCCAGCTTTGCACCTTCAGCTATCTGAAGTTCCTTTAAACAATTTCACCCTGTCCTTTCTCCTTTGCTACCTCTAGTGCTTAAAACATGCCCCCCAGAATACCTTGCTTGCTTCAAATTAGGGATGGTGAGAAATTTGCTAAAATCAAACTTGGCAGCGGACTTCCCAATAGTCTGCAGGTTCCCTATCTTTGCAGATCAATCCTGAATGCTGCGAATTTGAGTTTCCCCCGCTTTTTGTGACACCAGTTGTTTTTTTAAAAAAACACTAATTGAACATTGCTTTGCTGATGTGAAACTGAGAAGCCTGTGTCTGCTTTGCAGCCTGTGTCTTTGCTTTGCTCAGCTGCTTTTTGCTTTCCAGCTGGTGTGTTTGCTTGCTAACCCTTAAACTGACAAGCCTGTGCCTTTGCTTTGCTAAGGTGAAACTGACCATCCTGTGTGGTAGCTTTTGGAGCTATAAACTGACAAGCCTGCAGCTTTGCTTTTCAAAGCTGAAACTGACTAGCCTGTGTGTTTACTTTGGGAAGGATAGACTGACAAGCATGTGCCTTTGCTTAGCTAAGGTGAAACTGACTAGCCTGAGTGTTTGATTTGCATTAAAGAGATCTCTTGGTTTCTCCCAGAACTGGGGGCAGGGGGAGGATCTAAAACCATTTGGGGGGAGGAGGAGAAGGAGGGGGAATTGAGTGGATGGGCACTGGGCATAGGGAAAGCTGCTCTCTTTTCCTTTCGGAAAGGAAAATATTGTTAACAATACCATTATTTTGGGGGAAGAGGGGAAATGGAAAGGTAAAAGCAAAGGATGGCAGAAAAACAACTAACCCAAAACAGAACTGCCTGCCAGTTTGATGGAATGCCATCAAACAAGCACCAACAAGCAGATCCCATCACTGCTTCAGATACAGGAGGTAATCATGACACAGTGGCCTGATTTGCATGTAATGTTAAGCCAAACTGGTTTCTTTGAAAGAGAAAATTCTGACCACTTTGCTGATCCCCTGCACCTTCTCCTGCTGCGCTACTAGGAGCTAAGCCATGATTTGACTTAGTGTTAAGTTTGAACCTGGATTTGTGGTTTGTCTCACTTCAGGCAATTCACGAGCTTGTAACCAAGATTTGTTTTTGGCTTACCACTTGTGATTTGGCTTAGTGTTACATCTGAACCTGAAATAGCACATATTCTTTTCCTGTTTACCTCTGCTCCCACTTCCCTCTTCTTCCTTTGTTGTCTCCACTGTGTCTAATTATATATTATAAGCCCTTTGGTAAAGTGCTGTGTACACTGACGGTGTTATGTCAATCAATCTTCATCACCCCAAATAACATCAGGACTATAGGAGTCTTTGACATGCTCCTTAGGACAAAGTGAACATTTTTCCTCCTTAGCCCAAATTCTCTAGATATTCTCCACCTGTTCCACTGAAGTAGCATCAATATATATTTACCTTGGAACTATTTACAAACCATCTTTTAACTGCATCTAGGAAATGCAAATGACACATTTTGCTTTAATATAAATGTATGCAGTTGTATATTATACTTAGCTTTATATTTACATTCTGTGCAAAACTGGATTAAATGAAAGCTAAAATATGCAGAGAGACCACTTTGGAAAGGGAGAGTGAATGTGATATGTATCAGCTTGGAGAGGACTTAATGTGTATGTACATCTAATAGCCTAGAACAAAGCAATTGTATATGTTGTCCTTAGCTGACCTCTCAGATCTGCAGTTGGAAGTATGTTGGTCACTATTTCTCTATACACTTTGTGCTGTTTTTTCCCCTTTTTGGTTCCATGTAATTTTAATGTCCCTCTTGCAGTTCTCTTCCGTGGGCTGAATAAAAAGGAAAATCTAGATTGAATAATTTTTTTCTCATGGGGCCTGAAGTATTTTGCATTCTTAGTGCACTCTGAAGTTGTCCAGTATTCCGTAACTCTAGCTAAGAGAATGCTTACAATATGCAACATCATTATTTTCCATGTAAGCCCTTGCAAGAACTAATCACCCTCAGGGTGCATTAGAGTATACTGCTTTCACATTCTATCCTCTTAACAACCCTATGAGTTGGCCAAGGAAAGAAATAATTACTTGCCCCAGGCTATGCCTTCTGGGCAAGGAGTAGGGTTGCCTCCAAGAGGTCTTCTGTATCTTTCAAAGTTGTGCAGGGGGAAGGGAGAATTCCACCTTGTGGTTTTTCCCATTGCAATGTTGCAAGAACACTTGCACTTGGCTGAGTTTCTCTTCTCCTAAAGATACAGGATCAGTCTCAGGCCCTGAACCTGGCAACCCTAGTGAGGAAGGATTTTTGCCCTCTGGTCTCTCTGTACCACAAATTGCAAACCTTATGAATATATAGCTGCCTCTACCTAGTTATCAGGACTGAAATCCAGCTCTTCTCAGGCCTTGCATGCACCTACCACTAGCTGACATATATGCATTTTATGGACTGAAAGTATTCATGGCATGAAATGCTTGCTTCTACAAACTGAGAAAGGGACAGTGAGTAAGCTGGGAATCTCCTTACTACAAGGTTTCAGGTTCTAATATATTCATAAAAAAATACCAAGAAAGAAAGGTCTAACCCTTAGTGAACTCTAGGTGTAATAACTGATGTGATATATATCCTCTTAGAACTATCCGATCTAGGACATAAGTCACCTTGCAGTAAGAAATAATCACATGACTTCTTTTAGGTCATTTTTACGTAGGGACATTAACAATATAAGGAAGTGTTCTCTCCGTTCTTTGGAAACCTACAGGTTTGCATTTTTATCCTCTCTGCATAAGTAGATCTTAATGTTCAAATAAAAATAATAAATATATTTGATAAACAGATTTTGTTGACTGTTCTTTGGTCCTTTATTAAACAGCATAAATCTGCCTTGATCCAACAAACACAGCTCAGATGCTACACATCACGGTGAAGAACCTCCAATCCACAGGCCAAATTCAACCCACCAGGCCTTGGAGGTTGGCACATCAGACTGTTTTGGGTCAAGCATACCTACCTTTCTGGGCCCATTGTCATATATGAAAGTTCAAGCCCCAGCTTAACACTTCAAGCTGCAGTTTAAGGAAGAGGAGTCAGGAGCACATGCAAACTGTGCTCTGGATTCTTCCTTTTGCAGGCAAAATACTATACTTTTTGAATTTGATGTGCTTTTCTGTCACCCTTCAATATAGTATCACATATTGAATGAAGAGGATTTTCTAAGCATATTTGCTAGAATGTTTGAATGCCAGTGCTAAGAGTGCCTCATGTTGTATTTTCCACATTGACAGCCACCAGCTCAGCCCATTTAGAAGATCTAGCTTATCTAGACGAGCAGCGACATGCCCCCCTACGAACATCTCTCCGGATGCCTCGCCAGAGTATGGCTGGTGCTCGCACACAACAGGACCTAAGAGGTAAGCATGATATACGTGTGACGTATGCTGGGCTCTTTATCCAACTGCTTATCTCACCTTTGGTGTCTTAAAACAAAAAAAAATTAAAAAGTTGAAAAAATGTTCTTCCGCTATAATTTTAAACACTAGGTAGCAGCCATCTCCCTACTACAAATGCCTTAAAAATATTAATAAATGGTATTCACATCCTGAGGAGGACTCTAGCTTAGTCTGAACCAGATCTTGCTCTACTATAGTAAGTTTACCCATGCTATCCAAAACATAATTGGTAATTCTTGTAAAGTAATAACATTTAGATCCAGGCATTCTGGATAATTAGCAAGTTCGTCTTATCATCGAACAGGCTCCCATTCTTGTATGTGTTCACAGCCTTTAGTGACGCCACAATTCTTTTTTTTTAAAAAAAAGCTGCGGTGAGAATTATGCAATTATTTGTTATTATTTTTGTATTCTGCTGCTGCTGTATAAATTAAATGAATATATACAGCAGCATAAGGAATAATGGAGAAAATTACATAATGTTTCAGAAAAAATAACAGAAAAGAGGGAAAACTGGGAATCGTGATAACTAGCAGAACACAATTTATAGTGAAAAGGAATCGGCAGCCCATTTGACAAATTGAAAAATGGAACAGAATCAGATAGCAAACCCCATCCCTAGTCCTAACTGAGCCTTGATTATAGTCCTCTAAGTGTATCCTTCCCAGGCCCCGTCCCTTCGATGGAAAGTTGAGCTCCTTGAAGGGGCAGTCATTTGGTGTGGGACTGGCACTCTCGTGCCTCTCCCTCATTTCTTCCCGTACACACTCTGTGTGGGGGTGAGCAGGCTCACTGGCAAGTCAGGCCCTTGTGGGCAAGGACACTGGCCCTTTGGTTGGGTCCTGCTCTGTGGACTGCACGTGCTAGGAGTATAAGGCTTGAGGGTCTTGGGTTCAAAGGTCTCTGATTCAGAATGTCCCAGCTGCTGCTGCTAGTTTGGTTCATGGCAGCTACAACAATACAGCATTCAGGTTCAGGGCTGGTAATACAAACAGTATGGGGAGAGGTGGTTTAAAACATACCTCCCTGTGCTGTGCCACTCAGCCTGGAGACTGCCCTGACCATACCTCCCCCTTCCAACCTTCTAATGATTGTTTCAGAGAATAAAGGAGCTGAGCCCCACATGAGTAACTTGTATTATTATAATCAGTAAGTGGAGCTTGACATAAAAAGGTTGCATGCAAACGTTTCTGCTGTTACTTTATAGGTTCTTAAAACATGCTTGGTTTCTTTGTTCAAAAGTTGTTACAGCTGTTGTCCAAGTGGTAAAAGAGAAAAACATGCTGACTTCACAGCAAATTAACAGTTGACAGCATCTTTTGAGGGCTACATTTCCACTTAGATACTTACATTGGACATATGTCTTCCAGAAAGGTTGAGACCCCATCCCCCTTACAGTATGACTACCTGGACATCTCACAATGTTGACATCATTGTAGAAGGAGCCAATTTAACTGCATATAGTTGCATTAGGGTTGATCTCCTTTTGTCCCATTTTATGATTCACTTGATCAGGGGTGCATTTTGGGTGAATACTAAAATGGGTAAACTGCAGGGAGGGGGAAGCATTAAACTACCAGCACAGTTTCAGGGGGAGAAACTTGTTGAAAGCAGCCTGCTCTGCTGGTGACTTCAGTGGTACAGGAGTGAAGCTCTGGTTGCCACCACTATCCTTCCTTCCCAGAAGCACCGTGGGAATTATGTTACCATGTCCACACTAGCAAAATTCCCAAGTGTCTTGGGAAGGAAGGATGGTGGTGGCTGGTCTGCTCTTGCACTGCTGAAGCCACTGGCAGAAACAGTGGCTTTTGAAAAGTTAAATGAAGGGGAGAAAGATAAATAGCCTTCTCCACTGCAGTGGTAAGCCTCCTTTCTTCAAACCTGTTTTGAGGTTTGAATTTCAGCCCAACAGATAGCAGTGCAGTGTTTGCCCCCTACTGGCTATCTGCAAATGAGGTCTCAAACTGGGGGTGGCTATTTCAGTCCACCTCTAGTTAACATACAGCCAATTACTGGTTAGTTATAACAAATACTTTATTTAATAGTTTATTAAATATAATTTTAGTTTGTTTTAATTGAAAGACACTTCAAACATTTTTACGGAAAAATGAGAGATACACATTTTAAATAAATAAATAAATGTTTATATCTGGGTAATTAGCATCAGACCAGTCTAGGGTTCCTGCTCTGTCTTTGAATTGATTTTTAATTGGTTGTTTGCCCAAGCCTGGTTCATATTCTGGGACTGTCCCCATCCCCAACCCTCAAGAGACATCAATAAGAAAAGCTTTTGGGGGGATTCCTTCTCAGAACAAGAGGCAGGTAGCATTGTTCAAACTTCTGTTCAGTTAAATAGCAAACAGAAATCTCTTTGACTTTGGAAAAGTGATCTGCGGCCTCATCTAGTTTATCAGTGACAATGAGGTATATAAAAGTATTATCACATCATGGAAAGATTGATAAATTCACTTCTGCACACCCAAACAGAGAACAGGCAATATATGGAATGTGTCCAAAATGGAAGAGCTGAAATCTGTCCACTCCTATTTTTATAGTCACTATTAAAAAGTGAAGGTGGTGTAAGGCCTTTGGGGACCCCTAAATCACATTCTCTATTTTTTATTTTTAGTTTTTTTTCATTTTCTGACTTCTCTGTATTTGAATAGCACTATAATAACCAATGACACCTAAGTTAACATGGGTCCCTTGAAAAACACACCATTGTTCAGGACTGGAAGGTCACACTCAGTGCTTCCCTAATTGATTACAGAATTACTGAATTGTGCATGTTGTTTCCTTTGCAGTACGCTTTGCACCTTACAGACCTCCTGACATCTCTCTGAAACCACTGCTTTTCGAGGTGCCCAGCATTACCACAGAATCTGTATTTGTTGGCCGAGACTGGGTGTTCCAAGAGATTGATGTGCAACTGCAGAGTGCCGATGCCAGTGTGAACAGAGGTGTGGTGATAGTTGGAAATATAGGCTTTGGCAAGACAGCAATCATCTCCAGACTGGTTGCACTGAGCTGCCATGGCACACGCATGAGGCAGATTGCTTCTGACAGTCCTCATGCATCCCCAAAACGTAAGTGGAGAGATGTACAAACTGGATGAATCTGCTGTGTGCTAATATAGGTTGCATATTATCTAAGAGAGATGTGCTGCTATATCCCTGATACAAGCAGGTTGGGACTGTACTTGTGTGTGTGAGAAATCCCATTGTAGAGGTTATGAACTATTCATTTTTCAATCTTGTATTATAAGAGCTTCAGATTGCTAGAGATTCAAGGGTGCTTTTATTTCCAGTGAATCAGAGTTGCCTTCCCTCTTACTGGAAAAAGGTAGCTCAGATAAGAGTGTTATACCTATCTGTCTACGTACTGATGTGCAGAGAAAATGCTTTTAACTGAAGCATTTGGGTGACTAGTATATACAGTGAGAACAGATATAAAGAGTTCTTAGTGGCTCCCCCCCCCCGAATTCTCTGGAAATCATTGTAGTCAAATCAAAATCATACTGAGTTTTCAGCGGCCAGGAGTATTGGTCAGTTTGGATTGTTTTAATCTATGATATTTTGAATAGGTTTGGTAGTATTTGTGCATCAAGAGCCTTCAGGGAGACATAAGTTTTCAAATAAAGAAGTGTGTTTCTTGGTTGTTTGTGAGGGGCAGGGAGGTGTTGTGGTAGTTTGATTTCAGATGTTGTAGGCTGTGCCTACCTTTTATGTAATGCTAGTTTTATATGATGCCATTTTGGTTTGCATTGCTGTAATGTCCATCTGCCCCCTTCTATATTGCTTTAATTCATTCCTATTTTCTGTGACCTACTGTTTACAAGTATTGGCTCATGCAAGGGAAATTGAGCTGTCCTTTTGGGATGCATGGATATGGTTTGTTTGTTTCTCACTCTCTCAGATCTATGTCTTGAAAAAACAAAATATTTACAAGAGTTGTGCAATTGCACGTTGCCATATAATCTATAAGAGCCTAGATCTTTTGCTCTGGCGTGAGACTGGGACTAAAAAAGCTGAGTATAGTACATAGTCCTTGTTCACATTTCATAATAATTCCTTGGGCTCCCCCTGATTGAATTTAGTGCTGCACTTTGAAAGAGGCAAAATAATGGCTAATCCACCACCTGTCCCACCTTTCTGTGTTGTAGATGTTGATGCAAACCGAGAGCTTCCTCTTACTCAACCACCTTCTGCTCACTCCTCCATCACTAGTGGAAGCTGCCCTGGCACCCCAGAAATGCGCAGACGTCAGGAGGAGGCTATGCGGAGGCTTGCTGCCCAGGTATTCCCTCCTCCACCTATAAACATTTACTTTTTATTCTTTTTATTTATATGGATGCAGCAAACCAATAAGTTAGGTCCTATAACAAATAGTAAACAATTATTTGTTACAGCTGGAATTGTGGAATCCATCTTCCCTATGTTATGATTCCAGAAAAATGTCTTCTGCTTGGATAAAAGTTTCACCAATGCCACAAGAATCTCTTCTGTCTCTTGCCATTATTCCTTCACCACTGTGAAGTGGGAAGTCTTTCTTGTAAACTAGTAAAATAGTAGTAAATATTCCCTTGTTTGCTTGTTTGTTTTGAACAATGAAGTCGCTATATGAAGGCATTGCTGAGTTAAATGACCACTTTTTGGTTTTTGGGGGGGAAAATAACATTACACAACTGTAGCAGACGCAAACCTAACCCACAGACTGTTTAAAATAGTAATGTTGATCTATCCATTGCAGATAAGGAATGAAAGACACAGAATAAATCTCTTAGTGCTATGCCAAGATGATCCTTTGTCTCTGCATGAGTCTAATGAAAAGAGGCTCCCAAAATGTTTCTGCTTGTTTATCCTGGGAACTGTAGTTTGTTAAGGATGCTGAGAGTTGTTGGGAGACCTCTCACAGAGCTACAGATCCCAGCTCCCTTACCAAACTACAGTTCCCAGTATTCTTTAGGAGAAACCATGGCTGTTGAAGTGGTATAAGAGTGCTTTAAATGTTTGGTGTGGATGTGGCCCTTGTTGTTTTGGCCTCATGTCGTCATCATCATGCAGTAATTGCTTTCTACGCCATCGTCTCAAGGCAGAAACCAGCAAAAAACAGTTAAACACAAAAAACAGCAGATACATTTAAAAACAAAACAAAAATAATACATGATTGACACCCATGACAGAGACCTATTCATCCAGCTGGGAAAGCCCTTCGGAACCAAAATATTTTCAGTTGTCTGGAAAGTGCAGATAGTGGTGCCTGTCTTACCTCGACAGAAATGCTATTCCACAGAACAGGGGTAGCCACACTGAAAGCCCTGCTCCAAGTTACTGTGGAGCGGCTTCTGATACCTTTGGAACTTGCAGGAGAAGCTCTCTTGCAGACTGCAGTGATCTACTGGGTATATGAGGGATAAGGTTGTCTCATGTAACCTGGTCCTAAGCTGTATAGGGTTTTATATGTTAATACCAAATCTTGAATTTGGCCTGGCAGTAGATGGGCAGCCAGTGCAAATCCACAAGCGAGGTGTTACATGCTAGTGATAGCTTATCCCACCATGCTGGTGGTAGCTGCAGCCTCTGGACCAACGTCAAGGGTAGCCCCACGTAGTAGCTAGTCATTGTAGTAATACAACTATGAGGTTACTAATGCATAGACAACTGTGGTCAAACTATGCAGATCCTGGAATAGCTGTAGTTGTCTTACCAACCGAAGGTGGTAAAAGGCGCTCCTAGCTATTGAGGACACCTGCATCTCCAGTGATAGAGCTAGGTCCAGGAGCACCACCAAACTACACACCTGCTCCTTCAGGGAGAGTGTGACCCCCATCCAGGGCAGGCAACTTATTGACTTCCCAGACCTGGGAACCATTCACCCACAGAGACTCAGTCTTGTCAGGATTTAGACTCAATTTATTAGTCCTCATCCAGTATACCACTGCATCCAGACACTAGTCTATATTAGCCCAGGATCTCTCTTCTTATCAGAGGGAATGGAACTAGCAGTCAAATGTGGTTGTCATTTCACATCTCTCCACTCAGGAACAGATGTTTGTTTTCCTTTTTGTAGGTTGTTGCCTATCACTACTGCCAAGCTGATAATGCCTACACCTGTCTTGTGCCAGAGTTCGTACACAATGTGGCAGCCTTGCTGTGCCGCTCCCCCCAGTTTGTTGCCTACAGAGAGCAGCTGTTGCGGGAACCACATCTGCAAAGCATGCTTAGCTTGCGATCCTGTGTTCAGGATCCCTTAGCTTCTTTTCGGAGGGGAGTTCTGGAGCCCTTGGAAAGCCTTCATAAAGGTAATGAAAAGCATGAGTTTACTTTGATAGTAACATATGACTGCATCATTTTAAAGCATAAGCTGAACATTTTTGTATATATCTTTCTCCCATCTCTCCACTCTCAAATTCTCAGAGCGAAAGATCCCCAATGAAGATTTCATCATATTAATTGATGGGTTAAACGAAGCTGAATTTCACAAACCCGACTATGGGGATACAATAGTATCATTCCTGAGCAAAATGATAGGGAAATTTCCATCCTGGCTGAAACTGATTGTGACGGTTAGAACAAGTCTACAGGTACGTTGGGGACTAGCTTTTCCACTCTTCTATACAGTAATTGCTTTTCTTTGAATGGGAACAGGTACCTCATGTGGCTTTTACTGTGACTGGGTTCTCTGTTTGGAAGCAGATAATTTACACGGTTTCAGAGGCATATGCACAAGTTGAAGTCTGACTTCTCAGGAAAGAATTACTAATATTACAGTTCAAAGGAAGGGCACCTCCCCCCGCAAGTAGCTTAACAAGATAGGCCGCAATAGGTGCACGCAGCAGGACTTCCAATCTTTCCTCCCTGTGCCGCCTCATACATTGCTTTTGAAACTCCTCCAGCTTTGAAAAGTACATTTGGATGCAGTGGAGACTAATATTTTATTTTATTTTTAAAAGTCAATCTTCCTTTTGGCATTTGTGGTTAATCCTGTGGTTTGCTGAATTATTTGCAAAGACTAAAACAATAATTGTAGTCAGTCACTGGCTGTTGCAGCATTTGGATACTGAATCTACTCAACTTGGTTTGCTGATGAATCGTTTGGCTTCTTTTCTAAACAAATCTTTTCAGCTGCATCAGATATTTTTCCTTTTCCTTCATTTTTTTAAAAAAAATAGTTTGCCAGATGATACAAACTATGGAGGACATTCCTAACATATGGGATGGCACCTCCCTCTGGGTGGCTTAGGCAGGGTCCCTGTCAGTCTTTTGCCTCCTTTCCAGGGAGAGGAGCCATCCCACTCTCCAGACCAACCCTGCCTAAGGTTGGATTAGAATGAGTCTGACTAAGTCTCCTAGAAACCTTGTCTTTATTGGTCTTTCTCTATGGTATATTCATGTTTTGGTGCCTTTTTTCCCTTTTCACACTTCTCCCCCTTCCTGTTTACTTGATTGTGCTTTCCCACATTTTACTTTGATTTTTTCCTTACAGTTTCTCTGTATGCTGTCTCTCTACTGTCTGTGTGGCATAATTTTTTTCCTTCTCTCTTTCCCTAGTGGGGTTAGGGGTGAAGTATGAATTCCCCAGAGGTTCCTGGAGGACAGCCATTGGCCTTGGGATGGCACCTCCATCTGGTATACCAGGCAGGGTCCACTTCAGATGACCTCACCCTGGAGGGAGGGGCCATCCCGCTCTCTCCAGACTGGCCCTGCCTGCTGGAGCGATCAGTCAGGTCCTGCTGAGCTTAAGAGCTCAGTAGCTGCAGTTCTGAACCTTGGTTTTTTTTCTTTCTTTCTTTTGTTTTCCTTCCTTACCTTTCCCTCTCTACCTTTCCCGCCCGACCATCCTTAGCAGAGTACAGGAGCGGGAACCACTTAGGCGCACTAACACGTGGAGGGAGTCTTGCAGCAGGTCGCGTCTCTTCCCCAGCAGAGGCGTGACCGCACCCAGGATTAGTGGCTGCTACCGCACCACCAAGCCTTTTCCCGCCACTGCACAGTATGTGAAGAAGCACTATTCTACAGCCTCAGAAGAGTGAGCGGTCTTTTTGGACCCCCCAGCCCCTACCATGGCATCGGGTGGGGCCGCAGCAGCAGGGGCGCTATGGAGGAGGAGGATCTTGGTTGCCTCTCAGAGGAACCAGAGGCCTCAGACAATAGCCTTATCAAAGAGGGGCCTGGCCAGGTTTTGGCTCCAAATGTGCTCAGACCACAAATGGAGGGGTTGAGTACTGATTTGTTGCCTTTCCCAAGGGAACATGAGTTTCCTAAATTTCTGCAATGGGCATAGTGGTCAGGAAGGTACAGGGAATGGGATCCTTGCAGTCCGCGAGTCCCTCTTCTGAAGTGGGCTTAATGACCAATCCCCCCCCCGGAAAAAGAAAAATGGAAAGAGGAATCTTTCCCAGAAAAGGTTACAGGCAAAGAAGAGGAGAACTAGGTCTCCTTCCCCAGCTTCCTTGTCCTCGTCATCTTCTTCCTCCTCCTCCCATTCTCTTCCGCCTTCCTCCCAGTTGTCCCAGGAGCCCAAGAGGGGCCAGGGCCAGGGCTGAAAGTATTCTAATAAGGGCAAAGCTGCAGCCAAAATGAAAATGGATAGAAAAAGGAGGTATATAAGGCAGTGACAACTGCTTTAGGGCTATTATCTGATTCGGAGGGGCAATACTCTTCTGAGGACAGGGAGGAGGGGGAGCTCTCAGAGGAAGAGCTGGAGGCTCCACCTGCTAAAGGCAAGCTTTTTCAGGCTGAATTCTTCCCAGCATTAGTAGCTAAGGCTAGGTGTATCCTGGAACATCCAGAAGAACAGGGGAAGGATCCAGAAGCTTCAACATCCTCCGCTTCAAAAGACTGCAGATCAGCGTTCCCGGAGGGTCAACCACGAATAGCCACCCTCCCCTTTCCAGATTCCTTTCACGACCTGTGGAAACAAGAATGGGCAACCCCCACAAAACAAACCAGCACATAGGCTTGCCAACAAACACTACTCCTTTCCAATCAAAGTGATGGAACAGTTGAGGACTCCTGCATTGGGCCCACCCGTGGCTGCCTTATCATCATCATAATCAGCCATTCCATGAGAGGGAGAAGTGGGCCCGAGAGACTCTTGCAACAAGCAAACGGAAGTGGCACTCTGAAGGGATTTCAAGGCTGAGGCAGCTGCTTTCCGGGCTGAGGCAGCTACATCTGTAATGGCAGGGGCCTGCATGCTCTAGGCAGGGGAGCTCGCGTCCAGGGAGGAGGTTCCTAAATACATCAAGGACAGACTGAAGAAGCTTTCTATAGCATTGGATTTTCAAGCAGACTCCTCCAGTGACACCTTACAGTTCAACTCTAGAGCAATGGCAGCCAGCTCATTAGCATGGCGCAACATCTGGCTGCACAGCCGGGATTTAGATCCAGGGTCTCAGAGTTGTCTGGCAAGTTACTCCTTTGACGGGTCCAGGTTGTTTGGGGATCCCCTTGACAAGGTGCTGGTGGAAACAAGAGACAAACAGAAAGCCCTCCCGAGCACCAAGGAGGATGACTGCAAGTCCAGGCATCCTCAGTCCTTTCAGAGTTCCAGGCCTTATAACAAACAGCTCTTGTCTTGAGTCTATAAGTCACGCTGGGGGGAGGCAGACAGATCTTCAGGAGCATCTCCCTCACGCAATCAACACACACATACCTACTCACCAGGAAGCAAATTCCAGAAAGAAGCAAAAAAGGACCAGTCGGCATGACGCCCCCAGCCCCACAAAGAGCAATTGGGGGCAAGCTTCTACAGTTTGCGCACATGTGGGCAGAGACCATGACAGACAAATGGTTCCCCCAAACTGTCTCTTATGGTTATTCCTTGGAGTTTTCCAAACAGCCAAGAGAGAAATTCGTGGCCACACCAAGGCCCAGGAAACTGGACAAACACCAGAATTTCAACATGGCCATCAGTCACCTAATGACAATCTGAGCGGTTGAACCCATCCCAAGTCAGGAACGGGAAAGGGGTGTACTCCATTTTCTTTCTACTGTTCAAGAAAGATGGGAGTACCAGAGCAATACTCCACCTCAAGTGGCTCAACAGGAGGGTGGCCTACAGATGTTGCCGGATGGAGAACGACTCACTCAGAACGATTAGATGGCATCCATAGACCTGTCAGAAGCCTATCTTCATATCCCCATCCACATGGAACACAGGAGATACCTACGCTTCTGCTACGGTCAGTGCCGTTTTCAGTACAGGGCACTTCACTTTGGTCTCTCCTCCTCCTCCTTTCACCAAGGCCCTGATTGCACTGGTAGCGCATCTGAGAACTCTGGGGGTGAGGGTACACCCTTATCTAGATGATCTGCTTGTCAGGGCTCCGTCAAGGGTTCAGTGCAAGAAGGATGTGGAAATCACATTGGAGTGCCTTCAGAGGCATGGGTTTGTAGTAAACATGGACAAGAGCATGCTGGAACCGTCACCGGTGATTTCACATCTTGGGGTGCTGATAGATTCAAGGAGCTTCCAGATCCAGCTTACCAAAGAGAGGGTCTCCAAGATTCAGACCCTAACACAGAAGGTGGTCGCTTCGGGTTTGACAGATCTGATGGTCTTGGCCAAGCTGCAAGGCATGCTGGTGTCCTGTCAGGACCTAGTAAGCTGGTCCCAGTTCCACTCTCGCCTGTTGCTTCAAAGGCTAATTCCACTACAACCTCAGATTTCCGAGTCAAAAGACATGTTGATACTGGTTTCACCAGCCCTACTCCAACAATTGAGGTGGTGGCTGAATCCCCATCAACTGACACAGGGTGAGCCTACAAACTCCAGTCCGCAAAGTGATTACGATGGATGCCAGTATGCTAGACTGGGGAGCACGCTTGGAGACGCATGTGTCCTTGGGAACCTGGGTGTGTGAACCTGCCACCCATATTTCCCATGAAACACACCTCCTTGAGAGGAGGGAGATCTTTTGCTAGGGACAAAACAAGTGCTTTGCCCTGAAATGTGCCTAAATGGTGCATGTATAACCCAAGAAATGCAGGTCCAAACCAGACTAAAGCAAAGCTTTCTTTTATTGAGAGAAAATAGAAGAATAGCATTACAAAATTGCTGGGTGCGTGGCAGCATTAATCATTAATATCCTAACCCATTCATGACTTTAAACTAAAGAGATCAAAGGACCTATTATTTATTTATTTATTTTATTTTATTACATTTCTAGACCGCCCTATAGCAGAAAGCTCTCAGGGCGGTGTACAACAAATAAAATCACAATTAAAATATGAGCAAGTGTGGAAAAAATATATATATATAGTACAATTATAAAACATTAATAAAATTGCCATTGAGATTTATAAATTAAGATCATATTAAGTTTAGAATGTTAAATTTAAAATATTTAAAAATTTACAAAATTTAAAAAGCCTGGGCGAAAAGGTAAGTTTTTACCTGGCGCTGAAAAGATAACAGAGAAGGCGCCAGGCGTATCTCGTCTGGGAGGGCATTCCATAGTTCGGGGGCCACCACCGAGAAGGCCCTAGATCTAGTTGTTGATCTCCGGGCCTCTTTATGGGTTGGGACCCGGAGAAGGGCCTTCGACGTCGAGCGTAGTGAACGGGTAGGTACATAGCGAGAGAGGCGCTCCATCAGGTATTGCGGTCCGATGCCGTTTAGGGCTTTATAGGTAAGAACCAACACTTTGAATCTGGCCCGGAAACATATCGGTAGCCAGTGCAGCTGCGCCAGGACAGGTGTTATATGGTCAAATTTCTTTGTCCCAGTGAGAACTCTGGCCGCAGCATTTTGCACTAGCTGAAGTTTCCGAACCATCTTCATAGGTAGCCCCACGTAGAGTGCATTACAGTAGTCCAATCTAGAGGTTACCATAGCATGGATAACTGAGGCAAGATGCTCCTTGCTCAGATAGGGTCGTAGTTGGGCTACCAGCCGGAGCTGGTAGAATGCATTCCGTGCCACCGAGGCTACCTGAGCCTCAAGTGACAGGAGCGGATCTAATAAGACCCCCAAACTATGTACCTGTTCCTTTAGGGGGAGTGTAACCCCATCTAGGACAGGTCGAACGTCAACCATCTGGGCAGAGGGTCCTCCCACCAACAGCATCTCAGTCTTGTTAGGATTGAGTTTCAGTTTATTAGCTCTCATCCAGCCCATTATCGCGGCCAGGCAGCGGTCTAGTACATCAACAGCCTCACCTGACGAAGATGAAAAGGAGTAGTAGAGCTGCGTATCATCAGCATATTGCTGGAAACGCACTCCAAAACTCCTGATGACCTCACCCAGCGGCTTCATATAGATATTAAAAAGCATGGGGGACAGAACTGAACCCTGCGGGACCCCATATTGGAGTACCCAGGGACTCGAGTAATGTTCCCCCAGCATCACCTTCTGGAGACGATTCCCGAGATAGGAGCAGAGCCACCGCCAAGCAGTGCCTCCCACTCCTAAATCCGTAAGTCGCTCCAGAAGGATACCATGGTCGATGGTATCAAACGCCGCTGAGAGATCAAGGAGAACCAACAGAGTTACACTCCCTCTGTCTTTCTCCCGACAGAGGTCATCATACAGGGCGACCAAGGCCGTTTCTGTACCAAACCCCGGCCGAAAGCCCGATTGAAATGGGTCTAGATAATCAGTTTCATCCAAGAGAGCCTGGAGTTGGCGAGCGACCACACGCTCTAGAACCTTGCCCAGGAATGGGACATTTGCTACTGGCCTATAGTTGTCCAAATTATCAGGGTCCAAGGAGGATTTTTTTAGGAGCGGTCTCACCACCGCCTGTTTCAGGCAGGGTGGGACCACTCCCTCTCGTAAAGAGGCATTAATCACCTCCTTGGCCCAGCCGGCTGTTCCATTCCTGCTAGCTTTTATTAGCCATGAGGGGCAAGGATCCAGAGCAGAAGTGGTCGCCCGCACCTGTCCAAGCACCTTGTCCAAGCTATAAAGAGTGACAGGTAGGAGAGATTACCTATCCTAGGCCCAGGAGTGGGCACTGGAATACACTGAAGTGATATGGAAGAGCTCTGACCCAAAATCAGGAAGGAATCCGTTTGCCTCAAGGCATGTGCCGAGACACAGAATCCCTTCCTGGTTTTGTCCCTGCCGTCCCTTGTTGAGTTCTTTGAGAGTGTAGTTGCACGTGTTGGAGCTCAGATCGCCATCCCCCCCCTTCCCCAACTCAAGCCTCTCTTTTAAAAGACACTTTCTCTCTCTCTCTACTCCCCTGAAAAGGAGGGGTCTGGGTATGAGGTGATTGTGTGTGTGTGTGTGTGAGAGAGAGAGAGAGAGTTTCTAGCTGACACTGAGAAACTCAGGCTACTTTCTAACACTTGCTTGAACAATGGGATAATTCTGCTAGGTGTGAGGGACGTCTGCCAAGGAAGAAGATAACTGGAGAAACTGGAATAAAAGTTTTCTGTTGCTCCCAGAATGGCCTTGAGCTGTCCCCTTACACAGTACTTCAGGATTGCACAACAAAAGAGGGTGTGGGGTGGGAGTTCTGCTCCGGGGCCTTGCACCTCCTGGGTTCCACTTGAACCAAAATGGGGTTAGCCGAGCAGTCTTAACACGTGTCTCAAGGAGTGTGGTCTGCCAGTGTGACCAAGTGGAGTATCAGTTGGCTAGAGCTTCTGGCTGTGAGGCTAGCATTGCTGGTCTTTGCACCACACATCAGGGGTTGTCATGTCCTCGTGCAGATTGACAACATTTCTACGAAAGCATACATCGGGGAGGTACCAGGTCGAGGTCCTTGATGGAAGAGGCTCAGCACCTCTTCAGCTGGGCAGAGTTGCATCTGCTGTCCCTGAGGGCAAAGCATGTGGCAGGACTTCAGAATGTGACGGCAGATTGGCTCAGCTGGACCACGATGTCCAACTTGGAGTGGCAGCTGCATCTGGAAGTCTTCTGCCAGGTCACCAAGCAGTTTGGTTGCCTGGTCATCACTTCTTTGGAAGCACACACAATACCCAGGCCAACCAGTTTTTCTCTTGGTATCAGTCCCAAGGGACACAGGGAGTGGATGCCTTAGTGGTGGCTTGGCCGGAGGGTCTGCTATATGCCTTTCCTCCCTTCAATCTCCTACTGCAAACTATCAGGGGGATCAGAATGGTGAGGGCAGAGGTGATTCTGATAGCCCCTTATTGGCCAAGGAGGCCATGGTTCCCAGAACGCATGCATCTGACCTCAAGGAACCCATGGATGCTGCATCACAGGGAGGACTTGTTGAGGCAGAGGCCAGTGGTTCATCCCAGACCAGAGCTCTTTCGATTAACAGCATGCAGTTGAACGGCTCTGGTTAACGGAGCTAGGTTTTTCGGGGGTGGTGTTGGACACTTTGCTAGCTTCCAGAAAGGCTTCAACTAACTGGGCATATAGCTCTACATGGAGGGCCTTCCTTACTTGGAGTCAGGCAAGGGGGAGGAATCTCTCCTCCAGGAACATAGCAGGTATACTGGGGTTTCTGCAGTCTGGGTTGGACTTAGCACCAACACAATTAAGTGACAGGTAGCAGCCATTGGCAGTGTCTTGGGATGCAGAGGAGATTTCTCAGTTCCTACACAGCCACTCTTTAGACAGTTTATCACAGGGATAGGCCTGCGGAATCCCCCGGTGATACATTGTTTCCCTTCGTAGAAGCTCAGTTGGGTTCTTCTAGCACTTATGGGTCCACCATTTGAACCATTACCTACGTGCGACCTAAAGTTCCTTACACTGAAGTTGGTATTCCTGGTGGTAATCACATCTGCCCAGTGGGTGTCAGATCTTGGGGCCCTCTCTTCTGATGTCCAGTTGTGTATATTTCACACAGATAGAGTTGTTCTGAGAACAGACTCTTCTTTCATTCCCAAAATCAACTTTTTCATAGGGCGTTAGAAGTGGTTTTGCCAACATTTTGCCCAAATCCTTCTTCCCCTAAGAAGAAGGCATGGCACACCCTGGATGTGCGTAGGGCTCTTTGTTTTTACACGGACAGGACATCAGGGTTCAGAAAGTCGGAGGCGCTGTTTGTGTCCTTTGGGGAGACCTCCCAGGGCCATAAGGCCTCCCTATCCTCGATTTCTCATTGGCTTAAGGAGGTGATAGTTCAGGCCTAACAGGCTTTGGGGAAATCTCCCCCTGGGAGTTTAACAGATCATTCCTTGAGGGGAGCTTCTACCTCAGCAGCATGCAAAGGTAGCTTTCTCATCCTAGACATTTATAGGGCAGCGACATCGGCTTCAGTCCATACCTTCGCTAGACACTATCAGGTCAATTCGTGGGCCTCTGCTGATGCAGCCTTCGGTCGGAGAGTCTTACAGACGGTAGTTAGGACGTGACCTGCATTCCCAGAATCCCACCCTGCCTAAGGGCTCTGGCACATCCCAAGGCCAATGACTGGCCTCCAGGAACCTCTGGGGGGAAATGGAAATTCTTTACCGTGAATTTCTATTCCCAGGGGTTACTGGGGAACAGTCTCCGCCACTTCATTCTGGGTTTTCCTGTCTATGCAGTTTGGAGGCTGAATGGATTCTGCCAGCGCCGTACATGTGGGTTGTAGTTGGGCCACCCGGGGATTTCCTGGCACTTCCTGCTCCGGTTTCTGCTCTTTTACTCCAGTTCTGTTCAGGTTGGGGAATGTCGAATGTGTGGACCCCAACACTTGATTGAAGTGATCGGGGGGGCAAAGAGGTAATCCTGCTAATCCAGCCAGTCTGGAGAGAGCGGGATGCCCCCTCCCCCCAGGGTGAGGTCATCTGAAGTGGACCCTGCCTGCTGTACCAGAGGGAGGCGCCATCCCAAGGCCAATGGCTGTCCTCTAGGAACCCCCAGGAATAGAAATTCACGGTAAGAATTTCCATTTTTTCATGTAGCTGGGACTAAAGGATGTATCACCTGGATTTTTTTCCTCTCTGTTTGGCTGTGGTGATCACCACTTAAGGCCATCTAGGAAAGTGAGAGTGCTATGTTGGATTGGCCCATCTATGGAGCTTAGCTCCTGTCTTCTAGCATTTTCTGCCCCTCAGCTCTATTGTTCTGACGAGTCCTGTCACAATGAAATCCAATGGGATTACCTATCTCCTTTTTAGGGGCGTGGAGCCTTTGGTGGGTCTCACTAATAATCTAGTTAAGCAGGAGTGATATTTTGGATCAGTCCATGTGTGGCCTTAGCTGATGTCTTCAAGCATTTTCTGCCCCTCAGCTCCATCGTTCTAGCAAGTCCTGGACTGATGAAGCCCAGAAAGATTACCTTTCTCCCTGCCCTCATCACTGAGAGAAAGCTTCTAAGCTGTGGCATTTGTAGCCAATAAGTCTTGCCCAGCTTAACACAAGTGGGATCAGTGTGTTTCACACTGGGATTGAGAGGCATATTGCCTGTCTGCAAGTCAAATCTGAGATTTCACTACTGGGCTGATTCCCACCATTTTCCACTTCATGGAAGGGCCCATTGTTACACAATTATAATGGCTTTGTCCATCACCTCCATAGCTTCACAACATGCTGGTGGTTGCAAAGGTGAGCTATCTGACTTTAATGTTTTGGCATCTGCTAGTTCTGTATCTAGGCAGAGTGCCTCTGTGGTGGCCAAGTCGACTTGTCATCAGCATGGAGGGGTGAGTAACCCTGACCTTTCTGATGTGTGAGTCTCCTTTCCTGCAGAAGGGTTTTTCCTAAGTTTCTGTCCTGGGTTAGAGGCTATATTTCCCAGGAGATTAAGAGGTTTCCCCCCTCTAATTTGTCCCTGACAGGGGGAGTTTTTCTATGTATAGGAGACATAAGGGCAAGAGGAGACTTGGATCTAAAGTCACAAGAGGAGGAGATCTCACAGATATCCTTCAAGCAGCACGTTTGTGGGATCTCCTCTTTTAAGCTCCCCCAGGAGTTCTTCTCCAGTTTGTGTGGAATCAGCCAGTGAGAAGTCTAAGGCTGCTTCTGCTATGAGTTTTTGGAGTTGGAATCTCCTGTTTCTCAAGGCAGGCTTTTTACATCTGAATTTTTCCCTGACTCGTTGGCCAAGCCAGACATATCTTACAGTTAACTGAGGAACAGCCTTCAGTGCCTGAGCCATCAATCCAATCCCTGACTACAGATGCTAAAGTTTTTCATTTCTGCTGCTGTCAAAAAGCCTGTAGTGCTTTTCCCACAAGCCTTCAATAATGTTTGGAAGGCAGAACAGGCTCTTTCCAATAAGGTTTAAGTTAGTTTAGTTTTCCTGTCTTCCTGCCTTGATGACTGATGTCTGATCCTTTTACCCAGAGTTTGTTAGCTAGAGCAAAGGGTACTAATCTAGATTTTGGGAGATTGTGTTAATCGCTAAAGATTGTGACGCATAAAGCTACAACCTCCTAAAGGGGCAAAGTATCTCTTTCCTCCTTTTCCAGCCCTGAAACTCGAGGGGGTTACGTCAAGGAGTGGGACTATGGATTTGTTTGGTGTAATCACTGCAGAGGGGTCATATGGAATGTCAGAGTGTGGTTCTGTAGACATCTAGTGTGTTTTCTCTATGTTGAGAGGTTACATGGAGATTCCCTCAAATTTTTTAATCCTGTGATTATCTGTGTCATTTCCCTCCCCTCTCAGAAACACACAGGGTGAGATATCTGGTGAGGAATCTAAAGAGTTCCAGGCTTTTTTCTGTGGAGAGGTTAAACACTTTTCTCTGTAGAACAGACAGGGATGTGAGCAATCTGTGCAGAGATATGGGAGGCATATTGCCTGTCTGCAAGTCAAATCTGAGATTTCACTACTGGGCTGATTCCCACCATTTTCCACTTCATGGAAGGGCCCATTGTTACACAATTATAATGGCTTTGAGGAGTTTTCTACTCTTTTTCCCCTGGAAGGGTGCTAGGATAGGATCAAAATGCTTCCCTTTAGAAAGCTTCCTCCCTCCTCCTGGCATGAAGGGTCAGGGGAACGTTTCAAGGGCAACAGCAAAAGAGCCTGTTGGTTCCTCTAGAGCAGCCTTTCCCAACTAGTGGGCCACCAGATGTTGTTGGACCACAACTCCCATCAGCCTCAGCTAGCATTGCCAATGGTCAGGAAAGATGGGAATTGTGGTCCAGCAACATCTGGTGGCCCACTAGTTGGGAAAGGCTGCTCTAGAGGGACAAATCAATAAATAAGAATTCTCTTAGGAGTTTTCTCATGCGAATTCAAAAGGGATTTTTTTTTCTATGGGAATGCTCTGTAATACATATATGTGGAAGCATTTACAAGGGCTCTTCCAAATAGCTACAGCTTGGAATAAGTTAATATAATTTGTACCTTATGAGTCCATGAGGTGTTTGAAGGGTTCCTGTAAACTAGAGGATGGGTTTGAGTTACCCTGGTAAACTAATGGGCTTGTCCTTTTTCAATTTTCATGAGGCTTCAGCCTTAGCCATTGAAAAAGCCTAGTTGCCTTTCTTTTATCAGGGTTTCAGTTCATTGGCTTAAGGTACTCCTGGAATATGCACCTTCAGTATAGTTTTCTGTGTTACTTAGCTATGGCTTGCACAAGATGGTAGATACAAGCTCAGATGCTATTCTGTTTTTTCTGCCTACATCTTGGCAGTTCAGTATATCCGTTAAATATAAAATACACTGTCTTTATTCCTTTATTTGACAGATAGCCCCTTGGAAAATTGTGAAGATGTTTTTAATAGAATCAAGGACAAGACGATGCTTCTTTCTGTATTGCCCAGTTAAGAGGGAAAGGGCCCCCCAAGCCTTCTAGTACTCCATTATGTCTCTTTAAACAGTAGTTTAAGTGTGGGGATGACTGGTACTGTGCAGGTTTTCATGGCATAGCAGGATTCTGCTAGTGTACAGAGGTCTGAAAAGCTTCATCTAGAGCTGAAGAAGCTTTTTTCACAGATGTTTGGCTCATGTTAAAATATTCAGGAGTATTGTTATCTAAATTTTCTGGTGGCCATTAGGCTTGTTCTTTTTCCTCTGATTGCAGGATACAAGCTGGCATCT
Source organism: Rhineura floridana (assembly GCF_030035675.1). Classification (NCBI taxonomy): domain Eukaryota; kingdom Metazoa; phylum Chordata; class Lepidosauria; order Squamata; family Rhineuridae; genus Rhineura; species Rhineura floridana. Next base: position 58,553,879 of record NC_084490.1, read on the forward strand.
CAGCTGGCACCATCGATTTCTGTGGCCCTCATGTCCTGGGCCCAGCTATAGGACATGATGGTGTTGGGCCATGACCTGATCGGGTGGTTGTGGTTTCACTCTCGGTCCATTCAGCAGCTTCTGCTTCCATTCTAAGATCCCATTCCAATGAAGATGAGGATTCAGGTGAACATTCCAGACCCAGTGAAGAGGGAGCTACAGTGGTGGTTGACTCCTCACCAGTTAATGGAGGGAGGGAATCTGGAGGAACTGCAGAGACTGATCCTGACCACAGATGACAGCCTGTTTGGTTGGGGGTGTTCATCTCTACCAGGTAGTCACCCTGGGGACAAAAGCTAGAGTTCCTGGTCATTTACCTGGGTCTGAAGTCCTTAGCTTCAAATGTTCAAGGTACCTATCAGCTGATCCGCACAGACAATATGTCTATGAAGGCCTACGTGAATAGACAGAGAGGAACTCAGTAACAGGCCTTAAAATCAGAAGCCAAAAGGCTGTTAAGGTGGGCAGAACATCACCTTTTGTCCCTATAGGCCAAACAAGATAAGTAGACAACCTTATGATGGACTAACTAAGCAGAACAGCAATCAGGGACTGGCATCTGAATCCTCGGGCTTTTTATGACATTGCTGATTGCTTCAGCTGGCCAGTGACAGACCTCTTTGCACATCCGGACAGTGCACAGCTACAGGCATTCATTTTGAGCTTCCCATGTCCAGTGTTGCAGGAAATGGGTGCTCTATTGTCACTGTGGCCTTGGGGCTCACTGTTCACATTCCCTTCCTTTCTTCTGATTCCGCCCATGATCCAGAAAATTCAACAGCTGAAGGCTGAGGTAATCCTTGTGGCCCCATTATCACTGAGGAGGCTGTTGTTCCAGGGTCTTATCAATTTCTCTGTGTGGGACCCATGGAGACTTTCAGTCTAGAAGGATCTGCTGTTACAGGACCCATTTGTGCCTGTTTGGCTAAGCATCTTTTGTCTGACAGCCTGGAGGCTGAAAGGCTCTAGCTGACTCCGGTGTTTATTTTCCCCTGGAGTGTTGTGGACACATTGTCCTCCAGGAGGGCTTCCTCTAATTGGTTGTGTAATATCACAGGTAGGGTCTATCTGACCTGGGGTTCTACTTGTGGCTAGAGTGGAGAAGAATATCTTGAGTGGTTTTCTCTAAGCAGGGGCAAAAGTTTCAGTTCTAGCACCATTAGAAAGCAAGCAGCAGCACTTAGTGTTCTAGCCAGCTTGAGTGGTGCGGTTCTATCCACACTTCATGAAAGAAGTTGTTCTTAAATTGCCTCAGGTGTCCACTGATTCCTATCCAGGAGCCTAATCTAGGTGTTCATAGCCTTGATGGGGCCCCTTTTGAGCCTTTGGCAGCCTGTTCCCTGAAGCTGCTGACTTACAAGGTTGTTTTCCTGGTTGCGATTACATCGGCAAGGAGGGTTTCAGAGTTTGGAATCCTTCTTCTTGTGACCCATAGTTACTTGTGTTTCATTCAGACAAAGTGGTGCTTGGGAATTGACCCTTCATGTTTTCCAAAGGTAAACTATGTTTTTTTTCACTGTTCGCAGGCAGTAGTTTTGCCCTCTTTTTGCCTGAAATACTGGCTTTGGAGTTCTAAAAATTCTGAAGCTCTTTTGTCATTTCCACTTCCTTTATATCTTGTTGGCTCAGAGACACAATAGTGCATGCTTATGGAGTGATGAGCAAACAGCCTTCTTGGGGGCATTACAGCACACTCACTTGGAGGGGTGGTTCCTTCTATGGTTTGGGAAGGCCATTTCCCAATCCTAAATGTCTCTGGCTTGGGAAGGCAATTTCCCAATCCGAGACATCCATGGCTTGTGAAGGTAATATCCCAGTCCTTGATATCTGTAAAGAGCTTACTTGGGTGTCTCTTCTTACATTCACAAAATGCTATAAACTCAGTGTCTTCCTTCCTCTGATGCACAATTTGGTAGAACAGGTCTGCAAAAGATTGTCCAGAAGTGGAATGGAGCAGAGGAAGCCAGGAACTTACTGCTCTGACATATGTTAGGAATATCCTCCAGCATCATCTGGCAAAAATGGAAATATGTCTTACCATGAATTTCTGTTTGTAGATGATGATGGAGGACATTCTGCCTGTTTCTCCTTCCTCTGCTGCCAGCTGGACGTTGGATTTTTAAAGTTCTGCCTGTATCCTACACATGGGTACAACCCCCTTACATCAGCCTCAAATTATGGCCTGTAAGCCATAACCGGCGGTTAAGAAATCAAATAAATAAGCTATACATAAAATACTCACATTTATGTACAGCTGTTGTGTTTTTAATCTCTTAACCCTGTTTGTCAAGTCTGTTTTCAGAGTTTACATAGGGCAAGCATGAAGAATTTTGGCCCTCCAGAAGTTGCTGAACTATATCACCCGTTAGCCCCAGCAAGCATGACCAATGGCCAACATTTATAGGTGTTGTAGTTCAACAGCATCTGGAAGGCCAAAGGTTCCCCACACCTGATGTAGGGTGTATTCCAGCTGCAGCTGTTTCCTGAGGTTTATCATGGGATAGAGGTGTTGTCATTAATCTGACAGCTATCTGGAAAGTAGGGTGGCTCCTCCCCCTGGAGAGGAGACAAAAGACTGACGAGGACCCTCCCTAATCCACCTAGAGGGAGGTGTCATCCTATATGTTAGGAATGCCCTCCAGTATTCTTCAAACAGAAATTCATAATAAGATAAATTTCCATTTTGTTACAAAAAAAAGGGCTCTTGGTACCTTTGAGACTAAAAGTTTATGGTGTTTTTTTTAAAGATAAGATAATAGATGCATGAATAAGATTGAAAAAGTGATACTTGAATTAAAGTATGGTGGAAGATAAAATAAATTCATCTGGCTAGCCAGGGGCGTGAAATATTAATAGAACACATTACCAGAACATCTGCTTTTGAGCATGATTTTTTTAAAATGCTGGAGCACTGAACTTGCAGGTATAATGCATAACTTAAGGGAAGACAATTTTCTCAGTGAGAGCTACCTATAATCTTCAAAACCTGGGAAATAAAAACTATGTTAGTTCATTCTCCCCACCAAGAATATTTTGTTTCTTTTTTGGTATACAAATATCAGTATACTATAAAGCAATACATAATGCACAACAAAAGGGGGGAAGATTGATCGCATTGTAGCATCTAAAGAAGTCATTTTTTGTTGATTGTCCTTGTTTAGTAATTGTTCTCTTTTTCATTTTGAGTTTTCTTATACAGACTTTTCATAGAGGTCCATGTATAGAGGGCAATTGCCAATTATACAAACACACGCACACACAGCTACATATACAATAAAGCTTAACCAAGGTGTCCAATGCATTTCTTGAATTATTTCTTTACATTTTAAATTCAATTTCTTAAGTGTACAAATCAAAAATTTTACAGAAATTTAGATGCCTATTGCAGTGTACTAACATATAGCTTATATAATCAAAGCATATATACGTTAAGAAAAGAAAAAATAAAAATGTTTCAAAATAATGATGGATGGATGGATGGATGGATGGATGGATGGATGGATTACTGGGATTAATGTAAGCTTTAAAAAGCATAACATTTCATAGAATGCAATAGAGATTTAGAAATTCACTGTTGGTAGATTGATTTAGCCACAGTAAACTCCAGACATTCCTCCCTAAAGAGGCATGAGTTGATGGCTGATAGAAATTATGCTAACCCACTGCTACATAGCTTATGAACGTGAACCATTTAATATGAAAGTTGTCTTTTTTATTTGGATCCCGCCTCGCCAACCTTTGTTGTATTAATTTTTATTTTCTAACACTGGCTTAGAGCAGTACAGCACACTTCGCACATTTCCCTCCAGCTGAGGTTCTTTTGGGATTATGGGGAGAAACAGGTGGAAAAGAGGATAGAAGAGGGAAAAGCTTAAACATCGCCCTCTTGTTAGGTCCAGTCATATCCTCCTCTACTGTTCCCATACTTTGGAATGCACCAAGTATATTGTTCCACCTTTAGTTTAAAAGTGCTGGTTTCAGACCTCCCTGCCCCCAAAGCCTCAGTCCAAGGCGAATTTCCATTTATGTATGTATGTACATATATATGTATAGATATCTCGCCCTTCCTCTCAAAAGAGCCCAAGGCAGCAACCATAAAAAAGTTAAAACAATACAATTAAAATGTAATTAAAAAAAACAGTTAAAAGCATCTGAAAACTTCTAAAAACAAGCACAAACCCTCACAACTAGCTAATTTCAAGATTGACAGGAGCAGTATATTTTCAGCCATCAAATGCCTGGGTGAACAGGAATGCTAATAATGAGGGAGACAGACACACCTCACCAGGAAGGGCATTTCACAAATGGTGAACTGCAGCTGTGTGAAGGCCCTGCCCTAGGTCAACGTCAGATAGCAGCCAACAGCACCACCATAAGCTAGGGCCTGAGCTAGGGCCAAATCCTGGAACAACCTATATCTTAGGAGACAGATCCTAGGAGAAGGAAGCCTATAGAAAGCTAGTTTTCAACACCACCCTAGCAGGAAAGCTTCAGGGGACACTGTAAACAAGGCTAAATTCCAGTCGGAGAGAAGGGGAAAAAGGACAGTCCACCGATACATACAGGGAGAGAGTCAGCTCAGTCTTTGCTAAAAAGGGCAGCTTTAGCCTTCCTTAAACACAACCACAAGCTCTGTTTCCCTAGGTTAAAGAAAGGTCAGGCTGTTCTAGGTGGGAAAACAACAAACAAACAAAAGTCCTTAAACAGCCCCGCCCCTCACTAAGGAAGGAAGCCTGCCTTCCTGCCTTCAAAGGAAGGAAGCCTGAGATAATCCTAAGGAGTTAAGCCCCAGCTGATAGTTGAGCCATCAGCCTCAATTAACACATCATTGGCTGGCAGCAGTAGCTGGGAGGGACCAGCCACACATATAAATTCAGAGCACCCTTGTGAGGGAGCCTGCTCCATGAGCTAGAGTAGGAGCCCCCGCTGATGAAGTGTCAAGGCTCCGGCTGACGAAGCGTCAAGGCGAGTTAAGCAGCAGACCGAGTTCGGCAGCAGGGCAAGGAGGCCAGGGCCCCCCACACTGCCCGTCTGTTCCCTGACCTCAACTGAACTGCAGTCCCCAACCCATTGACATAATAAACTTTAAACAAAACTATGCAGGTAAGAAGCCAGCAGGGGTGTGGGGGCCTTCCAGTGTTTTGCACTGCCTGCAGCATGTATGACTATCTGCCTGTTGGACAGAAGTCGTGGGTGTGCTCTTGGTGCAATGAGCTCTTGGCTGTCTGGGAACGACTTCATTTCCTTGAGGCCAAGGTGGCTGAGCTGGACAAGCTGAGAGAGGCAGAGAGGTGTGTGGATGAGGCCTTCAGGGACACTATAGCTGTGTCCCACTCCAAGGATGATAGCTCCTCTGCTATCATGGAGAACGATGGTCTCGGGGAAGGAGAGCATCCAGCCAAGGAAGAGGGAAACGATCCCTTAGAAGGGACCCATTCCTTGGGGGTTGAGCAGCTATCCTCTTGTGCCGAGGATATATCTCCAGGGGGTGGAGGGATCCTTGTAGTGGGCGATTCGATCATTAGGAACATAGACAGTGGGGTGTGTGATGGGTGTGCAGACCGCAAGGTGTTTTGCCTGCCTGGTGCGAAGGTTGTGGATATCGCCCGTCGTTTAGATAGTTTGGTAGACAGTGCTGGGGAGGAGTCAGTGGTCGTGGTGCACGTTGGCACCAGTGACATGGGGAAATGCAGCCGTGAGGTCCTGGAAGCAAAATTTAGGTTGCTAGGTAGGATGCTGAAAGCCAGGACCTCCAAGGTGGCTTTCTCTGAAATGCTACCGGTTCCACGTGCAGGACCAGCCAGACAGGCCCAGCTTTGCAGTCTCAATGCGTGCATGAGACGATGGTGTCGGGTGAAAGGGTTTGGATTTGTTAGGCACTGGGGAACATTTTGGGACAAGCCGGGCCTGTACAAAAGGGACGGGCTCCACTTGAACCAGAATGGAACCAGACTGCTGGCACTTAAAATTAAAAAGGTAGCAGAGCAGCTTTTAAACTGACTGAGGGGGGCAACCCGACAGGAGCCGAGGAAGGTCTGGTTCGGAGTAAACCTCCCCCCTGGGATAAAGACCAAAGAAATGATGAAATTTTAAAAGGGGTAGGCCTAGAAGTAGGCATTGTGAGAGCAGGGGCACAGGATATCAATTCAGAAGGGCAAAATTACCACAGGCCAAACCATAAGTGCCAAAGACACTTGAAGAGAGACACTGCTTACAAGTGTCTGTATGCTAATGCTAGGAGCCTGCGAACCAAGATGGGAGAAATGGAGTGCTTGGTCTTAGAGAAGAGCATTGATATAGTGAGCATAACAGAGACCTGGTGGAATGGAGAAAACCAGTGGGATACGGTTATCCCTGGATATAAACTATTTCGGAAGGACAGGGAAGGACGTATTGGTGGCGGAGTCGCTCTATATGTGAAAGAAGGCATTGAATCCAGCAAGCTCGAAACCCCAAAAGAGGCGGACTCCTCCACAGAATCGTTGTGGGTGGTGATACCATGCCCCAGGAGGGATTTAATACTGGGAACGATCTATCATCCCCCTGATCAAAATGCTCAGGGAGACTTGGAGATGAGATACGAAATTGAGGAAGCATCCAAACTAGGAAATGTGGTAGTAATGGGTGACTTCAACTACCCAGATATAGACTGGCCGCATATGTGTTCCAGTCATGACAAAGAAGCAAAATTTCTAGATATTCTAAATGACTATGCCCTAGACCAGTTGGTCATGGAACCGACCAGAGGGACGGCAACCCTGGATTGAATCCTCAGTGGGGACCAGGACCTGGTGCGAGATATAAGTGTTGTCGAACCGATTGGGAGCAGTGACCATAGTGCTATTAAATTAAACATACATGTAAATGGCCAATTGCATAGAAAATCCAACACGGTCACATTTGACTTCAAAAGAGGAAACTTCACAAAAATGAGGGGATTGGTAAAAAGAAAGCTGAAAAAGTCCAGAGGGTCACATCTCTCGAAAATGCTTGGAAGTTGTTTAAAAATACTATATTAGAAGCGCAACTGGAGTGCATACCGCAGATCAGAAAAGGTACCGCCGGGGCCAAGAAGATGCCAGCATGGTTAACGAGCAAAGTCAAGGAAGCTCTTAGAGGCAAAAAGTCTTCCTTCAGAAAATGGAAGTCTTGTCCGAATGAAGAAAATAAAAAAGAACACAAACTCTGGCAAAAGAAATGCAAAAGGACAATAAGGGATGCTAAAAAAGAATTTGAGGAGCACATTGCTAAGAACATAAAAACCAACAACAAAAAATTCTATAAATACATTCAAAGCAGGAGACCATCTAGGGAGGTGATTGGACCCTTGGATGATAAGGGAGTCAGAGGTGTACTAAAGAACGATAAGGAGATTGCAGAGAAGCTAAATGAATTCTTTGCATCTGTCTTCACAGTGGAAGATATAGGGCAGATCCCTGAACCTGAACTAACATTTGCAGGCAGGGATTCTGAGGAACTGAGACAAATAGTGGTAACGGGAGAGGAAGTTCTAGGCTTAATGGACAATATAAAAACTGACAAATCACCGGGCCCGGATGGCATCCACCCGAGAGTTCTCAAAGAACTCAAATGTGAAATTGCTGATCTGCTAACTAAAATATGTAACTTGTCCCTTGGGTCCTCCTCCATGCCTGAGGACTGGAAAGTGGCAAATGTAACGCCAATCTTCAAAAAGGGATCCAGAGGTGATCCCGGAAATTACAGGCCAGTTAGCTTAACTTCTGTTCCTGGAAAACTGGTCGAAAGTATTATTAAAGCTAGATTAACTAGAAGAACAAGCTTTGCTGAAGCAGAGCCAGCATGGCTTCTGCAAGGGAAAGTCCTGTCTCAGTAACCTATTAGAATTCTTTGAGAGTGTCAACAAGCATATAGATAGAGGTGATCCAGTGGACATAGTGTACTTAGACTTTCAGAAAGCATTTGACAAGGTACCTCACCAAAGACTTCTGAGGAAGCTTAGCAATCATGGAATAAGAGGAGAGATCCTCTTGTGGATAAGGAATTGGTTAAGAAGCAGAAAGCAGAGAGTAGGAATAAACGGACAGTTCTCCCAATGGAGGGCTGTAGAAAGTGGAGTCCCTCAAGGATCGGTATTGGGACCTGTACTTTTCAACTTGTTCATTAATGACCTAGAATTAGGAGTGAGCAGTGAAGTGGCCAAGTTTGCTGATGACACTAAATTGTTCAGGGTTGTTAAAACAAAAAGGGATTGCAAAGAGCTCCAAAAAGACCTCTCCAAACTGAGTGAATGGGCGGAAAAATGGCAAATGCAATTCAATATAAACAAGTGTAAAATTATGCATATTGGAGCAAAAATTTTTAATTTCACATATACGCTCATGGGGTCTGAACTGGCGGTGACCGACCAGGAGAGAGACCTCGGGGTTGTAGTGGACAGCACGATGAAAATGTCGACCCAGTGTGCGGCAGCTGTGAAAAAGGCAAATTTCATGCTAGGGATAATTAGGAAAGGTATTGAAAATAAAACAGCCGGTATCATAATGCTGTTGTATAAATCTATGGTGCGGCTGCATTTGGAATACTGTGTACAGTTCTGGTCGCCTCATCTCAAAAAGGCTATTATAGAGTTGGAAAAGGTTCAGAAGAGGGCAACCAGAATGATCAAGAGGATGGAGCAACTCCCTTACAAGGAAAGGTTGCAGCATTTGGGGCTTTTTAGTTTAGAGAAAAGGCGGGTCAGAGGAGACATGATAGAAGTGTATAAAATTATGCATGGCATTGAGAAAGTGGATAGAGAAAAGTTCTTCTCCCTCTCTCAATACTAGAACTCGTGGACATTCAAAGAAGCTGAATGTTGGAAGATTCAGGACAGACAAAAGGAAGTACTTCTTTACTCAGCACATAGTTAAACTATGGAATTTGCTCCCACAAGATGCAGTAATGGCCACCAGCTTGGATGGCTTTAAAAGAAGATTAGACAAATTCATGGAGGACAGGGCTATCAATGGCTACTAGCCATGATGGCTGTGCTCTGCCACCCTAGTCAGAGGCAGCATGCTTCTGAAAACCAGTTGCCGGAAGCCTCAGGAGGGGAGAGTGTTCTTGCACTTGGGCCTGCTTGCGGGCTTCTCCCAGGCACCTGGTTGGCCACTCTGAGAACAGGATGCTGGGCTAGATGGGCCACTGGCCTGATGCAGCAGGCTCTTCTTATGTTCTTATAAGTGCCCTCTCCTGCTGATTGTAAGACCCAAGATGGTTTATAAGTGTGACCTAGGTGCTGTGGGTGGAGTTCAGCACACATCCACAGTTTTTATGACCCCCATTTATTTTTAAAACTATTTTAAAACAATAATAATAAATAATACATTTCTGTGATGCAAATAATGCAATAAATTTCTGGGATTAAAACCAGTCTTTTAATTATCATTAAAATGGTTTTCCAGCTGTATTTTTTAATGAAAGGGAGGTATAACACTATGATTGTAATTTTTGCATTATATTCAAAATGTCAGTGATATATTCTGTTTATTTTTATTTATTTAAAATACTTATAAACCACATTTTTTATAGAATATCAGTAGGTGGTATACAGACTAAAAACACAGTGTAGTGATAAAAATGTCAAACACATCGGTAAAGGCTGGTTGGCAAAGAATCACAGATTCGAAAGGCCTATCTGAATAATGCAGTTTTTATAAGATGTCTACAAACAAGCAAATATGACTCCTGCTGAACCTCTGTTGGCAATGTGTTCCACAGGGCAGGGCTAGCCACACTAAAGGCTCCACTGCTGCTAAACGCCAGCCGAACCTCAGGGGCATATCAGAAAAGAATCTGTAGAAAATGTGCGTTTGCTCTCCCCACACCCCCTTTTCTTTCTCTTGGCTGTGGTGTTGAAAGGCAGTTTGAAAATTTGGCTTTAGATTTATGTTAAAATTAACTGTACCACCTAGGCACTTTTTACAAATGGTGTAGCCCCATTTGGAGCCAGTGTGACAGCATCACTATGTATGGCCTATAGCTCGTCTGCTTGGAGGTGAAAACTTGTCAATATTTATACTATCAGTGGGAGGCTGATTATATTCCTCTCATTTTCATCTTCTCCAGAATTTACTTTATTCTTTTTTTTTCTCCTATAGGAAATAATTAAGTTATTACCCTTCCATAGGATATTCCTGGACAGACTGGAAGAGAATGAAGCTATAGATCAGGATCTTCAAGCCTACATCCTACACAGAATACATAGCAGCTCTGAGATACAGAATAACATCTCTCTTAATGGTAAAATGGACAACACAACCTTTGGCAAACTCAGTTCTCATCTCAAAACTCTGAGTCAAGGATCCTACCTGTACCTTAAGCTCACATTTGATCTAATAGAGAAGGGCTATTTGGTGTTAAAAAGCTCCAGTTATAAGGTAGTTCCCGTCTCCCTTTCGGAGGTGTACCTACTGCAGTGCAATATGAAGTTTCCAACACAGTCTTCCTTTGACCGGGTGATGCCTCTCTTGAATGTGGCAGTAGCATCTCTGCACCCCTTGACTGATGAGCATATTTTCCAGGCAATCAATGCAGGAAGCATTGAAAGTTCCTTGGAATGGGAGGACTTTCAGCAAAGGATGGAGAACCTCTCCATGTTTCTTATCAAGCGCAGAGATATGACACGGATGTTTGTCCATCCATCTTTTCGAGAATGGCTGATATGGAGAGAAGAAGGAGAAAAGACCAAGTTCCTGTGTGACCCTAGGTACGTAACCCATCAACTTTAGTAGGCAAAGATGTTTATGAGATCACTTCATTTTTACAAATAAACCTCTGAGTAGTGTTATCAAGATACAACTATTTTTAAAAGGTGGTCCATTTAAAAAGGGAAAGGAACAACCACTGAGAGAGCTATTTTCTGATCACTCTCTTTACTCTTATGAATGGAAGTCTGTGAAGGAGCATTAAAAGGTGGTGATCTTTGAGGGCATCCAACTTAGTGTTTCCTTGGATATAACTGAGGAAAAAGATAACACATGCAGCCACAGTTAAGTGGCTTTCCATTGCGTTTACTTTTGAGTCATTACCTGTATATTTAACTGGATATTAGAGTTTACTTTGGCTCTGCTTAATAATGATGATGATGATCATTAATGTTTTTGGTGTTCAAAGAGTTTTACATACATTATGTTGTAATATTTACAAAACAAAGAGAACAGGCTTTGGTGCTTACTGATGCACAGCTCTTCATTGTAGCTCAAAGTTTCTGAGTAAAACACTGCTTCAGGAGCTTGAAATTTAAAAAATTAAAAAGCTTGAAAAATTGTACAACTGTTAAATGCATCTGTGGACAGATTTACAGATGGCGGAAAACTGGTAGGGATAGCTGACACCTCAGAAGACAGGAATACAATTCAAAATGACCTTGCTAGAATGGGTGACTGGGCCAAAACTAACAAAATTGTTGTTGTTGTTATTGTTATATTTTAAATATGTATCCTGCCCTTCCTCCCAAAGGGAGCCCAGGATAGCAGTGAAATCAACAAAGACAAATGCAAAGTTCTGCATTTAAGCAAAACAACCAAACAATCAAATGCACAGGTATAGGCTGATCAATACCAGGCTCGATGATAAGACACATGAAAGGGGTTTTGGGACTGTAGTTGGTCATCAAGTGAATAGGAGTCAGCAGTGTGATTTCAACTGCAGAAAAAGTGAATGTGATCTTGGGCTGCATTAATAGACCCATATTTTTTTTTTAAACCAAACTGCAACCCCTGAGCTCGATTCTGTTTCAGAGAGTAGTAGACCTCATGCTCTGCAAAGCCCTCTTGCCAACATAGGCAATGTGTCTGCAGAGAAATAACACACATACAAAGGAGTGCAAAGCTCTAGAGTCTAGACCATAGGACTGTACCACCAAGTGTCTCGATTCCTAAGCAAGGTACAGAGTCTGGGAGGGATAGTCAAGTACAGGGAATATATAAGGGCCCAGTTGATACTAAGCACTTGTATGAACAAGTCATTTGTCCAGTATTCTGAAAGCCTTGTCTTTGACTACCTTTGTTGCCCATAGGTTCTTGACCTTGAGTGGGCATATGCTTGTTTTTTGTGCCTGCATTCACCTCGGTTCAAGTCAGTTTACTGAATAAGCTTCCTCCCAATCCTTCCATGGGCTCAGCCTCATCTGGAGTAGACAACACCTCATAGTGAAATATATTTAAAATTCTTTCAAAAAGATATATGATTATTCATAAGTTGCTTCCTCTCCCACTGCAAGAAAGCACTGCTGCAACCACCAACTGTCCTAGGATGGCAGAACCAAAGAGAGGCATACTCTGGCCTTTACTACCATCCACAACTACAAGGAGTACTGGGAGGATACACCTCTGCCTCCCAGAATGAACATCATGGCAAGTGGGAAACCAAGCTGGCCCCCATCCACTGGCCAGTGAAGGAACAGTCTGCTGCAATGCTTGCTTTCCTCTGCCTTCCCCATTCCTTTTCTCTTTTGTATCATGTCTGTAAGCCTGAGATTGTCTTATTACAAACTTAAGTACTTAAAAGTGTTTATGTTGATGAATTACTAGGCTTATTATTCCCTAGAGCTTCCTGGAGGGTAGTCATAGTACTCAGGATGGCGCCTCCCACTGGGTGTGTAGGCACAGTCCTATCTTCAGACATCCTCACCTGGGGGAAAGGGCCATTCCACCCTCCAGACCAGCCCTGCCTGCTCCAGTGACTGGTTGGGTCGAACTGAGCTCCGTAAGAGCTCAGACCTTTTAAATTCAAAACCTCAGCTTTTTTCCTCTTCCAGCTTTATTCTTCTCCACTTCTTCCTTACTGTGCTTCTTTCTCCTCGTCCCTTCCCCACTCTCCCCAATCGATCCCAGCTCAGGGCAGACCAGGACTCACTTAGAGGGCCATGCAGCCATGAAGGAGAGCCTGGTGGATCATGCTTACTCAGCTAGAGAGGTGCAACTGCAGTGGAGATCAAGTAGCTGCAGCTGCACTTACTGTGTCTTCTCCTAGCAGTGTGTAGAGCAGAGAGAAAGCTTGTCAGGGCCCTTGAAGGACTTAGCCTACCTGTTGGTCCCTCCCCACAGGATTGGTTGGGATTACAATGTGTGTGAGTGCCATGGCCAACAACAGGGCAGCCTTTCAGAGGAACCAGAGGTCTCCAGAGTGAGCGAGCAGGAGGGGCAAGTGTCCATCCTCCCACTCCCAGAGTCCCAGCTTGGTGTCAAACACGTGTGAGCAACACATGGAGGGGGTAAATGCAACAGTTCAAACCCCTCTATGCTCACTGTGCCAAGGGAAAAGGAGTTTCTTAAGTTCTTGCAGTGGATCAAGGGGACTGTGATCAAGGAGATGCACAGAGTGGCAGGGCCATCTAACATCAACAAGAGATTCCCCCCCCCCTCAAGGGGAAAGGGAAAAATAGGAAGCAATCCCATAAAGACAAGAGAGACACGAGGTCCCCATCCCCTGTGGTCCCTTCTCCGTCCTCCTCCTCCTCCGTCATCCCCTCCAGATATCCCCTGAACCCAAGAGGGGTTGCCATAAGAGGCACAAGCACAGATCTAAAACACAGCCACCCACACAGGAGACTGGCAAGTCAAGCAAGGAAGAGGAAACAGCAGGAAGTTGGCAACCACCTTGGGCCTTCTTTTGGACTTGGAGCACTCCCTCTCCTCAGAGGACAGGGATAAGGTTTGTCCATCCATCTTTTTGAGCTCTCTCAGGAAGAACTGAATGCCCCATCCCCAAAGGGGAGACCTTTTCAGTCTGATTTTTTTCCAGCCCTGGTGGTCAAAGCCACTGGATCCTGGAGCTTCTGGAGGATCCTGGAGCTTTCAGAGGAACAAAACAAGGATTCTGGAGCATCTGTGTTCTCATCTTCAAAAGATGGCATTTGCAGATGGACAGCCACATGTGGCCATGCGTCCATTTCTAGTTTTGTTTTGTTTTTACTTGTGGATGTCGGAATGGGCATAAACCCATACACAAACTGGTCAGTAAACACTACTATTTTCCCCTGAAGGTGATGGAACAGCTGAAGACACCGGCAGTGGATTTGCCCATGGCTGCTCTCATCCTCATCAATCCTGCTGACGGAAGGGAAGGAGGGCCCAAGAGACACCTGCGACAAATGCATGGAATTGGCACTGCACAGGGATTTTGAGACAGCCAGCTGCATTCAGAGCATTGATGGCCACCTCCATAATGGTATGGCATGCACGAGCATGCTATGGGCAGATGATGCCCCCAAGCACATCAGAGATGGATTGAAGAAACTGTTGATAGCCGCAACCTTCCAAGCAGATGCAGTGTGAGACACCATGCAGTTCAGTGCCAGGGCAATGGCAGCCAGCATGGTGGCATGATGCATCATCTGGTTACACAGTTGGGACATGGAGCCTGGCTTCCTGATTCACTTCACTAGCTCACCCTTCAGGGGTCCCAAGCTGTTCATGGAACTCCTTGAGAAAGTGCTTGCGAAAACAAGGGACAAACATAAAGCCCTTCCAAGTGCTAAGAAGGATGACCACAAGCAAAAGCCACCACAGCCATTTTGGACTTCCAAACTACATAACTAGCATCATTCATTAGGATGCTACAAACCACTCTGGAGGAGGTGAAACAGAACAGCAGAATCAACTTCATCACATCTGCAGCCTACCTCCAGCTACTCTAACAACAGGTTCCAGAGGGGAGCCAAGAAGCAGTCCACATGATGCCTGGGCCTGTGGAGCCATAGGGAGCAGACTTCTCCAGTTTGCACACAAATAGATTGGAACCATGTTAAGTGGATCCTTGAAACTGTTTCCTGCAGCTACTCCTTGGAGTCTACCAGGTGGCCAAGAGAGAAATTCATTGCTACCCCATAATCCAAGAAGTCAGATAAACACAGGGTGTTCTTCAAGGCTCTCAGCCTTCTACTGACCATCCAAGCAAAAGTACCAGTTCTGACACAGGCACAGAAATACAGGGTGTACTCAATATTCTTTCCAGTCCTGAAGAAGAAAGGGGACATTCGGGTCATCCTCAACCTCAAGAGTCTGACCAGGAGGATAGCCTGCATATGGTTCAGGATGGAGACCCTCAAACCAATATCCAAAGCCATCAACTAGAATGATTGAATGGCATCCACAGATCTATCAGAGGCCTATCTCCATATTCCGTTCAACCAGAAACACAGGAAGCATTTCTGATTCTGCTCTGGGCATTGACACTATCAATACAGAGCCCTTCCTGTCAGCCTAATCTTTGCCTCCAGGATTTTCATGAAGGTCTTGAGGACATTAGGGGTGTGAGTCCACCTGTATCTCGACAACGTCCTCATCAGCACTGATGAGGACCCAGTGCAAGGGAGATGTGAAAACGATTGTATCATGTCTTCAGAGGTGCAGCTTCATAGTGAATCTAGAAAAGTGTGCCCTGGAACCCACACAAATTATCACATATCTTGGGGTGCAGATAGACTCAACAATTCCAGCTATGCCTCATCAAGGAATGTGTAGACAAGATTCAGACACTGACAAGGAAAGTGGTATCTTCGGAATCGGGACCTGATGGAGTTGGCACAACTGCAGGGCATGCTGGTTTCCTGTCAGGAATTGGTAAACTGGTCTTGTCTTCACATCCACCCCCTACTGCATGTACTACTGCTCTTCCAGTCCCAGATCACAGAGTCACAGAACATGATGATTCTGTTCCTACCAGCTGTTCAGGAAAAGCTGAAATGGCAGATGAAGAAGGGGTGAGCCGGGAAGTCTCAGTCTGGAGGGTGATCATGACAGATGCCAGCATGTATGGCTGGGGAGCACATCTGGATTCCTGTGTGATGAAGGGAGTGTGATCCACCACTGAGGTGCAGTGGAATATCAACTGGCTGGAACTCCGGGTGGTGAGACTGGCCTTGCTGGCTTTTGCACCATCCATCCAAGGGTCTCTTGTTCTAGTGAGGACCGACAATGTCTTAGCCAGAACATTAATCAGTCATTAGGGAGGGATGAAGTTGAGGATCCTGAGAAGAGAGGCTCACTTATTCAGTTGGGCAGATTTCATCTTCTATCTCTGAAGGTGGAACATATTGCAGGGGTACAAAATGTGATGGCAGATTGGCTCAGCAGGACCCCCATGATGGACTCAAAGTGGCAATTGCATCCCAGAGTATTCCAGCAAGTGGTCTGGCTATTTGGATGCCCAATCATAGATCTGTTTGTGACTTGCCACAGTTCCCAGGTCGATAAGTTCTTCTCATGGTATGTGTCCCCGGGGAGCAGATACCCTGATGGTGGAATGGTCATAGGCCCTGCTTTACACTTTCCCATAATTCAGCCTCGTATCGCAGACCATCAGGTGGATCCTATAGCTGAGGGCATAAGTGATTCTGACAGCTCCGAACTGGCCAAGGAGGCCATGGTTCACCTGGCATCTGCCTTTTCAGAAGGACCTGTTGAGTCAGGGACCCGTCCTTCATCCCTTCAGAAAAGCTCTTCTGACTGACAGCATGGCGGTTGAGCGCCTCTGGTTGACAGAGCTGGATGGGGAGCCACCGTTAACACTCTCTTGGTGTCCCAAAAGGCCTCCACAAATCGGGCATCCAGCTACATGTGGAAAGTTTTCCTGGGTTGGTGTGAGGCTCAAGGAAAGGATCCCTCCGCCAGGGAAATGGCAGATGTTCTGGGGTTCCTTTAGTCCAGGTTAGATAAGGGCTGGAGTACTAGCGCCATCAAGTGCCAGGAGTGGTGTTAAGCAGTGTACCGGCTGCAAGGGGTGTTTTTCTGTGGCCACACATCTGATGTTTAGGAGATTCATCATGGGAATTAGACTAAAGAACCCACAGTGGTGCATCATTTTCCTATGTGGAACCTCAACTAGATTCTGACAGCACTTATGGGGCCGCCATTCAAACCCTTGGCTACATGCAAGTTGAAGTTTCTTACCCTCAGAATGGTGTTAATAGTAGCTACCACTTTAGCCTGCCGGGTATCTGAGATTGGGGCATTATCATTGGATACTCAGCTGTGTATTTTCTATCAGAACAAAGTAGTCCTCCTCAGGCCGGACCCGTCCTTCTCTAAAGTTAATTTGCTGTTTCATGGGGCTCAAGAGGTGATTCTCCTGTCATTCTCTATGAACCCCTCATCTCCTAAGGAAAAGTCATGGCATACCTTGGACCATACATGGAGCACTCCAGTTCTATCTTGATAGGACTTTAGGTTTCTGGAAGTCGGAAGGGTTATTTGAATCCTTGGGGGGGGGCATTGCCTGGACAAAAGGTCTCCACCTCCTCAATCTCACACTGGCTTAGAGAGACCATAGTTCTGGCCTACCAGACCTTGGGGAAGAATCCACTCACCTTCTCAGGGGGGCCTGCACCAACAACATTGCAGGAGAGTTAATGAGTTTTCCCATCCTGGACATTTGCAGCTGCTTGGGCCTCTTTGCACACATTTTCTAGACATTACAAGATTGATTCTTGGATATCTGTGGATGCTGCCCTGGGGTCATTCTGAGAGGCAGGGTGAGATATAAATAAAATAAAATACAGTCTACTCAGAATTAAGTCTCTTTGTGTTTAATAGAGCTTGCTTCCAGTTAAGTGGGTACAGGATGGCAGTCTAGGCTTTAGTTTAGGCTTGACATTGGGGGAAAACAGAGTTCTTGTGCCTTTAATAGCTGTATGGCAGGCAGAAATTCAATAGATCAGGGGTTTTCTAGTATGGAAATACAATTATGGGAAAAGGTTCACCATGACTACTCCCTAACTTTGTGTTATGCCACACCCCCATGACAGCCATTTTGTGACTAGTGTCCCAAGCATTCTCCCAAAATTTGAAATGTGACCTCTGGTCTAACAAAGTTGGCAACTCCTGTCCTGGAGGGAGAAATGTGCTACAGTGCTCAATGTAGCTGGACTCAACTGGTATCTAGTAGCGTTTCAGCAGAGGCATGATCAAAGGTGATGAACAATTAAGCACAGAATGATTGTAATTTGCATGAGAATAAAACTGACAGGTGTTACCATGAAGAGGTAGAGAAAGTCGTCTCTTTCATTCAGCAATCTCAGTGCTAGCTATGAAAATATACATTGGAGTTAGAATTCTAACTTTCATCATGTTTCTTTTTTATCTTGTATTTTACCTAGGAGTGGCCATACGTTGCTTGCCTTCTGGTTTTCCCGTCAAGAGGGAAAACTCAATAGACAGCAGACTATTGAGCTGGGTCATCATATTCTCAAAGCACACATCTTTAAGGTAGCAAGAAATTATGCAATGATATCTCCACCTTGGATTCGAACACTGTGGTGCTGGTGTTTTCAGAATACATGAAGAATGTTAACTTTCTGAGCTCCACACTAATACTGATCAGCCTGATCAACAACAATGCGAGGAGGGCCAGGGCCCCAGCCCCAGTTATTCTGATCGAATTAGCTATGTGTATGCAAGGACCCTATCTCAGAATGACCCTGCATGCTTTCCTACTGCTACCAGACAGCTGCCAGAGCAGAAGGTGACCAGGGGTGAGCAAGAGGAGGAGAAAGAACGGTTCTCTCCTTCATCCAGTTTCATGCACTTCTCTGTCCTTTTCTCCCCAGTTCAGGGAGAGGGGGAGGGTAGATAAGACAGAAGTATGGAATCTTTGTTTCGCCTCCCTCTTTCCCTTAAATGTTTAAGTTAGCAGCTGGCAGGAGGAACAAGTTGGTGCCCCCAAAGGGGGCTGAATTTCACCTGGGAACTGTTAGCGACCCACACCCTAGAACTGATTCGCAGTTGATAAATCTAAACTGATAATCTTTTCCATTATTTTTTACCAAACACTATCTACTGATCAGAATTCTTTCAAAACCCTTTGGCGTGTGCAGCTTTAGAACACTAAAGAAGGCTTGCAAGTAATTCCTCTGTAGGGGTTCTCATTGTCAGTCTGATTTCTGTATGATACAACCCAGTACTAAGAAGTTACATCAAGCTGAACATGCTGTAGTCTAGTACAGGATTGTCCATTTTCTGGAGAGCATCTCAGGAATAGGCACCGTTAACTGCAAGCCCCTTCTTTTAATATACTGTCTCAAGGAATATGGCTAACAATATACAGATGGGGAGGGGGGGCTGAAGACAAGATCAGTGATCTTCCAAGGAGAGATTCCTAAAAGAATCCTCTGAAGAAAAGGAGTGCCCATTGTCTTTTCCAAAATGCATTAGACTATGATCTTGTTTCTTCTAGAATAAATACTAATTTCGCTCTAGCTTCAGGCTCATCTCTTTCTTTAATATTTCCTATTTTTTTGTGGTGCCCTTTTCTTTTTTGCTAATACTTTTAATATCCTGCCTGTTGGAGATGGGGCAAAGGGATTACATCATCTCATAGCCAGCAAGGAACAAAGAGGTGCTTCTGTCCTTTTCATGATGGATTGTGACTCCTTGTACCCTAGAGTTCCTACATATCTGATGGGGGGAAGGAGTTAGACCAGAGCATTTAGCACAGAGAGTATACATCTTTGCTGCTCTGACATTACTTGCGTTAGGTGCAGGACTTGACTTTGGAGATGTGTCCTTGCCAGTACTCTTGTTTTGTCTTTATAATATTCCTTTAAAGCTGAGTTCGAATTCTTGTTAGTATGGGATTAAATTATCCATCTGTTAGTAAAGTGCAAAAAAAAAATCAGTACTTTGAATGATATAGTTTAAAGTGTGTCTTTTGCAGGGACTGAGTAAAAAAGTTGGGGTCTCCTCCTCAATTCTCCAAGGGCTTTGGATTTCGTACAGCTCGGAAGGTCTTTCCATGGCACTGGCCTCTCTGCGGAACTTGTACACTCCCAACATAAAGGTACTGGAAACAGATACTAGCTGTTAGGTGCCAAAGTTCAGGGCCCAAATCCCTTGTAGTACTGATAAAGCAAAGGCATCAGAGCCAGAGCCAGACCCATCTCAAAATAAGTCCACATCTGCTCCAGTTCAGGGAGTTCTCAGGAATTTATTTTTCATAATTTCAGGCTTTCAAATACTTTTTTGTAGCAAGGGAGGTGGGCATAGAGAGAATAGAAGCTGATGGGGTGGCATGGGTGGGGCAGTGTTGCTCACCCGGCTTCCCAATGCTATGCATCGGTCCTGGGTATGGAGAAGGGGACAGGCAAGGCAGTAGGGAGCATCAGATTGGTTCTGCTGCTACACCTACACCAAGCTTCCTGCTGCCTTTCCCTTCTCTGTCTCCAGGGGACAGCAGATGGGCCCCCTGCCATGGTCCCAACAAAAGTCACATGCACACAGTGGGGTGGAGGGGCCCTCTATTGGCATAAATGATAGCTTCCAACCTAGAGGAAACAGCAACTTGCGGCGTGGGGGAAATAATTTCTATTGAGACCATGGCAGGTGAGGGAAGAGGTTACTCTTTTCCTCACTATTCCCTGTGCTCCTTATGCTGCTTGTGGGGAAGAGGGGCTACAGCTACTATTTACTTTTTTTAACATGCATATTATTTATTTATTTATTTATTTATTATTTGATTTATATCCCACCCTTCCTCCTAGCAGGAGCCCAGGGAGGCAATATTAATTGCATTAATACAATTAATGTTACATCTAGCTTGGTCCTTGATCAACATTAAGCCTGCTTCAGATCTGTATAACCCCTTGGGCAGTTTCACAAATTGCCTCTCCATTCTTCCTATTCAAGAAGAATTCTAGCTTCCCCTTCTACCATTGCCTTCCCTTTTCACCTTTTATTTCTAGCTAATATTTAAAATGCAAGCTTATCAAGTGGAGAAAATGTACAGCAGGTGTGGGGAACCTCTGGCCTGTGGGTCAAACCTGGTCCACCACGCTTCCCTATTTGGCCTGCAAAGCCATTTTGGGCAAGCCACACTGGCCAGCCCTATGAGGCAGGTAAGGGTGGGGCTTGGCCAAAAGGGGCTTTGCAGGCTGATTGTCAGGACCTTCTGAAGTTGTGTGCAAAGCAGGATTGTAGTCCCGCGTATCAGATGATATATGGGGAGATTAATCCTGCTTGCTCCGAGTGCTCAAGAACACTTGAACCTGCTCAGCTTAGCTGTGCTTTGAAAACCCGAAGAGTTAAAAGATCGCATACTTCCAAAGTACCAGATGCTGGACATAGACAACAAAGCAATGTATATGCCTTCATGTTTTCCTTGATTATGAGCTTTTGAGAGGCATCTGGCTGGCTCTATCTTGTAGATTTTGATCTAAAATTGCAAGGCAGTTTGGTTGCTTGTAACATCTCTGCATTCAACATTCAACTTGAAAATCAAGTGTGGTTCATAAAATAACATTAAAATACAAAAAAATTAAAAATTAAAGAATAATTAGTGGCAGTATCAATAATTAAAACAGGTAGCAAAAACAAAGCATTTGTTCTTAGATTTTAAAATGTGTATTAATAGAATTAGAGTCACAGACTGATATTAAAACTTCTAGCTAGTGTCACAGAGAGGTGTTTTTCAATATTTTTCCCTACACCTTTTCAAAGTCTGAATCTAACACAGTAATTTCCAAACAGTGTGGCCCAGCACACTAGTGACATCTGAGAGAATCACAAATGTATTATAGAAGTGAACAGAATAAAATAATTGAGGGTCTGAGCATGCTTTCTTCTAATATCCTCAGGAGGGTTAGACTGCAGCCTTTCCCAACCAGTGTGCCTCCAGATGTTGTTGGACAACTCCCATCAGCCTCAGCCAGCATTGCCAATGGTCAGGAAAGATGGGTACTGTGGTCCAACAACATCTGGAGGCACACTGGTTGGGAAAGGCTGGTAGAGACTTGCTTTTTAAAAAAAATGAAAATACAAAGTTTTGCTTCCTACCAGGGGGACCAATGAAGGCACCAGGTTGGCGACCCCATTTCTAGAAAGTAAGCAATTGTCCTATCCATTAAAGTAGTCTCATCCAGCATAGAATCTCAATGAGTTTTGCAAGTCTTTGGCTCTGGTGATTTGTAATGCCTGCCTTAAAAAGAAAAAGTAGCATTATGACCACCGTGCTTTTCCCTGGATTGGAATTTAGCCACCCAACCCACTTATATTGCTGCTGTACTACTAGTGACAGACAGGAAGGGAAGCCCTCCATCCTCCCTACTCTCTTGTTCCCCCTCCGTTCCTTCCTCACCTCTTCTTCTAGAATGCTATAAAATGTATTTTTCATAGAGTTCCTGGTGACATTACATGCCCCAGAAAAATTACATTTCACAGCATTTCAGGTGCTAGAAAGAAGAGAGAGAGTAAGAAAGAGGAGGGGCAAGTGGAAAGAGAGAGAGGAAGAAAGGAGAACAGTAGCAAATTTAGAACAGTAGGGTATTTAAAACTGCTGTGTAAAGAACTTTTTTTACATATTCCTTTTTTCTAAAAATTGCTGGTCCCAACCCAAATGAAGCTTGGGAAAGCCTCTTGTCCTCAAAACTATTTCTCTCAATTTTAATTCAGAAAATTGTCTAGCAGAAGTTTAGAGAATACTGATCTAACCCATTCCCATTTCTCTCTTGCTATTTAGGTCAGTCGACTGCTGATCTTGGGAGGCGCCAACATCAATTACAGGACCGAAGTACTGAACAATGCCCCAATTTTATGTGTCCAGTCTCATCTTGGTTACACAGAGATGGTAGCTTTGCTGTTGGAGTTTGGAGCAAATGTTGATGCCTCTTCAGAAAGTGGCCTGACGTCTCTTGGATATGCTGCTGCTGCTGGCTATCTAAGCATTGTTGCACTGCTGTGCAAGAAGCGAGCCAAGGTGATGAAGGAGTTGAGCTGATAGCTATCTGATTCCCAAGCCCAAGCAAGGTTGCAGTGGGTGAGCTGTCCACGTGCCTTAGGCTGCAATCCCAATTGTTTGTATCCTTGCAGCTGTGTCACCGAACTACTCTCTGATGTGGTTATGCTAGCAAGAGCACAAGCAACAATATTTCATTGTCTTTCCTTAATAAACATACTCTTCAGCCAACCCTAACTTCCCAGATTGTTTGTGGTTTGTACATGACTGTACTCAACTAAAATACCAGAGTAGTTCCTTGGCAATTCATCAAGTTCGGGTCAGGCTGTTGCCAAGCTGTTGGGTGGATAGGGTGCTAAACTTCTTTGTCTACCTTTTAAA
This sequence comes from Rhineura floridana, assembly GCF_030035675.1. Lineage (NCBI taxonomy): Eukaryota > Metazoa > Chordata > Lepidosauria > Squamata > Rhineuridae > Rhineura > Rhineura floridana. The sequence continues at coordinate 58,576,988 of NC_084490.1, forward strand.
ACTCTCCTCTTTTAATTTACTATCCATCTAATATAGAAAGGAAGGGTAGAGTTTATAATGTAGTTTTTGCACAAACATGGTAAATGTCAGCTGATGGAGAAGTTACTTTTTTACTTTTACATTACATTTCTCACCAAGTGAGTAGGAGTAGCCAAAATCTCTGTGATAATATTCCAGAATGTATAATCATGAAGTATATGCTGACAAAACAACAAATTTAAACATAAGTTTGGGGTTTACGGATGTGGTTTAGCTTTCTGTTTAGAAATGTGCCTTTTTAATTGTCAGACCTTCTGCCTTCCTAACTAAGATTGTTAGAAACTTGCTTTCATTTTAAATGAAATTTCACTCTCTGAAGTTCCTGAAGGCTATAAAAACTGACTTTGAGGTGGCACGTGGCCTATTTTGGCTAACCTCAGTAAACCTGTTGTCATTGTATTGGTGGACAGTACAGCAATAAAGAAGAACATTTGACATCAACTTACTGGCAATATTTTCACAGTTTGCATTGCTTTCAGAATGTTTTGAGCTTTTATGCTACATAATAATTAGATGTGTGTTTGTAGACCCAAGCAGGTAGCTCTTGGGCAGTAGCTGCTAAAATTACCTTTCCCCCCAAGATTTGCCGCTTTAAAACATCGCAGCTGAAATCAAATAGGCTTGGCTTAGTGTGCCATCCAAATGAAGAGTAGTGATTAGTGAGGGGAGAGCTTAACCATGAGTTCCTGCATGGGAACAGAAAGGACTAGGGAGGAGGAAAGTGGGTGCGAGCTCCTCTCTGGGGGCCCACATGGTTGCACCATCTCACTCGAGCCAAGGTTTGTCTTGGCTTATTATGCAAATGAGCTCAAAGCTTTAGGAGGCAATTGTCTTCTGTAAGGTCTCTGTTTCAGTCAGTCTTGTTACAGAATGACAGAGTTTGCTTCCAGAAAGCTACCTGTGGTTTCCAGTTAATGTTCTGTTATTATTGGTAATAATGTATAAACAATAGGAGCTTTCTTCAGAATAACTTTAGTTATTGGAGTGGCAGTTGGTAGTTTTACTAAGGAGAGGGGATGGTTCACTATGGCTTCTTTGATAGAGCCTTTCCCCTTTTCCTCTAATGCAGAAGAAGAGCTTGTGAATGTAGCAAAGAGATTTGCAGATCACTGCCAGTGCACATAGCAATTATGTGTTGAGGGATTTGTCCAGAGCTTAATCTCAGGTACTCTATACTTTCCCTACTATGATGTAAAAAAACCCAAAAGATTTGCAGTTTTCTTGCAAGACAATGCAGATGTTGGCTGACATCTCAGAGCTAAGGAGAATGCTTTTCAGAATTTTAAGTGGTCATGGGGCCAGATTTGCTTTTTGTCTAATGGTTTATTACTACATACAACAGCCAAAAAGCGCCAGCAGACATTGCAGATAATGATGGGGGAAATCCTTTGACTGTCCTTGACCACTACTGTTTTTCTTTGCAGACTTTCCTCAAGCAGAAAAAAAAAGAAGGAATTAGGTTGCTGCTAGGGACAGGAGGTGCCTTGTTAAGCCTCTCCTTAATTTGAAAAGACGTTTCTGAGCATGCTCAAGAATATCATTTCCTGCTGGGGAGCTTGGGGTTTCTAGTTCCCTGTGTATCTGGAACTGAATTGGAAGGCAGATGAAATTATAAATCCCATGCTCGTTTCCAGTTAAAGGGAGGCCTGGCAAGGCTTTTCTTGTTCCCAGCAAGCCTCCCCATCACTGGTTCCCCCCTCCTCAAAAATAGGGTTGCGAAAAGGATGAGGGACTGGTAGGAAAATCTGGCTAGTGGTGTTTGCATGAGCAAATCCCATTGCAAGTTGGACATGAATTAAGGGAGGTCTGGCTCAGACTCTCAAAGGGATGAGGCTTTTCAAACCAAGGGAGTTCATATTCCAAACTCCATTTTAAACTTTACGTTCATCACTTCACTACTTCCAAATGAAATTCATGAGGGTAGTTCATGCTACGTGTGAAGAATTTACTGTGGGCACAGAACATGTTTGTTGTAACAAAATGAACACAAAGTTCTTTAGGAATAAATTCTGGCTAGCTCCATATATTTTGCCAGAGAAAAATGGAGAATATGTTCCATATGGATGTGGCAGTGTTATGAAATCAGGAATTGGAATGCCCAACCACAGCAATTTGCTTTAATTTTATTTAGTCATTTTTTCCTTTCATTGTAAAGGTGGATCATTTGGACAAGAACGGTCAGTGTGCACTGGTTCATGCAGCTCTCAGAGGTCACTTGGAGGTTGTCAAGTTTTTAATTCAGTGTGACTGGACAATGGCTGGGCAACAGCAAGGAGTGTTCAAAAAGAGCCAGGCCATCCAGCAGGCACTCATCGCTGCTGCCAGCATGGGATACACCGAGGTAAGTTGTTGCTCAGCCTTGCTGGATCCTTACTGGCCAAGCAGCTTTTATATTAAGGCAAAATTATTTATTTATTTGATTTATATCCCGCTCTTCCTCCCAGCAGGAGCCCAGGGTGGCAAACAAATGCTAAAAACACTTGAAAACATCATAAAAAGACCTCAAAATACATTAAAACAAAACAATGCTAAAAACATTTTTAAAAAAGCTTTAAAAAATCTTTTAAAAAAAGGGTTAAACATATTATTAAAGAAAACATATTAAAAGCAATTCTAACGTAGATGCAGATCGGGACAGGTCTCAACTTAAAAGTCTTGTTGGAAGAGGAAAGTCTTCAAAAGGCACCGAAAAGATAGCAGAGATGGCGCCTGCCTAATATTTAAGGGGAGGGAATTCCACAGGGTAAGTGCCGCCATACAGCTGAGCACTCCATTATGAGTGGAAGCCCTGTCTTCAAAATCCAGCTGAGCAACACAGGGGGGAGTGACAGCAACCACCTTAATTCCCAGTATCAATTTTCCCACTATGCAGTGAACCTTGCTAACCATCATGTGGCACATGATTGTCTTAATGGAAACCACCACACTTTGAACTCTGTTACCAACAGGTGTTGGATAGTTCATAAACATTTTATTATTAAATATTTGTATGCCTCCTTTCTACCAGAAATGACATTCAAGGTGACTAACATTAAACAACATCAAAACAATCACCATAAAAGCAGGAAACGGTAGAAAATAGAAATATCAACATGCCAATAAATTGCAGTTATGGCAAAGCATACAAATTAAAACAATTCCAGCAGCCCATACCATATAAAAACAGTTGCCAAGATAAATGAATGCCAAATAGAACAACAAAATCAATGAAACACCAAAATCTTGGGTCAGTAGGATAGAATTCTCCTAGTGCCACAAAGAAAATAAAGGTGGCTCTTCTTTGGGATGGAATTCTGTAAGCAGGGTGCAATGACAAAAAAGATCCTCTCTCAGGTAACAACTCACTTAACCTCTGGGACATCTTGGGGAGTGTTATCAGGCAAGCTCATGTGGGAGCAGCCAGTGCTTAAGAACCTTATTATCACACTAGCTAGAGCAAGGATGGGGAACCCTTTTCAGCCAAAGGCTACTTTCCCTCACAGGCAACTTTCTAGGGCTTAAAAGGTCAAAGTAACATAGCTACTGTGTAGAACTAGCTCAAGTTTCCTAAGATGTTTCAAAGATAGCCAGAAACATTATACATTCTAATAGTTCGTCTGGACTTTAGCACATGGATAAATATAGCAAATTCATTATTTCCAAGGAGAGGACACAGCTAATATATTAATGGAAGTTGAATACATGTTGGCTACTGTGTTGAATGTATAGTGGACCACTTTAATATATCAGATTCCACATGAATCTTCCCATGCTGTTTTTTAAAGATTATTATACGTACAATGCCTTGCAAAAGTATTCAGACCCCTGACCAATGTTCTCATATTACTGAATTACAACTGGTACATTGTAATTTCATTCTGTATGATATTTTATTTTGAAACACAAATTCAAAATCTGTTATTGTAAGGTGACATTGGTTTTATGTTGGGAAATGTTTGTAAGAAACATAAAAAACTGAAACATGTTGCTTGCATAAATATTCAACCACCACACATTAATATTTGGTAGAGTCACCTTTCACTCCGATAACAGATTTAAGTCTTTTGGGGTAGGTATGTACCAGCTTCGCACACAGTGTCGAAGGAATTTTGACACATTCTTCTTGGCAGATTCGCTCCAGGTCTTTCAGGTTGGTTGGACGTCACTTGTGGACCACAATTTTCAAAGAGCACCACAAATTCTCAATGGGATTGAGATCAGGACTTTGACTGGGCCACTATAGGACATTCACCTTTTTGTTCTTGAGCCATTCCAGTGTTGCTTTGGCCTTGTGGTTGGGATCATTGTCCTGCTGAAAAGTGAATTTCCTCCCAAGCTTCAGTTTTTTAGTGGACTGAAGCAGGTTCTCTTGCAGTATTCCCTGTATTTTGCTCCATCCATTCTTCCTTGCATTTTAAGAAGATGCCCAGTCCCTGCTGATGAGAAACATCCCCACAGCATGATGCTGCCACCACCATACTTCACTGTAGAGATGGTGTTACATGAGGCATGGGCAGTGTTAGGTTTGTGCCACCCATAGTGCTTTTTGGCCCAAAAGCTCTATCTTGGTCTCATCTGACCACAAAGCCTTTTCTCACATCACAGCTGGGGCACTCTCATGCTTTCTGGCAAACTCCAGACGTGCTTTCAGATGGTACTGTTTGGGTAACGGCTTCTTTCTTGCCACTCTTCCATATAGACCAGTGTTATGCAGAGCTCTTGATATGGTTGACTTGTGCACCATTACTCCACTCCCAGCCACTGAACCCTGTAGCTCCTTCAAAGTGATTGTTAGCCTCTCTGTGGCTTCTCTCACAAGTCTCCTTCTTGTTTGAACGCTGAGTTTTGAGGGATGGCCTTCTCTTGGCAGTGCCTGGGTGGTGTGATGCAGCTTCCACTGTGCCCTTTTCCTAATCTATGCATTTGTATTACATTACCTCTCACTTCTGTAGAATGCTCTTTAGTCTTCATTTTCCTTCAGATGCACAGCCTGACCAATGATCCTTCAACAGTGGGGTTCTTATCCTGACAATGTGACAGGAACTTTAATGGTTCACAGGTGGAGGCCAATGGTAAGGTGTCCTCGATAGGGCAGTTTCTTTCATCTGTGTAAACTGGGAGTTTCCACATCACAGGGGTTGAATACTTATGCAAGCAACATGTTTCAGTTTTGTATGTTTCTTACAAATGTTTCCCAGCATGAAACCAATGTCACCTTACAATGATTGATTTTGAGTTTCAATGTTTCAATATGGAACGAAATTACAATGTACCATTTGTAATTCAATAATATGAGCGGATTGGTCAGGGGTCTGAATACTTTTGCAAGGCACTGTATTTTTCATAGAAGTTTTGACTTGTTTGTACAGTGTGATACTCTTTTAGGCTTATTTCCGTAGACTGTATGTTACCGTGTACAGTTATTTCTGAAAATTTTAGGGGGGAGTGTTTTCCTTGTAAAGGCAAATAATTATTTTAATGGTTCTGGGGAGTATAGTTCTTTTGAGGATAAGTGCCTTATAGGGAATTTGTTCACTCTTTGTTTATCTTAGTGTTCAAAGCAGCTCCTTTCTCAGATATCAGCAACATATTTTTAAACATGCAGAGAGTTCATAAACAGATTTCTTTGTTTTTAGATTGTCTCCTACCTGCTTGATCTTCCAGAAAAAGACGAGGAGGAGGTAGAACGAGCACAAATCAACAGCTTTGACAGTCTCTGGGGAGAGACAGGTAAATTATGGAGACAGTCTTTGCCTCCCCTCAAATCCGTTGAATACATGTGTGATTTACTGAAAGAAATTGGTTATCCTGTGGGATGTTTGCAGTAGTGGTAACATAAGCCTCTCTCTCTCTAAGTTTCTGCTACTTAGTTTAAGAAAAAAAGCTATCAAAATGTTTATTTAAATATTTGTAGACTGCCCTTTAATAAAAATACAGCAAGGTGATAGGCATAAGAACACAACATCACAATGAGATCAATAAAAGCATCAGTAAAAACATAATATAAGCAATGATAAAAGCATCAGTAAATAAATACTGATTGGTAAAAGAAATTCACTTTTCGAAGACCTGCCTGAATAACACAGTTTTCAGAAGGCATCTAAACAAAGCAGGGATAATTCCTCCTGAATGTTTGCTGGCAAGAAGTTCTGAAGGTCCTAACACACTAAAGTCTTGGTTCCTAGTGCAGACTAAGTGAACGTAAGGGGTGTGGAGAACTACTAGAAGTGCCCCATCAGAGGATCCTAGATGGAGGTGGAGCATAACATACTGTGGGCCCAAGTTGTTGAGGGCTTTGTGAATTAACACAAGAACCTTCAGTCTAACCTGGTAGCAAATTGTCAACCAGCACAGCACTCTCAGTAGAGGAGTCACATGTCACCCGCATGCTGCTCCTGTGAGCAGTATGGCTGCTGCAGTCTGCACTAGTTGCAGCTTCCTGATCAGATATAAGAGCAGCCCCATATAAAGTGCATTACAGTATTTAAGCCTTCAGGTTCCCACTGCACAGACCAGAGTGGTCAGGCCATCCTGGCCCAGGAATGGTTGCAGCTGGCATACCAGCCAACGCTAGTAGAAGGCACTGTGGGCCTCTAGTGACAAAGATGGATCAAGAAGTACCCCCAAGCTGTGAACCTGCTCCTTCAGCAGGAATGCAACCCCATCTAGAACAGATAATTGACCTGTCTCCCAGACCCAAGAACCATCCACCTACAAGCCCTCCATTTTTCTAGGATTGAAGCTCAGTTTATTGACCCTCATCCAGTCCACCACTGCATCTGGGCTCCAGTCCATGGCTTGCAGTCTCTCCTGGGTCAGATGTAATGGAGTAAATACAGTTGGGTATCATCAGCATGCTGATGGCACTTCACTCCAAAACTTGTAATGACCACACCCAATGGCTTAATATAGATGTTGAATAGCATTGGGGACAGAAATTGATCCCACAAACTTGGAGAAGAGACAGGATTGAACACCTCAGATAGAACTGCAATCATAACAGTAGCATCTATATTGCCACAGAGCCAAACGACTTTATCCTCAAAATGATGGGTCAAACAGTCGCAGCAGGACTCTATTGCCTCTAGGGACCCATCCACACCAGCAAATTCCAGACAACCCAGAAAAGCTCTGCTGGACTTGAGGAATATTTGCTAATCCAATGCACTGTAGAGACAAAGATCAAAGAGAAGTTGTTTAGTCGCCAGCCTTCCACTGTTTAGACTTCCTAAGCTCATTCATAACCCCAAATATTGGAGAACTAGAGCACAAAGGGGTATATGACCTGTGTAATTTCTGTCTGTCCAGCATTATATCCATCAACCATTGTGCTAAAAATTTGTATGCAAATTTGTTGATATTATGTCTGTATTCTTCTGGTTCTTGATACATTTGTGATGTAAGTTGCGCTTGTTATTTCTATCAGAAATTGCCCACTCCTACTTGTGTTACGTCTCTAAGTGTGTGATCTTACTGGAAATCAGACCTGCCATATGTTTTGCCAAGACAATTTTCTTCCCTTTGCTTTATTCTTTGGCTCTTTGACCAATTTAACAAGCATGTTCCAATAAATACACACGTTCATTCCCTTACCCGGTCCTGCTCCCCCCACCAGCCCATGGGAGAAACAGGACCTTTGCTTAAGAAGTATAATGGTTTAGTGGATGACTGGAGGAAAATGTAGTGCTTAAACAACTTGTTCACAAGGTAATCTTTGTAAATGGATCTTCTTGTAAAAGGGCCTTAGTATTTCACAAATATAGAAAAGAAACATCCCCTGCTCACACCACTATGACTCTTTACTCCTGCAGATTTTCTGTTCTCTTATACCTTTTGTATGTTTGTGGCCAAATTGACTGCCTTGCTTAATTCCATTAGCCTGTTGTCTCTGAACTGTGCGGTTATGTTGCATCCTCACCTAGGGATGCTGACAGGATAATAAAAATCAGCCCTTGAATGAATATTTACTTTTTAAAATCAGTGCTTGGGAGAAACACTAATATATAGGTGGAAATGCAGTTGTTGCTATAAAAACTGCCTCACTTCGGCCCAGCTTGCACATAATGCTAAGCCAAATCATGGATTAGCACAGTGGTTTCTAAACTTTTTCCCCCATGGACAACTTGAAATTTGCAAAGAGTCTTGGCAGACCACTTCATGATTTTTCTGCCTGTTGTAGCAATTGTAATGCACTGTGCTAGATGCTGTATAATTTTAATTGTATTTTTATTGCTTCTTTTATTTCTTGTATTGCATTTTATTGTATTATAATTTGCATTCCATAGAATATTAGAAATAAAAGAAGCAAAACAATTAAAAATCAATGTGAATATTTAACACAGAAATGCCACGGACCACCCGAATGAAACTCATGGACCACAGTTTGGGAACCCCTGCATAGTGTAAGTAAGGAAGCATGGGTTTTGTTGAGCAAAAATCACAGCTGCTGTGCTCCTCCCTGGTCTTGTTGCTTGAGCAAACCCATGTTACCTCATTTACGCTAAGTCAGGAGTTCCCAAACTGTGGTCCATGAGTTTCATTCAGGTGGTCTGCATAGAACCAGCACCAGAGAGCAGCCAGGTTGGGCCCTGGCTGAGGACCCCTGTGGCTCAGAGGGGCCCTTCATAAATGGGAGGGTGGCACTCTCATTCCATGATCCACGGCAGTGTTTGTATTAAGCTTAAGTTTATTGGCCCTTATCCAGTCATGTCCTGGCTCCCAAACAAAGAAACAGACTCAGGACTTGAGGATTGGGTTTTTCTGCATAAAGCATTATTCTAGAAGTCAGAACAGGGATCTAGCATCTCATGCTAGGCCTAATCCAGGAGTCAAACAGTAACAGGCATACTAGACACTGGAAGCAACAGCAGACAAGTTGTTGCAACTGCAAATACAGGCAGTGCTACCTCTATATATACAGAAAACAGGTGGGAACACTATGAATTAATTTAGGTTCTTCTCACCATGAGCTGCAAGGAGGGGGCTATGACTGGGTTGTGTGGACAAAATTGGGCTACTTGTAACTGTCTCTTCTCTATCCTTCACAACCTTGGAGACGTGCCAGTTTCTGGCTCTACTGAGTCACTTTCTTCTTCTGCCTGAGAAGTTCCAATGTTTTTGTTAGCACTTATCTCTTCTTTCATTACGCTTGGCCTTGGTGCCAGCAGAGAGTCCTCACTAGCCGGCTGATACAAGGAAAGGCTGTCTGAGCCTTCCTCAGAATCTCCAGCAGCCAGCTTCGAGGCTTTTGAAGACACATCCTCTGTAACCCCCTCATTTCCTTCATCAATGCTGGCAATGTCTTCCCCAAAGTTGGTAACCCCTTCTCTATTCTCCCAACTTTGCCAGAGATTCTCCTTGGGGCCCAAGACAAGTCCATTATCCACACCAAGCACTGATTCAGCTACTTCTATGATAACCTACTTTCACAGCTAATAATTTCTGAGCTGCCAGGAAGAGATATTTAGGTCACCAAATGCTTACGTAAGCAATAGTGTTTTAAGATTCTTTCTAAAAGTTAATAATGAGGGACACCCTTCACTAGGGAGGGCATTCCGCAAACAGGGAACTACCACCAAGAAGGCCCTGTCATGGGCCACTGCCAACTAGGCAACCCCCAGTGGTGGCACCACCAACAGGGTCTTCCCTGTTGATTGTAGGGCCTGAGATGGTTGATACAGTGCCTCTTATTCTTGGCAAAGAAGAAGACAGTTGCTTTTCCAAGCCAAATCTGCTTCATGGCATCCAACTATTAATTGAAAATTGATAAATTTCGCACAGCTAGCAGATTCACCAATTTCAGTGACCTTCTGAGAGATCTGGATTAGGGTTATTTTAAACAAAAGTGTTAATTTGCCTGGAGGATTGGTTGGTGTGAATGCTCCAAAATAGTAGAGAGAAGTCTGGGCAGAATATTCAAAGAAGCAGATTTAAGCAGCATAAGACAAAGCAGTCTGCTGGAGAGTGGGAGGCTGAAATGGTGGATGTGAAAGAAATTGCTTTGCCAGCAGTTTATTCTGTCAGTCTCTGAAAGTGTAACTTCAAAAAGTGCTTTGGCCTGTTTTTCATGGTGAAAATGTCTCTCTATCCCAGACAGTACATAGTGTGCCAGGAACAAAGCATTTTCATGTTGTACAAAACTCTTGAAATCTTGAAAATTAATGATCACTTTGGTATACAGAAAAGTCTTTTGCTGCTGATGGGCTCTGTCTTGACCAAAAATAAAGACCAATTTTGCATTTAGATGGAATCATGTCTGTCTAAGGGTTGCATTCTAGGTTTTTCCCTGGTGAACCTCCAAAGACTTGTACTAAAATTGGTTTCTTATAAATATACAGGGTTTGGGTTTTTGTGTCCAAATTGCACTTCAGTGCCAGGGAGTCAAATCATTCAGTGCTTGGGTTCAGTTTTGGTTGAAACTCAAGTTCTTCATGTTCAGCCCAGTAAAGGTTTAGAAACCCATTCAGCATACCCGCATCAGTTCAGTTCTGATTCATGTGGGAAAATTTAAATGTCACTCACATGCTGCTGCTGAATTGCATACATGATCAGGTGATTCATGAATTTGTACTATTTTATATGATTAAACACTAGACAGAACCGTCTACGAATTGCACAGACACTGGAATGAGGGCACAAGGAAATATGGTGATTCTGGATTATTACTGGATAGAGAAATATGTAATATGATGGAAAATGTAGCAGATTAAACATTTTAAAATAATCAAATATCATCCATCCCCATGCAATCTCTTGAAATGCTGTGCTGCCTAGGATCCCGCAGAGCTGGCTATTACAGTTACAGCCTGATGGGAAATTTACTTTGTTGGAGCAGCAGCAGTCGTCGTCGTTGTAGTCGTCATCGTAATACTACTACTACTACTAATAATAATAATAAATATGGGGGTGATAAATGTATATGGGGAGGGGGAGCTATATCAAAAAAGTATTCTCTAGGATACCTTACTTAGATTCGGAGAGTATGACTTCAATCATTATCTCTTGTTACTTAACATACAGAAGTTATCATAAATGATACAGACAATAGCGCTGTTCAGGTGTTATCTAGTTAATTAAGCACATAAGGGAGAGCCAGGTAGCTCTACCCTGTCAATGAGTTGGAGGATGATCTTCTGAAGTGGGGAGCCTGCTGTACTCATTGAGGCTCCCCACACATTTTAGAACCCTGGAAAATTAGGGTTTTAAAATACAAAGGGGAGCCTCCACAAGCTCAGCAGACTCCCTGCTTCAGCTTGGAATGGTGACAAAAGGTGGGCCACCACTTGCATGTTTAGTTGGCATGACTAGGGAACGATTGAAGAGGACTAATATCTTTGCAGGGTCTGCATGATCTCTTATCTCTTGGGTAAGCCTTGGAAATTGTAACCTAAAGCCTTTTCTAGTTGAGGACCTCAATCCTTTTATTCTTTTATTTTATTTTGAAAATAGATTGTAACCCTCTAGGCATGGATTGTTTCTACTTTTGCCATTGCACAGCAGGTGCATACCATAGCTGCAAGTCATGAAGTAGATGGTTTTCTTGGAATGATCTTCATTCCAATCCGTCTTTTTTTTTTTCCAGCTCTGACTGCTGCAGCTGGACGAGGCAAGCTGGATGTTTGTCGTCTGCTTCTGGAACAGGGAGCAGCTGTAGCCCAGCCTAATCGACGTGGGGTTGTTCCATTATTCAGTGCTGTTAGACAAGGCCATTGGCAGGTAAGGGAAGTGGAAAGGAGTCTGTAGGAGGAAAAGGTCTGCTATATATCCTTGCCCTAATGAGAGAACAAATATGTACCCAGTGTGGGTTCTCAGAGTGACTTCTTCACACAGACATAGTTTTTTGAGTGGGATGTTCTCAACAACAATAATATGTGAGAGGTTTCAAAATACATTTCCCTGTGGAGAAGTCCTGAGGACTGCCATTCAATTTACGGCATCTTGGTGTTGCCACAGCACCTTAAAATAGATAGGTACATGTCTGAATCTTTCTGTGTCTCGGTTATGGAGGCTTTTAGATGCATCAGTGTTCTTCAGGAATGTAAGATGTAAAACGGAGTAAAGGAGCCAAACCTGTGACATTTATAGGACTACAAAAGGAAAGGAAATTATTTTGACCTGCTGCCAAAGAGAGCATTTCATACCAAATGCACTCCCTCCTTTGCGTATGATTCATATGTAATTGTACCTAACTCTCATTTAAAGCAAGCTTATGGTTCACAGATGCTAATAGAAACATCCTGTTCCAGAAGGAATATGTTTTACCCCAAAGCATTCCAATTTAAATTAGGCAATTTATTCTACATACTGTAGAAAACCCCATTAGTCTGATCCAGGTTAGGCAATTCACTGTGTATCCTCTATGTAGCCCTTTGTTGGCCTTCTCCACATGTCAGCAACCCTCCTCTTTTAGCAGTCCATAGTTCCAATCCATTCCCACCTAACATCTGGATAAATGAGGGTGTTACTTTGTTGTGTTTCTGGTTATGACAGTTGGTAACTCAAATATTCAAATCTGGGCATCTTCAGGATTCCATTTGTCTGAGCAAGCAGTTCAGCGTTCAGGTGGGAAGCTCTCATGGACATTTGCGTTAATTACATTAATTTAAAAGTATGGGCTTGCCAGTGCTATTGCAAAGGGTAGCAATGCTACATCAAGACAACTCAGCACACATCGATGCTGGTCAAGAAAGCATGCCTTAGATACGGAAGTGAGAGAGGGATCCGATAGCTCAAGGCAAATATCTTGGAAGCAGGAGAATGGGAGTTCAAATCATCCACAGCCTACCTGAGAGTGTAGGCATACCCTCATCGATACCGGTGGTGGAGAACCTCCAGCCCGTGGGCTGGGTGCAGCTCTCATGAACTCTGGATCTGTTCTGCCATCATCTGGCCATGTCTCATCCCCTCAGTGGCCCTGTTCCATTTCAAGGAGCTCACTTTGCAGCCTCCATCTAGAATCAGCATGGAACATGCTGCTATGCCTTGTTGCTGTTTTCCTTGTCATTCCACCACAATCTTGCTTAACTCACTTGTGCTGCTCTTCCTTTGCTGCTTTCTCTATGCAATCTCCAATCATTTGGGATGAGCATACGCCCTCAAGTCTCCACTATTACTGTTCAGCTCTCTCGGTCTCTCTGGAGGGAGATGGGAGAGGGCCTTTTACAGGGAGGGACTATGGAGAGACGGCTGCTCTAGTAATGAATTGAAGAATACATGGATGTCTTTGGAGGGTCTTTTCCTGGGGGAGAGCATTCAGGCCACAAAGCTGTCCTTTCAAGGTGCGCTGAAGGTGAGCCAAGGCTGAGCCCCAGAACCTGTATTCCAAGGAAGCATAAAACATTTAAATACCAGAGTTTAAAAATCCTAACTGGCATCTCCTTCCCCTTTCTCAGCATTAAAAAATAAAATAATATATTGTCACTATGTATGAATGAGGTGTGAATGTGCGAATAGATGTATTTCTACGAATAGAGTGTGGCTTTTTTCCCATTCACTTTGGCTTTGGCCGCTACCTTCACCGGCATGCAGCCCCTGGGAGATTAACCATGATGGAATGCAATGTAGGTGTTGGGCTAAAAAAGGTTCCACATCCCTGGTCTCAAGGATGGATACTCGGATCTGAAGTTTTCAGAATGTTCTATTTAAAATAAAAGTATTTTGAAGTTAAAGCCAATGGATAAGTGAGAAATGTTTGAGGGTAGAGGATTTTTGAAGTACTAGACTAAGTAGGTGCAGCATAGTGACATGTTCATTACAATCTAAAACTTGTAATGAGTACAGAGCATAGGGGCTTTTGCTATTTTTCATGGCTCACAAAGTGTGCCCAATTTGTACTCAATGCATCCTTGCTTTGTATGCTTTCAGATCGTTGATCTCTTGCTCACCCATGGTGCAGATGTTAACATGGCAGATAAACAAGGTCGGACTCCCTTGATGATGGCAGCTTCGGAGGGGCATTTGGGCACAGTAGAGTTCTTACTGGCACAAGGTTAGTTTGGGAGCAAAATTGAGATTAAATTCAAGTCTATGTAAATAGACTCAAAACTTACTCTGACGATAGATTTCAAGGTTAGCTGTCCACAAATTATAATGTTGGATGAAATAATGCAAGCTAGACTCATTAACATTTAGCATGCGTTATATGAATGCTTCATTTACTGTAGAATAGGCTTACTGAGTTCACTCACTTTTTAATGAGATCTACACAACTCTGTAAACAAAACATTCTCATCTCATGATTTCACTGTTTAGCTTCTGAGTTTTTACCAGAGTTCACAAAATCCAGCTCATATTACTTCAGTGGCATAGCTGTGCAATTTCACCAGGTGTACATCACCTATCGTGCTGCTATTCTGGCTTGTTATAACCTGTATAGACTGTTCTAGCCATTTTTTCTTTATCCTCAGTTTCTTTCTAGGGATCAAATATATCACTTTATCCCTTCCCTTTCCAAATAGTACTGCCTTTATATCTGGACAATCATAGTCAGGAGGGCAGTAAGAGGAGAGGAAGTATTTAAAGCAAAACAGCAATAATACTATACAAGGTGTATTGTTTAGTTCATGAAAGTTGTTTAAAAACTAATACAAATTATTAATAATAAACAAGAGCTAGGAGTGCTTCCTTAGATCATACTAGTCTGTTTCTGAAACTATCTTGGGTAAAATAACTTTCCCAATTATGTTTATCATTTCAGATATCATTCTGCAATAATTAATGATTTCTGATTTTAAATTTTTACATGGTTTTACTGTATGTGTATATGTGTGTAGGATTGTTGTAAACCACTTTGGGGTTTTTTAATGAATAGCAGTACAATTTATTTTTCTAAATAAATAAATTGATATCAAATTGTAAAGTGTAAAATGCATATGTTAATGAGTAAACTGTTCAGCAAATATCATTTAAACTGAATTTGGTGTACCCACAGCACAATTGTGAACAGTTTTCTGGGATCAACCATATTAGAATTAATATTCTATGATCAAAACCCCTTCAATTTAAAAAAGAAGAGTTAAAGCAATAATAAATTCACTAGCACACCAAAAAGCATGATATTGCAAATTAAGATGCCTGTTTTAATTTTTAGGTTTATTCACAACACTTTTATCTGCTTTTCATTATAAATCAACGCCAAAGCAGGGTACATTACCAATAAAACACAATAAAATCATATAATGAATCTATCAGTAAAATAGGGGAGAGCATATACACAATCAAAGAAATGTTTACAAAGTGCAGGAATACAAGGAAAAGCCTAGATGAAGTAGTCTTCAGTTGGCTGTGAAAGCTTATAACGCAGGAGGGTGTTCCATAATCTGAATGTCTGTATTGAGAACATCCTCTCTCAGGTTGCTGTATATTGAATCCCTTGCAAATGTGGCACTGTCAAGATGACGTCTCCACTAGATTTTGACATCTGGGCAGGTACACAAGGGAGAATGTGCTCTTTCAGGTATCTAGGTTCCAAGCTGCACACCTTGAACTTGGATTGGTATCGTATCGGCAGCTAGTGCAACTTCTTCAGAACTGGTGAAATAGGTTCTTAGAAGGCTGTTCCACTTAACAGCCTGGGGAATATGAGGAAGAAAACCAAAATGCTAGAAAAAGAAGAGTTTATTTGTAATCCAAGCCCAACTCGTTTCAGCCTTTGTGTATTTGGCAAGAAGTATCTGCTCATGGCCAGAGTTTGATTCCAACGAAAGGAGGAAGTCGAATCTCCGGTAAAAGGGGTCAAGGTCCACTCAGCCTTCCATCCATCCATGGTCGGTAAAATGAGTACCCGGCATATGCTGGGGGGTAAAGAAAGGCCAGGGACAGAACTGGCAATCCCACCCCATATATATGGTCTGCTTAGTAAACGTCGCAAGACGTCACCCTAAGAGTCGGAAACAACTCGCACTACAAGTGCGGGGACACCTTTATCTTTACCTTTATCTTCCAATAAGCAAAATGCTTTCACCAATGGAAGATACTTCTTGCCAGCCTTTATTCCCTTGATGAAGGCCTAAATACACAAAGGCTGAAACGCGGTGGGCTTGGATTACAAATAAACTCTTATTTTTCTAGCATTTTGGTTTTCTTCCTCATATTCCCCTGGTTTTACTTGTTAGCCACTTTCTGTTGCTGTTCCACTTAACAACCTGACCATGGCATTTTGCACTAGCTGTAGCTTCTAGACCAAGTTCAAAGGCAGCCCCAGATATGGTGCATTGCAGCAATCCAGCTTTGAGATTATCAGTGCAAGTGGCTAGACTGTCCATGAACAGTATGCCGTAGCTGGCATATCAGCCATAACTGGAAATAGGCAATTCCCCTAATTCCGGGACAAGGAACTTCCTATCCATAAGGCTCCATCTTGTCAGGATTCAGTTTTAGCCTCTTGGCCGTTGTCCAGCCCACTACTGCATCCAGACACCAGTTCAGGACTTGCCCAGCCCCTCTTGACTCAGATGATAGTTAAATAGAATTGGATATCATCAGCATACGGATGGCACTTTATTCCATATCTCCTAATGACTGCCCCTCATGCCTTCATATAGATGTTGAATAGCACTGGAGACAGAATGGAACCCATAGAGCTCCACAGCCTAACTGCCATGGGGCTGAGGTATGATCATCAGGACATGACCCTGCAGATCAGAGTGGAACCACTGTATCACCATGCCCCTGACTCCCAAGCCATAGTGATGGCCCAGAATGATACCATAGTCAACAGTATCAAAAGCCTCTGAGAGATCAAGGAAAATGGTCACACTCCCCCGTGTCTGTCTTTTGATAAAGGTCATCCATCAGGGTGACTAAGGCTGATTCTGTCCCCACACTAGGCCTGAACCCAAACAGGAATGGAGTTACATATTCTATTTCTTCAAAAAGTGTCTGAAGCTGTACAGCTACCAACCTCTCAAGCACCTTCTCTAAGAATGGAATATTAGCAACAGGGCGGTAGTTGTTAACCTCTGGGTCCAATGTGGGTTTCTTGAAGGGGCACAACACCAGCTCCTTCAATACATCAGACTCTTCCACAATGACTTGTTTACTACACAGTGGACTATCTGGTGAATTCCCTCTTGCTTGTTTGAATTAGACAGGAAAGGCAAGAGGTGAGACAGCACGTAGTTAGATCACTGCTTCAAGCATCTTGTCCATATTCTCAGGCCTCAAAATCTGAAACTAATACCAGAAAACCAGAGCACATGATTTACGGAAGAGGGTGCGTCTGAACTAGGGATGGACGCATCTGTCGATTTTTGGTTTCTCTCAGTTTCTCTTTTTTCCAGTCATAAGTTTAGTTCACCACATTTACACATCAATTTGTGATTTTTTTAAGTCCTCATGAAAATTAATCACTGTTTTAGTGTACATGTCTCCTAATATGTACATTTTGAATGCAATGTTGCCTAAGTGCAAGCAATTTTCCCTAATGCAATACATTTTTATATGTTTTTTCACTAATATAAGCATTTTTATGCACCCCTTTCCCCTAATACACCAATTTTATACACTTTTTTGTTGGAGAACTATATCACAAAACTTAGAGAAGTGCAAATTTCAAAGAACAGCTGTGTTGCAGTTTGTGGGTTGTTTCAGGAAATGCAAATTAGGTAGGTGTGCATTCAAATATGATCCAAACCAAATTTTCCCCCATTCCTGCTCTGAGCACATGCTCATGTCAGGATTTGTTTTCAAATTGATCTCAGTCCTCTCTCATACACACAAATCCACTTCTGGCTTTCTCCCAAGCTTTCTTCATTTCTCATTTGGTCTATGACCGTAAATAAAATCAATCAATCAATCAATCAATTGTCATTTCTGCAGTCTAATGAAGGGGGAGACTTTTTGTTTTGCTATTGTTAAAATATTGGGAGTCAGATTTTTTTGTTGATCAATTTCAAATCAACCCTAGATCTGCCAGCAGATCTAAGTCTACCTTCTGCCCACCCATGATCTAAACCAGCAAAAGGAAACTAAAGATATGTTTTGGGTGGTAATGCGAAATATTTGTACAGCTATAACTTGGACTTCTTACTTTGATCATTCTGAAACAGATTACTCATCAAGTAAATTCTTTGATTTTAATATGAGCCTGCCCGGGCCCCGAGATTTTCAGGAGAGGCCCTTCTCTCAGTCCCAACACCCTCGCAAGTGCGATTGGTGGGGACGCGAGATAGGGCCTTCTCGGTGGCTGCTCCTAGGTTCTGGAACTCCCTTCCTAGGGAGGCACGAATGGCCCCCTCCTTGCCATCCTTCCGTTGGCAAGTAAAGACTTTTTTATTCTGACAGGCTTTTGGGATAGGAGGTGTTTAGGATTGGGCTTTACAAGGCTTGTTTTATTGTTTTATATTATTATTTGTATTATTTTTAATTGTTTTTAGATTTTTAAGTGCCTTTCACGGTTTTAAGGTTGTGCATAGTTTAATTGTATTTTAATTGTATGGTTTTCTATGTTTTTAACTACATGTAGTTCTATTTGTAAGCCACCCTGAGTTCCAGTTTGGAAAAAGGGCGGGGTAAAAATAAAGTTTCAATTCAATTCAATTGACAACATATCTTAATGTTATGACAAATAGACTATGCCAGCTTTATAATTATAGAACTGAAAAACCCACGGCCGTAAGTATGCAGCTGCTTCCACAGCTGTATAATTTCCCTCAGTACCTGCTGCTGTTGCTAATACATAGAAATTCCAGAGTACCATAAACATCATAGTTAGGTAGTTATGTTAGGTATTTGGTCTGATGGAACAGTATTTCCCCAGTGGCACATGGAGAGAAATCCTTCTCCTTGGGATTATTCCTCTCTATGGCTGATCCAGAATCTTCTATCTTCCTTGGGGGGGGGGATCACAACACCCAGGTCCTATCTGTTGCTGAAATCAGTTGGAGTGGCTAGAGCTCCATAAGAAACTATTAGCTTCTTTAGAGTCCTTTTCTCTGCTTCGTTTTTTTCTGTCATTCTACACCCTTCCTCCTCTTCTCTAACTTTATTTTTCATCTTCAATTATCTTCCTTTTACTGCCTGCCCTTTCCCTTTCCTTTCTTTCGGAGCTCTTGCCATTAGGGGATCATTTAGGGTGCAGGCAGGGTGGGGAAAACAATTGCTGTTTACAGGCCTTACTTGCAAGTAAGTGAGGCTCAAAGCTGCTTTCTGCTGAGACGGGGAAAGAGAGGACAGTAGCCACTCATTACAACTGCCTATCCTGGCCTCTATAGCAGCATCTTCAAGCAGCTTAAGGAAGAAAGCATGTGCTGCTACACAAGTGGCTGCTCCCTGCATCTGATATCAAGGGAAAGTGTGTGAAGGTGGCTCTATTGATTATCAGAAAGGCTGCAGCCGCGACACGTACTGCCCTCCCTCACCACAGGGACAGTTGCTGCATTGGTCTTCACTGCCATGGCCAGTGCGAGTGGCGCATCCCTCTCTAGACAAAACTGTGGGGATAATGATTTCTCAGAGGACAGTGAGAGAGATCAGGGGCATCCATCCCTCTAGTCCCTGAAGACAGAACTGGCTACTCCTTTGACCAGACACAATTCTGAAGGGTAAGTCAAGAGAGGGCCCCTTAGTCTGCACCTTCTCAGACCTTTCCAGGGGAGGAGGGCTTCTCTGCCCTGTCAATTGGTCATGGGCCTGATTGCAAAGACGTAAGGAATGTCATGCCTTCTGAATCCCACATAGCATTCAGCAATCTCACTTCTCAGCCCACAGTTAAGGAGAGAGAGAGAAAAAACAGGTAGCTCCAAAGAGAGGTCTGCTGCTAAAACATCTTAAAAACAGACTTTAAAATATATTAAAACAAACATCTTTAAAAACATTTTTTTTAAAAGCTTTAAAAATCTTAAAAAGCAATCCCAGCGCAGATGCAAACTGGGATGAGGTCTCTACTTAAAAGGCTTGTTGAAAGAGGAAGGTTTTTAGTAGGCACTGAAAAGATAATATAGATGGTGCCTGTCTAATATTTAAGGGGAGGGAATTCCAAAGGGTAGGTGCCATTACACTAAAGATCTGCTTCCTATGTTGTTTGGAACACACCTCCTGTTAAGATGGTATCCGCAGAAGGCCCTCACCTGCAGAGCGCAGTGATCAACTGGGTATATAATGGGTAAGATGATCTTTCAGGTATCCCGGTCCCAAGCTGTATAGGGCTTTGTACACCAAAACCAGAACCTTGAACTTGGCCTGGCAGCTAGTGGGCAGCCAGTGCAATTTTTTGAGCAGCGGGGTGACATATTGGCTCCATTGAGCAGTCACCCTGCTGCATTTTGCACCAGCTGCAGCTTTCGGACTAACCTCAAGGGCAGCTCCACATAGAGCGCCTGGAGATTACCATGGACAGTGGTATATACCGTGTGCATGGACAGCAGTGGTCAGGCTATCCCAGTCCAGAAATGGCTGCAGCTGATTTACCAGCCAAAGCTGGTAAAAGGCACTTCTAGCCACTGAGTCACTTTGATATCTATTGACAAGGATGGATCCAGGAGCACCCCCAGATTACGGACTTGCTCTTTCAGAGGGAGTACAACCCCATCCAAAGCAGGCAATTGACCAGTTATCTGAACTTGAGAGACACCAACCACAGCTTCTCCGTCTTGCTAGGATTCAGGCTCAGTTTATTGGCCCTCATCCAGCCCACCACTGAGTCCAGGCACCAGTCCAGGGCTTGCATGCCCTCTCCCAATTCAGATGTTATAGAGGAATAGAGCTGGGTATCATCAGCATAGCGCTGACACCTCACCCCAAAACCCCTGATAACCACTTCCAAGAGCTTCATATGGATGTTAAATAGCATTGGGGACAAGATGGTCCCCTGCAACACCCCACAGCATAACTGCCAGGGGGCTGAAAGACAATCACCCAATGCTATTCTCTGAAAATTACCCTGGATTGGAACCACTGTAAAACAGTGCCTCCGATACCCATCTCACCAAGTCGACTCAGAAGGATACCATGGTTAATGGTATCAAAAGCCTCTGAGAGATCAAATAGGAATAACAGGGTTGCACTCCCCCTGTCCTTTTTCCGATAAAGGTCACCCATCAGAGCGACCAAGGCGAATGCAGTCCCATAACCAGGCCTGAACCAAGATTGGAATGGGTTAAGATAATTTGTTTCATCCAAGAGTACTTGCAGTTGCTGTTCCACAACCCTCCCAATCACCTTCCCTAAAAGGGGGCTATTTGCAACCGGGCAGTAGCTGTCACAAACCAATGGGTCCAGGGTGGGCTCTTTCAGGAGTGGTTGGATCACTGCCTCTTTCAGGGCAGCTGGGACCACTCCCTCCCACAAAGATTAATTGACCACACTCTGGATCCACTTGGTCATACCCCCTTGGCTAGCTTTAATAAGAAAGTCAAGGGTCGAGAGGACACGTTGTTGGTCCACATCATCAGGCTGCATCAACTGAAACTGATCCCAAGAAGTTGCAGCAGATGTTGCACTGGACACCTCACAGGGGAACTACAATAGATGTGGATGAGGCATCAAGATTGCTACGGAAGCAAGCAACTTTACCCTCAAAGTGCCTTGCAAACAATTTAGAGTGGGCCTCTGAAAGGTCTAAAACTCAGTTTCTTCCTGGAGTTGATGAAAACAGACCCCTGACAATATGGAAAAGTTCCACTGGACAGCTACTTGAGGAAGTGATGGTGGCAGAGAAGTGGGCCTTCTTCGCCACCTTCAGTGCCACACAGTAGGCACAGTTATGATGTTTTACTTGTGCCTGATCAACCTCTCAGCACGTCTTTCACCACTTGCACTCTGGCCACCACCCAGCTTGTTTCATTGCTCTTAGTTCACTGGTTACCAAGGTGCAAACTGGGCTCCACAATGCTTGTGGTTGTTGCTCGAGGCAACCATGTTAAGAGCCTGACACATCTCGTTACGATTCTTGATCTTTCGTGACAGAACGCAGTGCCCAGTCCCCAGATTTCATATCTTTGTTCCCTCTCCAAAAGCCCTTGCAACAGATGTAATGGAAGTGGACTGGCCTCAGGGTTGCCTTTATGCATTCCCGCCTTTTTTGCTCATGACACAGACAGTGAGATGGATTTGGTGCTACTGGATGGGAGTCTTCCTGGTAGCACCTCACTGGTTGCGGAGACCCTGGTTTTCCAAGCTCCTTCACCTGCCGCATTCTGTTGAGGGAGTATATGTTGTCTCAGGGTCCAGTGCTCCATCCTCCCCCAGGCCTTTACCAGCTGACAGCCTGGAAGCTGAGTCCCTCTGGTTTACTAAACTGGCCTTTTCTGGGACAGTTTTTGGACACTGTTTTGGTGTCACACAGGCCTTTGAACATTGGGGTCTATGAATCCACCTGGAAAGTGTTCATGACTTGGGAGTGAGGTCCTAGGGTGAGATCCAGGGGATAGGGACATCAAGGATGTGTTGGGATTCCGTCAGTCTTGGATAGATGAGGTCTCAGTACTAGTGCCATCAGATGCCGAGCAGCAGCCTTATTTGTCATGTCCGGTTGGACAGGCAACTCCACGTTGCCTTCTCACTCCGCTGTTTAAGTGTTTTGTTAAAGGAGTCGGCCAACAGAATTCCCTTCGTCCACAGGTTCCTCACAGGTATTAAAATTGAATTTTGATGGCTCTCATGGGGTCACCCCTTTGAACTTTTGGCTACACGTTCCTTGAAAATTCTCATCTTTAAAATGGTTTCTTGGTGGCAATCATGTTAGCCATAATCAGGACAAGGTAGTGCTTTGGTCTGATCAGCCTTTGTTCCTAAGATAAATTCACTTTTCCAGGGATTCCAGGATGTAGTATGACCTCCCTTTTGTCCAAACCCTTCTGAACCCCAAGAATAGACCTTGCACACCCTGATTGTTTGTAGAGCACTCTGTTCTACCTGGATAGCATGGCAGGGTTCCAGAAAGTGGAGGCCTTATTCGTGGGCTGACGGCCCATCCTCTTCAAGGGACTCTATGTTGGCAGCATATAATCCCATATCTGAGATTGTTGGATGGCCACATGGGCATCTTTTTTATTCTGTTTCCTGATTCCTAACTGAGCAGAGTAGAGTATCAGCTGGTGCAGAGGAGATACAAGCGAGCCAGCTCTCAGAGAGTGAGCAAACAGAGCAAGTGAACAGGGAGAGCTAACAGGAGTTTGGCAGAGGAGGTGTAGGGAGGAAGACAGACAAAGGGCTCTGACGCCGTGTGCTCTGACTGTGCTCTCAAGGGCTCCATAGCAGCTTGATTGGAAGGGGCATGGACTGATAGCTGCTGAGTGCAACTAGGAGCAGCTGTGTGTGCTGGGAGCTTTCATTCTGTTTCCTGACTCCTAACTGAGCAGAGCAGAGGGAGCTGTGTCAGCTGGTCCAGAGGAGATACATGCGAGCCAGCTCTCAGACAGCGAGCAAACAGGGAGAGCGAACAGGCGTTTGGCACAGGAGTTCAGCAGGGGAGGTCCCTAAAGCTTTTTTTCCTTGTACCAGTGGGATTGTCTTATTTACCCTGAAGGAGGACAGGACAAAGCCCAGATCATTCCAGTACAAGTATAAAGAAACAAACAAAAGGCAGTAGAGACTATGGACAGGAAGGACAGTGGTGATGACCTGCAAGGTGTGTGCAATGTTTGTTTTCTTGCCTGAGAACTACATGGTGAACACGTGCAACAAGTGCAAGCTGGTGGCAATGTTGGAAGAAAGAGTGAGGGGCCTGGAATGGCAGGCGGACACAATGAAGAGCCATAAGAGAAGAGAAAGAGTTCTTAGAATGCTAAAACAACAGCAGCAAAGAGAAATACAGGAGGTGGAAGAACAGCAGCATGTTGAAGCAGAAGAGGAGACCACTTCCAGGCACTTGAGGATAAGACTGGAGGACAACCTCATTCTCTCACTGAGGTATTTCTTTGTAATTTCATTCTTATGATACAGTTACGTTATTGTAAACCACTTAGGGATTTAGCATATTAAGTGGTATATAAATATTATTAATGATAATGATAACCTGCAGGAGAAGAATTGCAGGAGACCCCATGCGACAGCAAGCGAGAGGCTGAAGCTTAGTCAAGCAGAGGCAATGAAACCATGCTCCACGGCAAGATGAAGAGAAGAGTAGTAGGAGACTACTTGGGATTGAAACCCAAGTATGCTGAGAAGATCCATGGACTTGCCAGGTAT